>NC_048221.1:83958108-84116329 GCF_002007445.2 Ailuropoda melanoleuca | reverse complement strand
CGCTCCCGGAGCTCCCGTTCTCAGTCTGCTGTCTCAAGCGTGCGGGTCCGCAGCCTGTCCGCTCCCCCGTGCAGGTGGCTACCGCTTCCCGGCGCCCTGACACGGCGGCTCCCTCCCCCTTCTGTTTAGCTTCCGATATCTGTGCGCGGTTTCACGGCTCCCCGCTTCGTACCTCGATACTCAGCGCTGGAGATGTTCATTTGTAGAGATCCAGATGTATCTTCCTGCGTCTCAGGCTGATTCCGTGGATATTCCTGCTGGTCGTACCTATCCAGCTCAACTCAGGGGACCGGCTGAAAAAGGGGTCCCCTACTCCTCCGCCATCTTAACCTCCTCCTCCTGGCCCTTTTTTGCTTACTCTCTGTAGTATCCTCTTTGCCTGCTGTGGTCCAAAGGCAAGCGAGGGCCCATTTGTGAAGCTGTGCACTCATCTGTGTTGCCACCGCCACTTGTCTGGTGCTTCTTGGCTTTGGAATGTCCTGCATGTGCATAAAAGTTACCCCCCCCGCCCCACCAGGCTGGCATTGAGCTGGGGAGAGATCTGGCCCTCACCTGCAACCAGCCCACTCATGGGTAAGCCGCCATGTGAGTCCAGAGCTCAGCTGCCCCCTCTGTGCAGTTTTCCTTGCCCAGCCAGTGGGGAGGCTGCAGGGTACCACTTGTGAAAGGACCACAGGAACCAAGATGCTTTGTTATCGCTCAGGAAGCATTCTCCTCCCTCCCCTTGTCTCTCTGTCTCTGGGTCTCAGTCTCCCTCTCTTTCTCTCTCTCTCTCTCTTTTTTTAAAGATTGTATTCATTTATTTGACAGAGAAAGAGAGCACAAGCAGGGGGAGAGCAGGGGGTAAGGTAGAAGCAGGCTCTCCGCCAAACCAGCCAGGAGCCCGATGTGGGGCTCGATCCCAGAACCCTGAGATCATAACCTGAGCTGAAGGCAGATGCTGAATCCACTGAGCCACCCAGGTGCCCCAGTCTCCCTCTCTCTTGCTCCATGAAAGTTTTATTAGTCTCTAAGGAGGTTTTTCTTCTGTTCCCTGGCACTTTAGTAGAGGACCCAAGGACTAGTCTTGAGAGTAGAACAAAGAAGTCTTGTAGGTTAACTCTTTAATTTGACTCATGAGGAAACTGATGAAGCCTAAATTTTGGGAAGAGCTTGTTTGATGTCCCATGCTGTGTGAGGCATAAGCCCAGGAAGAGAACTGTTTCTGATTCTGAGGCAAGTGTCTCTCCTTCCCTTTCCTCTCCTTCTCACCACCTCTCCATCTCTCTCCTCCTCCTCCTCCCCCTCCCTCCCTCTCTGTCCCCCTCTCTCCACCTCCCCACCTTTGCCCTCCCCTCTCCCTCTCCCTCTCCCAACCCCTCAGCAGCATTGTAGGTCTCTGGGTAGAGAGACAAGATCCTTTTCCTCTTGAAGCTCACTGTTACTTTGGAAGACAAAATGATTTTCTAAGAAACCCAAGATTTCTTTAAGCAGAAAATGCACATTTAAGAAGTTGATTTTCTTTCTGCAGGAAAGAAAAGGGAAGACCATTCAGCTCCCAGGGGAGGGCACATCTACCTATGCACTATGCCATTCTGTCAAGCTATACTGCTTTTGAATAGCTATTTAGTTGACTCATTTGTAAATGATATTTTGTCCTCCCTCATCGCCTCAGCCCCCAATATTGACAATAATTTGATGGGATGTTTTTTGCCTCTTATCTATTTTCCAAGTTTTCATGGTCTGTTTGTAATAATGTTTTTGGTTCTTTGCACTACTTTAAATTAAGTTTCTCATATGGGTCTTATTATACCTGAATACTCTTCAGTTATTTGATGACATAGTTGTAAATCCTCAATAAAAAGATCTTTAATAATCAGTTGGCATTTATTTAATATACCACCCATCTTATTAAATCTAACTCCTTAGATTTAATAGGACAGTTTATTGTATTTTCATATCGGAATAGTGATGCTATAGTTATGCTTGAGAAGGCACTTTCATTATAAACTCCTGTTTTTAGGCACTTATAATTTTCTCAAGTAGCACACTTATTTCAATGTGCAATCATTTTCTGTTCTCTTCTCCCTCCCTGTCTCCATTTGTATGATTTTTCTCATTTTTTAAAAGTTTAATAAGGAAATGTATCTTAAACTTTAGGGGAAGAGCTGCATCATTGGCTGAGAATAGCTGAACAAAGCTGCCAGGGCCTTGAAATCCAGACTCTTGTGCCTTCAGTCAATTTGATGCAAATGGTGGGGAAGGAGGCTGCTAGCCCCAGGATTATGCTCCCACAATGGGAGGAATGTCCTCCCCAGTGCTTTGAAGTGAATTTGTTATGCAGGGGGTTAAACATTCTCCAGCTTTGGCCAGTGGTAGGAGACTGAGGGACTGAACAGGCAGGAAATAGAGCAGAATGGGTTAGAATGGAAACAGACCCCTGAACCCCTCACCTGGTGCTTTTTCCCTTTCCACCCCACTCATGGTAGAAGGTGTTTCATTGTCTGGGTGCTTTGCACAGGTTGTCTCCTCTATTCACTCCTTGCCTGTTGAACACCAACTCATCCCTCAGATCTCAGCACAAAACATCAGTTCCTCAAGATGCCTATCATAACCATGGAAGCTGGGTTTGGTTCCCTTGTTCTATATCTTGTAGAATGGGGCTTTTTTGCTTTAGAACACATATCTCATTTCCATTTATTATGGTCTCTGGTACAATGGAGTGGGCTCATACTGTCTTATGAGAGCGGACTGTGTACATCTCTTCCCAACTCCATGTTCAGTGACATCACCTTAGTAGCCTGAAATCAGTCATGGAGTTTTTCCATCAAAGAAATGGGCAAATGCTACAAATCAGAGTTCACTCCTCCCCTTTCCCCCAGAGAGCTGGTTTTAAACATTCACCAGCATACAACGGACGTGAGGATTTGTGAAACTTTTCTTCTCCACTAAACTGTAAATTCCACGAGAATAGGGACTTTGTCTATTTTGGTCTGTGTTGTATTCCCATCATATGTATCTGGCATATAGTATGTGATCAAAGATCTGAATTTATAAAGGTATTTGGGAATAGACGAAGTCTTATTTAAGCAAAGAGCTGGGCCATTCAGAGGATCTTAATCTTACAAGCTCAAGGTTCTCCGTGATTTACCTCTAAGAGTAATTCATCCTGCACCAGGATCTGGCTTCCTAAGGAAAGGGAGATTGTTAGATATTTAATTCGTTCCATTAATAAAATGATTCATCAGGAAGCCCTTGAAACTGTTTAGCCAGGTGCAGCAAGGATAATTCTGTTTAGGCAGGGGGAGAGGCTGGATACTCTCTGTATCTTTTGAATTTATTTCATTAAAGAGGTTCTCTTGTTTCTACTAGATAGCTGCTTCCTGGGGCTTCTTCTATGAGTTTTGTGCTGTTGATTCTGAGAGAATGAGACATTTTGCTTCTACCTCCTTACCATGCCCCTACCTAGGTGCTCACTATCCCTTTAGGAACTTTTGTTGTCTAGTGACATGGGATCTGAACATGAAGTCAGAGAGATCAGGGTTCAAATTTGGTCTGTGCTATAGTTTTATAGCCTTGGAAATTAATTCCATTCTTGGAATATCAGTATCATCATGCCTGAAGTATGATACATGGTAAAACTGTCATATTACATGAGTTTTAACAATATGTGAAGTTGCTGACAAAAATAAGGATTGTCATTAATTTTTAAACTTTTCCATATTTTATGTGAGACCTGGACTGTGACTCTGTTGTTGTAGTTGAGAGATGGATGACAAAGGGGTTGGAAATACGTAAGGATGGCACAAGTGGATTAGGTGGGGTGAGGGAAACATAATCAACATTAGTGATGCGTTGAAAACATTTCCTGCAAGAGTTTTGCTTTCTGGAATAGAGGGCTGGATAATTTGGACAACCATCCCACTAAGAACAACTAGAAAAGCTGGAAAAAGTGTGACAAACATCTATTGAAAGGCATAGTGGAGCTGATAAGATAGTGCAAAATAATGGGGCCAAGACCTGGGAGAGTAATGAAACCTAGATGGGTAAGGGCAGCATTTGGAGCAGTGTTCCTCAGTGGCAGCTATTGGCATCCTGGAAGAGGTTACCTGGAAGCTGAGAAGCTCGACATAGCTCCTGACAGTCTCACAACATTGGGGGAATGTACGAGTTCAGGGACTGCAGAGGAATGTGACCCCTGGAAAAACACTAGGTTTTTAACTGAGGTTAAGATTAAGCTGATTTTATACTTATTTGCAGGGACTGAAACCCAACTTCAAATCATCTCAGTTTCCTATTAGAATAAGAGGACTGGGAATGCTGATATTTGTAGTCGTCTTTCAAAAGCAGATATAAATCCTCTCCGGAGGAAACGTTATACTCCTGATCCTGAAATTACTACACTATTGTATACTGTGTTCTGCACTCAGGCAAAAATAACCAAACCTATGAAAATATAAGATAATGTGATAAAAATTTAAGAGAAAAAATATATAATATAAACAGACCAGAGAGATCCAGTTAATGAAGTTATCGTATATGAATTTTTGAATAACCATGATATATTGATATATCCTAAGAAATAAAAGGAAAGATTGAGGATTTGGGGTATCAGTCAAACACATATATACATGCATATATTCATACATACATACATAAATATTTTAGAACTTAAAATACAATGAAAATTAAGAACTCAGTGGGTGGATTAACAGTGAACAGACACAATGGAAGAGAGAACAAAGAAACTAATATCAATACAAAGAAAATATTTGAAGTAAAGCATTGGGTACAAAAGAAGGACATGGGGAACACTAGGGAAAAAAAGGGGTAATGACAGAAGATGTAGCATGTATAATTGGAGTCTGGAAGGACAAGAAAGAGAGGATTGGGTAGAAGCAGTGTGCTAAGAGACGATGGCTGACAGTTTCCCTAAACTAATGAAAGATATCAAGTCATATATTAAAGAAGCACTGTGAAACTGAAGTAGAATAAATATAGTAAAATTGTTTGTAGTATTAAACTGCAAAGAGAAGTTCTAAGAGCAGCCAGAGAGAGAAGAACAGAGATTTAGAACAGACTTTTCAACGACAGTGGAAGCTAGCAGTTAATGAATGATATATTAAAAGCACTGAAAAAAAGTGGCAACTTAGAATTCTATGCCAGTGAGAATATCCTAAAAAAAAATGCAGAGTGGAAATACTGGTAGAGAAACAAAAACTGAGAGGTTGTGTTACTGGTAGATATATACTAAGGGAGAGTATAAAGGGTATTCTTTAGTGATTTCATAGTAAAGGATGGAAATGTAGAAGAAATGAAAAGGGTAAATATGTGGATATATATAAATAGTAACTATAAAATAATGTCATGAGGGAAGAATAAATATATGGGATTAAAATCACTCTAACAGTGGCATATAAATTTTGGCGGTTAATGGAGTTAAAGTATTTGGGGGCACTTGTGTTGTCCAGGAATGAGTGAAAGTCTGAATTAACATTAGAATTTGATAAGTCAAGAATGTATATTTTTAACTCTAGGTAGCTACTAAATAAAATACGTATATATTTATGCTGAAAGAACACATAACAACAAAATAAAAAGGAGTCTGGAATAACTCAGTGGATCCAAAGGAGGCAACAAATAATAGTGCACCAATTGAAGAAATGTAAGTTGTCAGACTAAATAAAAACCAAACCAAACTATATGCTGCTTATAGAGACATAACATAAATACATGGATACAGAAAGGTTGAAAATTGAAAGATAGGAAAACATCTACCAAAAAAAAGCTGATAAAGCTATGAAGACCTTAAGACAAAATATTACTAAAGATGAAAAGACATAATGCCAAAAACACCATTGCACTGCGGGATGTAACAGGTCCAAATTTATAGCCACCTAATAGACAATCCCAAATATGTAAAACAATCCTCAAATATATAAAACAATTCAAAGGTAATCCAAAAGAGAAATTGAGAAATTCATGATCACAACAGGAAAATTTAACATACCTTTCTTTGTAACTGGTAGAACACACAGACAAAACGTTAGTAAAGGTATAGAACTTCTAAATGTGTTATTAACCAAATTGAACTGACACATAGAGAACACTGTAGTCAGAACTTTTTTTAAATTATAAAATATGCATGCCATAAAATTTAGCATTTTAACCACTTTTACATTTATGGTGGTTCAGTGACATGAACTACATTCACACGTTTGAGCCACCATCACCACTATCCATCTCTGCCAACTTGTTTTTAAATTCACAGAGAACATATACCAAAATTGATCATATGCTGGTTCATGAAGCAAGTCTGAACAAATTCCCAAAGGACTGAAATACTTTTTATTCTCTGACCAGAGTTGAGATTAAGCTAGAAATCAGTAACAAATAGGTAACTTGAAAATCCCTAAATGCTTGATAGTTAAGCAGTGTAATTTTAAATAACTGTTGTGTTACGGGAGTAATCACAATAAGCATTTATTTTTTAAAATTTATTTTTCACAGTAAAAATTTTAAAAATATTTTGAATTGAATGATAAAGAAAGTGTCATGTGTGAAAACTTTTGTGATGCAGCTAAAGGTGTGATTAGAGAAATATACAACAAATACATATTGGGAAAGAAAAAAAGGCCGAAAATCAACAATCTGAGTATTCATACCAAGAAGTTAGAAAAAAACAGCAAACCAAACCCAAAAAAGGAAAAGAAATGAAACAGTATAGGTAAGACGAAGGAACTAATAAAATGGAATGCAAATATAGAGTAGAGAAATTTGGTAGAGCCAAAAGTTAGTTCTCTGAAGGATTACAAACTGACAAGCCACAAGTTAGACGGATTAAGAAAAAAATGGGGAAAGCACAAATTACTAATATCAGGAATAAACAAGGTATTTCATACAGATGCTATAGATACTAAAGGAGTTATCAAGAGGAAATTAGGGAAAATTTTATGCCAAAAAATTCTGAAATTTCTATGAAGAAAAATTCTGAAGAAAATATAATTTATCAGAACTATAAAAAGTATATCAATTAGGGAAATTTAATTTGGAATTAATAATTTCCACAAAGAAATATTCATGTCCACATGACCTCACAAATTATTTGAATCCTTTTAAAGTCAGTGAAATTAATTTTATAGCCCCGAATGTGGTCTCTGTGTTGGTAAATGTTTCCTGTGTATTTTTTTTTAAAGATTTTATTTATTTATTCGACAGAGAGAGAGACAGCCAGCGAGAGAGGGAACACAAGCAGGGGGAGTGGGAGAGGAAGAAGCAGGCTCATAGCGGAGGGGCCTGATGTGGGGCTCGATCCCATAACGCCGGGATCACGCCCTGAGCCGAAGGCAGACGCTTAACCGCTGTGCCACCCAGGCGCCCCTTCCTGTGTATTTTTTAATTATTGTTAAAAAAATGCATAACATATAGATTTCCATTTAAACTATTTCTAAGCATATAGTTTGGTAGTGCTAAGAATATTCAATTTGTTGTGTAGAAACCTTCAGAATTTTTAATTTTGCAAAACTGAAAGCCTGTACCTATTATACCATCCCTTATTTCCTCCTTACTCTACACCCTGGCAAGGACCATTCTTTTTTCCGTTTCCATGAATTTGACTATTTGAGAAATCTCATATAAGTGGATCATAACATATTTGTGTCTTTGTGACTGGTTTATTTTACTTAGCTTAATGTCCTCAGGGTTTATCCATGTTGTAGCATGTGTCAATTTCCTTTTTAAGGCGGAGTAATATTCCATCCTATGTATATATTGCATTTTGTTTCTCCATTCTTCTCTCGATGGGTACTTGGGTTGCTTCCACCTCTTGGCTATTTTGAATAGTACTGCTGTGAACATGGGTGTACAAATATCTCTTTGAGATCCTGCTTGCAGTTCTTTTGGATACATACCCAGAAGTGGAATTGCAGGATTATGTAGTAATTCTGTTTTTAATTTTCTGAGAAATTGCTGTACTGTTTTTCACAGTGGCTTCACCACTTTATATTCTCACCAGTAGTATACAGCAATCAGATTTCTCCAAACCCTCATCAGCACTTTTAAACAAAATTTTTCGTAGCCATTCTAATGGGTGTAAAGTGATAGCTCATTGTGGTTTTGATTTGCAGTTTCCTAATACTTAATGATGTTGAGCACCTTTTCTTATGCTTTTTGGGCATTTGTGTATCATCTTTGGAGAGATGTCTCTTTAATTCCTTTCCTTATTTTTTAATTGGGGTATTTTTTTGTTGTTGAGTTTTAGACATTCTTATATATCTCTCATTCCATACGTTGCCTTTTCACTCCATTGGTTATATCCTTTGATGCACAGGTTTTAATTTTAACATAGTCCCATTTGTCTCTGTTTACTTTTCTTGCCAGTACTTTTGATGTCATATCCGGGAAGTCCTTGCCATATCTAGTATCATGAAGCTTTTGCACTGTTTTTCTTCCTAAGAGTTTTATAGTTTTAGTTCTTACATTTAGGTTTTTGATTCATTTTGAATTTTTGTATAGGGTGTAAGGGTCCAGGTTCTTTCTTTTGCATGGGAATATTCAGTTTTCCCAACACTGTTTGTTGAAGAGACTTTCCTTTCCTCCATTGAATGGTCTTGGCACTCTAGTCAAAAATCATTTGACCCTATATACAAATGTTATTTCTGGGCTTTTTGTTATATTCCATTGGCCCATGTGTCTGTCTTTATGCCAGTACCACACCAATTTGATTACTGTAGCCTTATATAGTAAGTTTTGAAATCAGGATGTGTGCTTCCAACTTTGTTCTTTTTCAAGAGTGTTTTGCCTATTCAGGGTTCCTGAGATTTCATATGAGTTTTAGGATGGCCTTTTCTGTTTCTGTAAAAAATGGCATTGGGATTTTGATAAGGAATGCATTAAATTTGTAGATTGCTATGGGATGTTTTGACATCTTAACAGTACTATCTTCCAATCCATGAATGTGGAATGTCTTCCCATTTATTTGTGTCTTCTTTCATTTCTTTTAGCAACTTTTTATAGTTTTTAGTGTACAGGTCTTTTGCTTCCTTAGTTAAGTTTATTCTTAAATTTTTTATTCATCTGGATGCTATATAAATGACTGTTAATTTCCTTCTGGATTGTTCATTGTTAGTGTATTGAAAAGCA
Source organism: Ailuropoda melanoleuca (assembly GCF_002007445.2). Lineage (NCBI taxonomy): Eukaryota > Metazoa > Chordata > Mammalia > Carnivora > Ursidae > Ailuropoda > Ailuropoda melanoleuca. The sequence goes on along the minus strand of NC_048221.1, from coordinate 84,107,209 downwards.
ACTGGTATTTGAGTATTGATTTTGTATCCTGCAACATTGCTGAATTCATTTATTTGTTCTAAAAGTGCTTTTTGTTTTGTTTTTGTTTTTGTGGTGTCCTTAGAGTTTTCCACATATAAAGTTGTGTTGTTGTTGAGCAGAAATCTACTTCTTGGGGCGCCTGGGTGGCACAGCGGTTAAGCGTCTGCCTTCGGCTCAGGGCGTGATCCCAGCGTTATGGGATCGAGCCCCACATCAGGCTCCTCTGCTATGAGCCTGCTTCTTCCTCTCTCACTCCCTCTGCTTGTGTTCCCTCTCTCGCTGGCTGTCTCTATCTCTGTCGAATAAATAAAAATAAAATCTTTAAAAAAAAAAAAAAAAGAAATCTACTTCTTCCTTTCCAATTTGGATACGCTTTGTTTCTTTTTCTTGATTAATTCATCTTGGATTTCCATTAAAATGTTGAATAAAGTGGTGAAACAAAGCATCCTTTTCTTATTTCTGATTTTAGAGGAAAAACTTTCAGTCTTTAGTCATTGAGTATGATGTTAGCTGTGCATTTTTTCATATAAGGCCTTTATTCTGTTAAGGTGGTCTCCTATCCCTTGTTTATTGAATGCTGTTACATTTGCTTTTGAAAGGAGTGTGTGTTTGCAGTGCGTGGACTGTTGTATAAATATGAATTAGGTCAAACTGGTTGATTATATTTTTCTCTTTCTACTTGGTGATTCTCTCTCTGCTTTTTTGTATCAGTTATTGATAAAAAGAGGATTGAAATTTTTGACAGCAGTTATTTTATCTGTTTCTCCTTTCATCTATCAGTTTTGCTTTAGGGATTTTGAAGTTTTGTTATTAAATTCATAAGTGTTTAATATTATTTGCCCCTTTGTTGAATTTACCTTTTTTAAAAAAGATTTATTTAAAAGAAGTTGCTGTCACCGATGTTGGAGAGGTTACTGCCTATGTTCTTTAGGATTTTGATGGATTCCTGTCTCACATTGAGGTCTTTCATCCATTTTGAGTTTATCTTTGTGTGTGGTGTAAGATAATGGTCCAGTTTCATTCTTCTATATGTAGCTGTCCAGTTTTCCCAGCACCACTTATTAAAGAGATTGTCTTTTTTCCATTGGATATTTTTTCCTGATTTGTCAAAGATTAGTTGACCATAGAGTTGAGGATCCATTTATGGAGTCTCTATTCTGTTCTATTGGTCTGTGTGTCTGTTTTTGTGCCAATACCATGCTGTCTTGGTGATCACAGGGTGATGGATATTAAGGAGGGCACGTGTTGTGATGAGTACTGGGTGTTATATGCATCTAATGAATCATTGTGCATTATATCAAAAACTAATGATGTACTATACAGTGGCTAACTGCACATAATAAAAACATAAATAAAATAAAATGGTATAATAAGAAAAAATAATGATTTATTTACTTGAGAGAGAGAGTACACATGCAATCAGGAAGAGGGGCAGAGAGAGAGAATCTCAAGTAGACTACCTGCTGAGTCAGAGCCTGATGCGAGACTCAATATCATGACCCTGAGATCATCACCTGAGCCAAAATCAAGAGTCAGGTGCTTAACCAACTGAGTCCCGCAGGTGCTCCAAATTTACCATTTTATTATTATGAAATGAACCTCTCAATTTGTGGTTAACATTCTTTGTTCTGAAATCTACATTGTTTAGTATTAATATGGCTACTCCTGCTTTATTTAACCAGTATTAGGGTATTATATTTTTTTCATCTCTTTCCTTTTAACCTATTTTTATCTTTATATTTAAAGGAAATGTGTTACAGTCATACCATAGTTGTGAATGAATTCTGAGCAAGGAGTGAAGATGTGGAATAAAAGAATAAGCAAAAGAAGGGGTTTTCCATTAATTTATAAATATCTAAACCAGTCTTTCAGAATGAAGCTTTCATTCTAGTTCTATGATGTCAGGTTTAGGGAAGGAGAAAGTGGCCAGATTAAGGGAACCTACAAAGTAAGGGATAGAGACTGGATTTAGGGGAAATTGAAAAAAATCCACAAATATAAATCTGAGCCTGTTTCCACATTGAAACTGAAATTGAATTGTTTGTACCTCAGAAATGTCTCAGTGTAATGGATGCTAATCTTTGCTTCTCTACCGTTTCGGAGTCTGCCATGTTTTGAGTGCATTAAAGCTCCACTCCAGAGCTTATGAGTTGATTGGAAAGTAGTGGGAATCTTTTTTTGGCAGAATGGCAGACTAACACCATGACCAACACCTCTGCTTGGAATAAAAAAAAATTGCTGCGTGAAATAGAAACTTAGTTTTAATGCACTGCAGCAGTGGCATAAGAGGAAGGACTATGTAGAAGGCAAATAGAAGGAAGAGTGGGAAATATGAAAGATAAATGAGTACCATCAATACTGACTTGTGCCCTGAGAGTTTCTGCTGAGCCCTAATGACACTGCATTTTGACTTAATGTCAAAAAGGGGCATGGGAAGGTGGAAGTAAAACCTACCCTCCTCAGTGCAGGAAGTCTGACAGAGGCCCCCATATAAATGTAGACTTCAAAGGGCTACATTGTAAGTATGAAGGTGAATAAGAAAATGCAGAACATAGCAAGGATAGAAATTTATTTTTGTTGCTGAGTGAAGGCAGGGGGAGAGATGTTCCTTGCGAATTAATAACTAATACCTTGCTGTCATGTGAGTTTGAGGTCAGAATTCATGCTACTTGTGTAATCCCAAAATAAGTTCAGGTGGGGAATTTATTTGGAAATAGTCGTGGGCTGGATTGCTTTCCTTTTTTCTTTGAAGAAAAACAACTGTTAATTCCTGCCTAAAATATTCCAAAGACGAAGTTGCAAAGCAAATAAACAGCCCAGTCAAAAACCATAAAACATGCAAGGAAGCAAGGTGCCATGAATGAAGGCTGGTGGAAATAACTGAAGGCAAAGTCAGACTTGTAAAATATTCCATTGTTGTAATTATTAGATACATAATTAACATTAACAAGTTTCAATATATTTAAATAAATAAAAGGGAAGCTTGAAAATTTGAGAAAGGCATGAAACTGTAAAGAATGAGCAAAATGATCCAAATAAAAAAGTCAAATTGAATTTCCAGAGAAGACAAATTTAATAACTGAAACTTAAAACTCCCTGGGAGGGTTGAAGAGCAAGGTAGATAGAGCTAAATAGAGACTTAGTGAACTGGAAGAGGCAGCAATAACAATTGGGAGATTAAGGATGCAGACCTGGGAGACAAGGATGTGGAAATGAGGGGTTAAGAGAGAGGCAGGGTGGAATTAGAGGGTCTAACATATATCTGATCAGAGATCTAGATGGTTATTATAGGAAGAATGGAAAAGAGTCAACATATGAAGTGGATTCTCAGAACCAGACAGCCTAACAAATGTCAAGGAGTATAAAAAATAAACCCACACCTAGATAAAAAAATTACAAAACAGCAAAGACAAAGAAAAGATCTTCAAAACAGTCAGAGAAATGACACATTACTTACAAGAGATAGTATTTAGACTTTTCAACAGCAACAATAGAATATAGTGGAATAGTATATTCTGTGTGCTGAAAGAAAATAACTCTCGATGTTGAATTGTATGCAGAGGAAATCTTGAAGAATATAGCCTAAATAAGAACATTTCTGACAAATATAACTAAATGACAAACAGCCTCATTAAAGGCTGTCCCAAAGGATAAACTTCAGGTAAAAGGAAAATTATCCTATGTGGAAGGCCTGTGGTGAAGGAAGGAATCATAAACAAAGATTGGTGTATGTAGGTGGGCACACTAAGCAAACACTGATTGTATAAAAATAATATCTGCTGTTTTGGGAGTGGGATAAACAGAATATAACCAAAATAATTAAGAACTGGGATGGGGAATCAAGCAAAAATGTTCTGGGTTCTTGTGATTCTTGGGAAAGAGACAATACTGTTAATCAGCTTTGGGGCACCTGGGTGGCTCAGTCATTTAAGCATCTGCCTTCAGCTCAGGTCATGATCTCTAGGTCCTGGGATTGAGCCTTAAATTGGGCTCCCTGCTCAGTGGGGAGTCTGCTTCTCCCACTCCCTCTGCCCCTCCCCTCTCTCTCTAATAAATAAATAAAATCTTTAAAAAAATCAGCCTTGGATTTTGATAATTTATATCTGTATGTTAAAATTGCTAGGGTAATCACAGAAAGAGAAATATATAGCATGTAGCACATAGCTTTCAAACAAATGGGGCATATAGAGTGGGAAAAAGAGACTTAGTCTAAAAAAAAAAAAAGGAAGAGAAAATTTTAAAGGAGATCCAGAAAATAACAGGGAAATAGAAAATGCACCATGAAATGGTAGAAATAAATCTAAATATAACAGTGATCATTATAAATGTAAGTAAGCTGAACCTTCCAATCAGAAATCAATTAAAAAAATTAAGCTAAATGCTATTCATAAAAGGTATAGTTAAAACATAAACACACAGAAAGATTGAAAGACGAAGGGTAGAAAAAGATACCCCATGCAAATTCTAATGAAAATATATCTGAAATCACTATGTAAATTTCAGATAAAAATATTACTAGAGATAAAGAGAGTCATCACATAAATGATAAAAATTCAAATTGCTAGGACATTCCAGTTCAAAAATGTATCCTATCTTGGCAGTTTACACTGTAAAAATAGAGCTATTAAGTGAAATAGATCTCCTATAGCATTTGGGATTTTACCATACTTAGTAACTGATGAAACAGAGTGATGAAGTATTATAAGGTGATGGAAGACTTGAACAACTCAGTTAAGTTTGTTTTAATGGATATATGTGGACCACTGCTGCCAGCAATTGCAGAGCACATGTTCTTTCAAGGATGCATGACATGCATGTGATCAACCACCATTTATTGAGCCCCCAGCAAGTCTTGGCTAGTCTCAATGTGTCATTACTACACAGACCACATGGTCTGCCCACAATGCAATTATATTATAAAACAATATCATTAAACTAGAAAAAAAGCCTTATGTTTGGAAATTAAGAAACCTGCTTGTAAGTCACGTGTGAAAGGAGAAATCACAAATTATTTAGAATTGCATGGCAATAATAGTTTATATATCCCATCTGCGGGGTATAGCTAATTGAGTTACCTGAAGAGAAATTTATAGACTTAAATATTTGTACTGGAAGATGAGAAAAACTCAAAATTAATGAACAAAGCATCCATTTTTAGAAGGCAGAAAAGCAGAATAGTATGAACTCCTCAAAAATAAGAGGAAAGAAATAAAGATAGCTGTAGAAATGAACAGAATGGAAAACATACTGTAGAGAAGATCACTGAATTCAAAAGTTGATAATCTGAAGGTATTGACAACATAGCATCTCTTGAAGGACTAATCCGTAAACAGAAAGAAGGTAAACTAAATTAGAAACAGAAGAGGGGATAGCTATCAATGCTATAGAGTTAAGGGGATGCCTCCCTTGGGGACGTCCCTTGTGAGACCACGGACACACAAAGGCAATTCAGCCTTCAAGTTTTCACTGTCATTGTGTTCAGTGTAACACCTCAAGTGGGAGACGCTGCAGGGAACATTCTGAGTAAACCCAAAGGCAAAAGAGTAGCCAGGATGGGGCAGTTGTAAGATTCCAGAAGACCTACAGTAGAACTTGAAGTCTTCGATGACACAGGTGGGTGGAGAGCTTGCTGAGAAGCAGTTGAGATGGCATGAGCGAGAGGCGTGGTGGCCTGCTTGGGAAGTCAAGTAGATGGGGAACTAGGAGAGACTCTCCCTCCACAGGCACAGGCATGGAAAGGGTGAAGGGGGAAAAGAATGGGTAAAAGGTTGAAGTTGACTGGTGGCCAGAACTTGGGAAATCTTTAGCTTTTTACACTATCTTTCTGCTCTGGGATCTTGCCTCCAGGCTGCTCCTTCTAGGTCCCCCCACTGCCCTCTTGGTATTCCTTCTTGGATGCCACCCCCGTGGTGTCATTGCTCACAGGGACAGCCTCCAAATCTAGGAACATAAATGCTATTCTCACTCCCAGTGGTGTATGAAAACCCAAGTGACTGACCTCTGTTCCATTTCAGAAGCCTTAAGCTTGACTTGACTTCCTTTCTTTATTTTTCTTCCCATTCTTATATTTGTTTTTTCCTCCCTTCTTCCCAGACCCTCTCCCTCCCATGCTTCCTTTCTCCCTTCCTCCTCCCCTTCCTCCTTGCCTCACACTTCATTCTTTCCGTCACACCCCATACATTTGCTGAGTTCTCACTGCAGTGTAGACCAGCGATCAGCAAACTTTTTCTGTAAGATTAGCTAGTAAATATTTTAGGCTTTGGGGGCCATACAGTCTCTGTCACAATGACTCAACTGGATGGGACTGTGAAAGCAGCTGTAGACAATATATACACATGAGTGTGTCTGTGTTCCAATAAGATTTATGGACACTGAAATTTGAATTTCATGTCATTTTAATAGGTTACAAAACCTTCTTCTTTTGATTCTTTCAACCACTTAAAAGTGTAAACAGGGGCGCCTGGGTGGCACAGCGGTTAAGCGTCTGCCTTCGGCTCAGGGCGTGATCCCGGCGTTATGGGATCGAGCCCCACATCAGGCTCCTCTGCTATGAGCCTGCTTCTTCCTCTCCCACTCCCCCTGCTTGTGTTCCCTCTCTCGCTGACTGTCTCTATCTCTGTAAAATAAATAAATAAAATCTTTAAAAAAAAAGTGTAAACAACATTCTTAGGTCATGGGCCATAGTTTAATGACCCCTGGTGTTGAATCCTAGGGAAAAAGTAAGAGTCTAAATGCCAGCCCCGCCTTCCTGCATCTCTGCTGCTATGGGACAAGTCTGTGACACCCTTGTGTGTGAGCTCAGGTTAGAAGTAAGTGGTAGGGGTAATGATGAGGAAGGGGAGATTGTCCCTGGAGGAGGTGGCATTTTTAGACTGCCCTTTTGGGTGGCTCCCAGTTCTCACTACATTTCCCAACTTAAAAATTATCAGGCAGGACACCTGTCTCATAACTTTGAAAGGCAGTAGACCCTTTCAGCTGGCTTGGATGCAGCTACTACGCAGATGCCCTGCCACTCTCTGATGCTCCTCCTTCCCTGTGATTTGGAATCCTCGAGGGATGTGTATGAGTGAGCTTTGCTGTTGGGCTTTTTTTCTTGGCTTAGGAGTTGTCAGAGCCAGAGTTTCATGAGTAGGAAGAGAAAGTACTTGCTTCAAGCTTCTTGTCAAGACCCTGTCTAAGAGGGGCGCCTGGGTGGCTCAGTTGGTTAAGTGTCTGCCTTGGGGCTCAGGTCATGATCCCAGGGTCCTGGGATCTAGCCCCACCTAGGGCTCCCTGCTGAGCTTTTTCCAACTCTCCCTCTACTCCTCCCCCACTTGTGGTTTCTCTTTCTCTCTGTTTCAAATAAATAAGTAAAATCTTAAAAAAAAAAAAAAAAGACCCTGTCTAAGAAATCCATTTTGATGGCCCCATCTGGCCCTGCTACGCAGTCCTCTTTACATTGGAACATTACCAGCTAGAATACCAAAAAGAGGCTCTAGTTTTCCCTCTTTAGTTTTCCAGTTTCTTTCTCTGCCTTTCCTTACTTCTTTTTTTCCTTCAAGCCTTTGCAAAAGGCCAAGGTACTGAAATAAGAATTGAATGTGCAAAACAAACTAAAATTTACCTGGGGCATAATATACAGATTTTTCATTTATTTCCCTTCACATCTTCCAGTCCTTGAGTGTGTGTATATAAAGGATAGGAGCCCTAATTTAACACAGTGATCATAAAGAGATGCTGTGGCTTTTGTCTTTGAAAGTCTAATGATTAGATGGCATTGTTATTTAGAGCTGAGGCCTGAGGGCTGGGGAAGCTCTGAGAAGGAATCTGGCTCATGCTGGCATTTTTTATGATGAGAAAGCTGGTCTTCACTTCGTCTCCCAACAGGGTCACGTAGTAAAAAGAACATTGACCTTGAACCTTCAGAACCGGATTAGGATTCCAGCTTGACTACTTGCTATGTTTATTACTTTGTGAAAATTGTTTAACCTTATAGAAAGTCGGTTCCAGTTACCTATTCTTTAAAATGGAGATAACTAATAATTTTAAATTCATGGAGTTGTTGGCAGAGAACTATGAGTTAATAGATATAAAAGTGCCTTGCACAGTATGAAATTGGAGAACCTTTCTAGGGTTGACTCCAGATCACCCAAGACTCTTCTGAACTCCCAAGGACCTTACTAGACTAAGGTGATGAATGTCAGAGAAAGCAAAATTATTCCTTGGAATGGTTTAAGACTCCGCTTAACAATCTCCCACCTTCCTATCTCTTCTAGTGGAATTTTCCTTAGTCCATCGATGTCTTCTTTCCCCAGGTTCCAACTACTCTTTGGATATGGCTTGTGATGTGGTTCACAGCATGCTATCCCAGAATATGGGGCCTTGGAAAATGGAGTATTTTAAGCTGAAGGAATTGGAGATATGGCAGGTACAGAACAGACTCTCTGACTTCCCCCTTCTACCCTGAAGCAGATCAAAAGACCACCATGTGAGAGATGCCCTCCCTATATCCAGAGGAAAGGACCATCCTCGTATTTGAAGCAGATATCCTCATACCTTACATCCTTATGTGCAGGGACATCAAAAGGGATCCAAACAAACATGCCTTGCTAAGTTTCCCTTAGTTTACTACCCTTAACTCACGCTCTTTCTTCCTATCATCTTTTTGCATGACTTTTCACTCTTCACCAAACCTAGTGTAAAAATACTCAGGCTTAACTGCTTTTTCGGGTCTTCAGTTAGTTAGGAAAGCTCTTGTGCACGTAAAAATTCTATTAAATTGGTGTGCTTTTCTCTTTTAATCTGTTTTTGTGAATTTAATTTTCACACCCACCCAGGGACCCGGAGAGGGTGGGGGAAACAGTTTTTCCTCCCTTAAACCTACAAATTCCTATATTCCTTTCTTTATAGGTATCAGTTCATTCTGAAACCCCCTCCCTGTGGGTATATGGAACTTTGGCTCTGTTTTCAAGGCCACTTCCTCCAAGGAATGTCTTATAACTTCAGCTTCTAGACAGAAAAGGATTGCTACTCTGAGTTGCACCCTTTGGAATGTAATCATACGGTCTCTTTTGTTATGTAAGCGTTTCTTGGATGACTCTGTGTGTGTGTGTGTGTGTGTGTGTGTGTGTGTTTGCAATTGTTAACGCTTTGAAATGTATGTCTCTCAGTGCCTAGGCAGTTCTAGGCCCACAGTTAGTGACTGATAAATAGTTGTTTTATTAAAAGTAGTTAGGCCATTTAGAATGCCTGAATTTGAGGTTTTCCCTAGGTCTCTGAGGCCTCTTAGGTTCGTTGGACCCTCTGGATTTGTTCCACACGAGGCTGGTTTGCAGGAGTTGTTAGCAGAGTGTTAACATGTTTATGTAGCTGTTCAACTCTTTCCATAACCACCTGGACAACATGCTTAATGCCCAAGGGAAATCAGCCTGAGTTAAGGCTTCTAGAGTGGTCCTCTGGCCCCATCCGAGAGCTGACAGAGATACCCATCTATAGATATTTTAATAGTCATTGAGGTCCTTCAGGGTCTCTCAAATTGGGTGGCTGCTGATGAATCATTTTGGGTGTTGAATTAAACAGGTCCTTTCTACAGGTGGATGAGGCTGATTTCCATGCTCTGGCTCCTGAAATAATATTAAAACTCACTCAGGGCATGATACAAGTTTAGCTATCAGGTGGAGAAGAAGTAGATATACAAATATTTGATTATCTTCTCTCTGAGAAAATTCTGATTGTGCTGTTCTCCCTGGATGAGACTGTTGTGGAGTCAGCTCACTTTGGGACAGGCCTCTGTGCCCCTGAGGCAGAATGTCTGAGGGCAGCAGAGAACACTGGTCTCTCTCCCTGGAGAAGCTTAGAATGTTTGGTTACCCAACAGCTCACTTAGTGCCTCACTTCCTGTGTAACATTCACGATTGCCTATCTTATTACTTCTCTGAAGTCTTTTTGATCTACCAGCGCTTCCCAACCCTGGCTCTGCATCAGAATCACCTTGTCGGGGGGCGACATTTACAGAAACAGAGATGCCAGGGCCCTACACTGCAGAGATTCTGACTTATAGTCTGGGATAGTCTAGACAATGGTGGTACTTTTGAAAGACTTCCCAGATGATTTTTAAATTGAAGCTAGGGCTGGAACCACTGCTCTAGACCAGGGATCAACAAACATTTTCTGTAAAGGGCCAGACAGTAAATAGTTTAAGTTTTGCAGGCCATGTGATTCTGTTACATTTAATAAACTCTGTCATTGTAGTGCCAAAGCAACCATGGATGGGTGTGGCTGTGTTCCAATAAAACTTTATTAACCAAAACAGGTGGTGGGCCAGATTTGGCCTGTGGGCTGTAGTTTGTGGACTCCTGCTCCAGAGTCTAGACAGTTACCTTCATGAAGACAAGGCACTGTACTTATGAAGTTCAACCTTGGGTCCCCGGCATGCAACAGACACACCGTAAATACTTACTAAATTAAATTGAGTTCCATGAGTTTATTGTCCTCATGGGGTAATATCTGAGAAGGAGACAGAGTGGCTGGCCTTGGGGGAAAATGATAGCATTTTGGAAGAAAATGTTTATAGCTTAAAGATTTGGGACAATTTATGGAAATTCCTGTTGAACTTTGTTAAGCTTTGTTGAACTCTCTAGTGAAACTTTTCAAAAACAGTTTCATATTAAGTTATTTTTGTGTGTGCGTATTTGTGTGTGAGAGACAGAGCAGGAGAGACAGAGACAGAAAGAGAAAGATTTTCTGCAGTTTTCATTTGCCTGCACCTATAAAAATATAGAGCAGCGAATAGAATTCCCATAATTAGTCAATCAGTGAGTTAGTTTATGAAAAATGTGTTATCAGTTGACTAAACTGCCTGGCCTTATTAAGTCATACCAGTGCAGTGGTAAAGTCATGTAAACAAAACGTCTGCGTCTAAATGGTTCAGAATGTATTAGTTAGAAGAAGTGTGTGTTGGCTCTTTAAGGTTTGCGTTGGTGGGTGGGAGGAGCAGGTATGGCAGTAAATGCCTACGGGCAGTTGGCCAGCCACTGGGTTGGAAGTGGAGGTTCACAGTCACTGCATCGTGGTCTCAGATGTGACCAAGCAGCCCCAGGGACGAGAACACAGAGACATCACCGGAGAGTATTTTCCAAGCAAAATAAAACAATACATGGGAAATTCCTACAAAGAAGTCACTCTTGTATACAGATACGTAGAAATCTTGGCCAGGCATCCATTTTCGCTTCTCCTCTTTGGTCAGATGTATCCGTCTTATTTTTAATCCAAGTCTGTTCATCAGTTATAATACAGAAGACATCTTTTATGTGAATTGGCACGTCTCTCCTGCAGGAGCTTAGAATTCCTAAATTCTGCTGTCCTGAATGTGGAAATGACACTGTGTGTGAATGGTTGTGTGACACCAGCATCCTGGGCCTCAGCAAGTCTTTAGAAGGAGTACATGATACCCAGGAATATCTACTTAACCAGCACTGCTTTTCTGAAGGCTGCAGGCATGGTGCAGAACTTTTTCATCTAAAACCCTTCCTTGACTTTGGTTGGAGACTTTGCACATTTGAATCTGTGGGCTCAAATGGCCTCTGGAAAGAGTCTCGTGCTGTGGGGCCCTGGTGTGGACACAACATAGAGAAAAGGAGGGTAATGCAGGAAAGTCATGTTTATGAGCAGTGGGCCACTGTACGTTATGTGATCACAGAGATTTGTTATTAGTGAAAAGCTTATCAGAACAAAAAGGAATGTATCTATGGCAGAGCAGCAGGGGGAGGATTTTAAAAGTTTTAATGGAAAACTAAAATTGCTTAGGAAAATATAAACTGTTTTCCTTTCTCCACGAGTGACTTTTAAATTGAATTTCTTTTCGGCAATAAGGTATTGTTTTATCTAGGACAGAACATGGAGGGGTCTGAGTTTTGAGGCTCCGAACATTTCTTTGTAGGATTGTTAATGCAAGTTCCTTGGGAAACACGCTTTTCGGTGCATGTGTCCTGTATTGTCTTTTCCTTTCCCTCTTCCTCCCACCCCTTCTCCTTACGGCAGAGGTAGCAATCCTCCTGCTATTAGCAAGATGTCTATTATAGTGTCATTAAAAAAGCCATAGTCAGTGAGAGGAATGACTCATGTCATAGAGGACTTAATAATTCACTGTAATAAAAGTATAAAGTTTTATGATAAACCACTCTCAGGGGAGTTAAATATAATCCTTAGCGGGTCACACACTGCCTACAAAGCTTACATTTGTAATGGTAATTTGAATTTACTACATTGCCTTTAGTTTTTAAGCGTTTGTGTGTCATTAGACCTTATAAATTGATTTATATGTTTCAACTCCAGTATAATTCTGCATAAAGGTACAATAAATTTTATGGATTGGAGATATGGCATCTAAAACATTTTAATAAAATTATTGTTCTAAATTCACTTAAATGGCATTGATGAAAAGCTGCAGCAAAGATGCCAACATTTCAGAACTTTCAGGAATCGGATGAGGTGGGAGTGACAGCTGCAGGTGGGGTGTCGCTGGGTGTAATTCCCCACTTCCTTCTCCTTGCTTTGTTAGCGAATAAGGACCTCTGGGGCCCTTGAAAGGGTGCCCACTGCCATTTGGCCTGCTGTGTGGGGACATCAAAGCTCTGTGTAATGCACGGATGATGAGTTTGCTGGAGAGAGGAGCCCATTGCATCCCTCAGAAGGACCTGTCTATTATTTGTGGAACTGAACGGAATTCTGTCTTTCTAAGGAAATGGAAAGAACCTTGTCCAAGCCAGCAGCTTTCCCACTAGAAATTGAGAGTGGATCACCCATTGCTTCATGTATTTTCTCCTCCAGCTTCTTAAGGAAAGGCGTTCAGAGGAAAACCACAACAGCACCTGCCCGAAGAGTGTGATAGGAGGGACTGCTGTGCGGGTGCCTGGCCTCCCGGGCCCTGGGTCTCAGCGGCTGTACTTCTGAGGAATGTCTCTCAGCCACACTCCCTCTTTCCCTCTATTATCAGAAAAATAAAGGTCAAATAAACTGGATTATGAAAAATGAAAACTAAAACCTGGAGAAACAAAACCCTTGTTTATTTCCCGGGCTTGGGTCCAAATGGCACAAGCTCAAGCTCTTGAAAGGAAAGGAGGGAACGGCCCTTCCCCCTCCCCTCCCCCAATTCCCCCCAAATCCTCCTATTAATTTTTTACTTTTTCTCATTGGTATTATTTCAACTAGCCAGCTAGGAGTGAGTTGTGATTAATTATATTTTCCTTCTGACTTTGCAGATTCAGGGGCGATTGCTCACTGGCTCCTGTCCTGTGAGAACTTTGTTTACATTTGGCAGTGTGCTTTTAAGTCACTGAAAGCAGCACTGATTTTGGCTAAAAATACTTGATAAACTATACCGTCTGTTTTAGGCTCTCTAATCACCAGGTTTTTTTTTTTTCTTTTTGAATGCAGCTTCCCCAAAGCTGGTATAATTTCAGTGCAGATCTTCAAAACCCTTTTTGTCTAATCCTGTGTATAGGCTTTCCCATAAGAAACTTAAAGGTCCCATTCCTCTCTGGTGGGCAGTCCCTGTAGCCCTTGCACATTAGAAAAGCCTTATCCCCTCATCGATAGCAGGTTTTCTGTTAGGAAAGCACCAAAGTGAACCTGCAGGGGCCCTCTGGACTCAGTGGGTGTGTCACTGTTAAATGACCCAGCCAGCTGGACAGGTGGAGGTACAATTTACTGGAAATATATTGAAAGTGTCTTGGGAAATGATTCTTAAAAATGTTCCCACTGCTGGCATGATGCAGATTAGAACCCCAGTGTGCAACTGAGAAAAAGTAAATTGTAACAAGAAACCCCTGATGGTACAATGATGGTTTGTGGGGAGGAGGGTGGAATTCAAGGAACTGAAGGGAGAAGATTCAGCTTCTGCTCTCTTTTTGCCCTGGCCCAAGCCAGGCCTGTCTGCACAGGGCAGGAAGCCTGATGGGCCCAGGCTCCTCCCTCTGAAAACTGACATCTGTGTGCACTTCCCAGGGAGTGGAGGCGTCAGACTCTGCATTCTTCCCTCTCTTCACCCTGCCCCTTAGTGACATCTCAAGGGAACCAGAGCCGCCTTATGCAGAGACAGATTTGGCAGCCACTTGTATGATGTGATTTGTGCAGAGGAAAAGGGTTTCTGGCTGGCATGGCCACCTTTCAACTGGCTTTTTTTCCCTCAAAGCAAGAACTCTCCAAGAATCCCTATTTAAAATGCAAATGGCCCAGAGAAAGGAATAGACATTCATCAGTCATCAACAGACCACAGTGAGAATTAGTGTCATCAGAATTTAGCAAGCTGAACAATCAGGATCTAAAAAGTGGGACCAGAACATAGGAATTTTGAGGAGAAGACAGAATTTCTTTTGAGTTGCTTAAGGCAAGCAAGCCAGAATGGTACACTGCAGGGGAGGCTGGGGTCCTCGTGAAGGGTAGAGAAGACTGGGGCTGGTGGAAGCACAAAGAATGGAGAAAGAGACTGTAGAAATGAGATGAGGGAGAGCATCAAAGTCAATTTGACCAGCTTGGAGTTTGCCTTGAGTAGTTCTATAGATCTTGTCACTTGGAGTTCTGTCCTAGAACTCTCCTCTGGTATCTCTGGAATTTTCTTAGTCCATTGGCAGAGGGCCCTGGGCCCATTAAACACTAAAATAAAGCAAAATTTTATGAAACATATATGACAAATACAAAAATATGCAAAGCACTTTCACATACACCCCTTTTGATTATTTTCATCTTCAGAATGGCACATAATAGATGGTTAATAAATATTTATTCAAATGAATTGAATATATAGAACAGTTATTAATAGCATTCTCATTTTATGGATGAGGAAACTAAGCCTCAGAGAGGTTAAGTGAGTTGCCCAAGATCAGGCAACTAATCAGTGTTGAAGCCTCTTTCCACTCTTAGTGCCCCCATTTTCATTAGAGTCCCCCCTTGTAGTACCCCACTTTGACTTGCCCTCTTTAGGTCGCTCCAAAGCAGTGCTTTCTTCCATATAGGAATAGTATTGGGTGATGCTCTGTGTGCTCCATGGTACTGAAACAGGGCCAAGTAGAGAAATTGGGAAGTCCTTGACCTTTTAATTACAACCTACTGAGTCTGCTGGACTTCTAGGTCTCCAGCTGCCCAACCAGATAGACTTTTCCAAGCAACTTGAAGTCTTGGACAGTATTTTATTTGGAAGTAACTCCTGTGTCTTAAACTGGAATCAGTGGCCCTTTTCTTCCATCATGAGTGATAAGGCCTGATTATTGGGGTCACTGCTTGAACCAAGAGTGGGTCCCCAGAGGGCTAAGGTCAAACACTTATATGACCCAGAGGTAGTCTGTGTTTTCAAAGTGGGACAAGCTGATGGAGAAAATGCCCTTGATATTCTTGAGTGGCAGCCAAAAGCCAGGGGCCACAGAGCTGGATGGTAAAGGCAAGACTAGAGTGGCATGATGGAGGAAGAGCTGGGGTGATAAGCTCAACACTGGTGAGTGCTTGTATAATAGATGACCGTGGATGGCCTTTGGAGCATCAGACTGACTTAAAGGTAGAGAGTAAAGATAGTTCTACAATATGCAGATTGCCCCACCTTGACCATAACACTTTGTTTCTCTCATTTTATTCTCAGTGTGCCTACCCCCCAACCCAATTGTGACATCCTTGTTGTCTCTGAGATATGAGGGTCACTCTTTCCAGATCCCAGAGTAATCCAGTGGCTGGATGGGATTCTCTATATCATTCTCTCCTTTTTTATTATGGACTCTGTTTGATCCCCAAGCATTCATGGATAATTGTCAAACACTCCAGCTGAGCTGCAAGGATGATGTTTTTTAGGGTTACTATTTCTTT
Source organism: Ailuropoda melanoleuca (assembly GCF_002007445.2). Taxonomy (NCBI): domain Eukaryota; kingdom Metazoa; phylum Chordata; class Mammalia; order Carnivora; family Ursidae; genus Ailuropoda; species Ailuropoda melanoleuca. Next base: position 84,091,360 of record NC_048221.1, on the reverse strand, counting down.
GAATATATAGTGGCTTAATTATTTCATGCTGTTTCTCTTAAAGTATCACAAATCATATGTTCTTCTTTCCTTCTTTTTTTTTTTTTACTCCTTTGTGTACGTGTGTGTGTAGGTGTGTCTGTAATGTGTAACAACTGAATGTGTGTGGAGGAAGAAAGTGTGTGACCCTCTAGGCCTGCACCATCCCACAGTTGGAGCTATTAGCCACTTACATGCACAATTAACCAGCTGATTCTTAGATTGAAGGCTGAGGGAGCTAATTGCAGGTACAAAAATTGCACCCAGATAAAAAGAGGTTGGTCTGGAAATTTAATCTTTAAGCCTTCTTCTTCAGGGTGACTAGGTTGTGTGTGTGTGTGTGTGTGTGTATGTGTATATATATGTGTTATATATGTATGTGTATGTATGTATTTATTTGAGGTTGACTCATCTCCTGGTTTGTTTTCATCATAATTACTAATGGCATCCAGTGGAATCCCCTATTTATGTCATAAATTGCTTCTACCAAATTACGGTCCATTTAAGTTTTGACACAAAGGTCTGTTGCAGGCTCTTTCTCTCTTTATAGTGAATTTTCTCTTAAATCTAGAATCCTGCAATAATTTGTTGGAAAAATATGAATGATGTGTATGTATTTGTGTTGAATATCTTATTAAGAAGAGTCTCTGGGAAGGGAATTCATATTTATTGATAGCCTACCTTGTATGGGGCACCTTCATCCATTATCTTATTTATCTTATCAGTAACCCAGTGAGGTTGGTGGGTTATTTCCATTTGATGTGTGAAGTTACTGAGATTCTACAAAGTGAAGTAATCTGCCTGGGGTTATACAACTAATCTTAGGTATACTTGATGCCAAATGCTGGCTCTTTGCATTGCTCACTGACCTTTCAGCTTCATAAACTTCCGTGAGTCGGATGGACTCCATTCTTAACATCTCTGTGTAAATATGACATGCTATAGTTCAAAACAGTTCTCTTTACACTGTCTCTGGAAGTTAGAGCTAGTGGTGGTAAGACTAAACAGGTTGGCTCCGACTGCGTATGTTAAACAGACCATCTAGGTTTCACATTCGGGCTTTTCCACAGTGGCACATAGTGACGCTGAGGAAGCATCTTTGGGATATTCTCCTCTATGCTTCCCTTCCATTTTCCACAACCATTTCTCTGGCATTCCTGCCTCATCCTACGCCTGGGATGCCTTGGAATTTTTGCTTCTCTGAGGACATCCTCATTCTGCTCTACCCTCCTCTGGTAGTCTTCCATGATCCGGGTCTTTCCTTCCCATTGCCATTCAGCTTCTTCCAACAAAAGCATAACTCCCATGTTCCTGCCCCAGGCTATGCTCTGTGTTTTCTAGTTAGTTAATGAAAGAATTCCACAAGAACATGGAGATTATTAGATGTTAATGGATTAATAAATTATGACGCAGCCACTATATCCCACTATCAGTTTCCTACTTGGAAAAATGAAGGGGTGGGACTGAAGAAGCTCTAAGATCCTGTCTTTTTCAATTTCATTTTCAACCTATGATCCATGAACCTCCACACGTTATTCTTACATTTTGACAAGGGCCTTCCATACATAATGGGGCCTAATTAAATGAGCACTCTTCTCTCTTCTGCTTCCTAAATGGAATGCCTGGGTTTAATGCTTGGCCGTCTCCCCTCTCATGGGGGATCCCTATGACCCCACATTTATGCTGATGACTCCTAAATCTGTGTTTCCAGTCTGCCTCTGCCCTTGAGCACTAGATGTCTACATGTAACTGTCTGCTGGCCATTTCCATTTGGGTTTTCCACATTCCCCCCAAATTAACTAAATATGGAACAAGATCATTGTTTTTATAACTCCCCAAAGCTGCTCTTCCTTACTTCCTCACTGTTAATGAGCGGTATCATTCTCCTTGTCACCCACTGGAGAAATTTGCTCATAGTCTTGCATTCTCCTCCTTCCTTGCCTTCACAGCCATTCCAGTGAGTACATCCTTCTTCATCTTAAACTTCTCTTTCATCTGTCTGATTCCCTTAACTTCCCAGAGTAACCCTTGTCAGTTTTCTTAGAAATTATTGTATTGACAGGTTTCCCATCACCTAGTGCTGTTTTATGCCATGGGTATGCGCCAGGGTCAGTGGGAAAAGCAAATAAGATAAGGAACATGGATGTGTTTTATAAAATTTAAAGTCTTCTAATGTGCTGTATTATTTTTTGTGTTTTGTGAAAACAGAGAGCTGATTCTGGCTTCTTGAGTCTTTGTGCTACTTCCTCTGCCTAGAATGTTCCTCTTTACCCCTCCTCTTTTTAAAATAATACCCATTCTTCAAGGCCTAGCACAAACCCATGTCTTCCAGAAGCATGATCTAACCATGTTCACCCTCTTTAACATGTCTTCTTCCTAGTCGCCTATGCTTCCACACCTTGCTCTTACTTAGTTGAACTGCTATTGGATTTCTTGAACTGCTATTGGATTTCTGGTTTATGGTTTGTTCTTCATGATCAGGTTGTAAGGTCATTTGAAGGCAGGGACCATATCTTTATTCTTCTCTAAAGCACACTGGAAGGTGCTCAGAAACACTGGGTGGATACTTCAGTGGACCTCTGTTTGATTTGGCTTGGGATTATTAATCTGGCACATGAGATCTATATGGAAAGGATTCCTACATCCCTCTTGTCACAGAAGTTCAGCCATCCAAGCAAAGGAACAGTATATATGGATCCTGAAGCCCTGACCCCACTCAGGGTCAGAGGGAATGAAGCTAGAGGAAATACCATGAGCCAATACATTTATGACACCTTTCAGACCTACTGTTTTTTTTTTTCTGTCATGGTGGGGCAGGACAAGGTTCCACAGCCAGGTGCACAGGGCAGGGCAGTGTGCAAGGTGAGTCTGCAGGCCAGCAGTGTCGTGTGCACGTGCCTCCCTCTGGCAAGCACGTCACAGTCTGTAGCCCATTGTTTCCACTGCCCACCTGGGCACATTCAGCACTTTCCCCGAAAATGTGGTCAGTGTCCTCCCTTGCTTATCCAGATACACAATTGGACAATGAAACCAAGGAAAATCCACAATGCCAGAGGTCTTTGTTCATTGCTGATTTTAAATGAACTTTGATGCATAGCATGAAAAGAGCCATTAGCAGGAGAGAGTTTAAGCTACATTAGAAGAGGGGAGAAAATTGTCCAACATTTGGTCAGTCTGCCAAGGTAAAAAGGAATGTGGGGTGGGGGTAAGCTATTAGGGAACGGAGGACTTCCGTGTACAACAGTGCTGAAGAACAGGCCTGGGGAGGAATAAAGTGCTGGGGCCGGTCTGGAAACAATGCATAAGTGTGTGCAGAGTCACCAGGCAGGAGAACAATTCTTTCTTTACAGTTAAAAACCTTACAAATGCCTTCTTGCTTCCCTCTCTCTTCTCCCAACTGTGCCTCCTCCTTCCTTTGATTCTCCATCTGTGGAACTTAAAGAATATTTGTGGTGCTTAAAGGAAGGCTTCAACTACTGTTTAACAAGTCGATACTAATTATTATTTAGCACTGGATTATGGGCCGGATCATGGAATTAAAACAGAGCTGTTAGGACACCTTTGTACCTGGCAAAGAGTTAATGAGCACATGCCAGGTCCCTGCATTAACTGCCAGGCTTGTGTACTATTTTATTTCAGTGGCACAGAAACAAAATCTAATAAATCATTTTACTTTTATCTCAATGCTTTCTTTCTTCATTAGGAAAATGTGAAAGCTTCATTGTAATGTTTATCATGATTTGGGATATTGTTTTTTATATTTTTCAGTTGGTTTTCTGCAGTGTGGTATGTATATTGGAGGACAAAAAAAAAGATTACAAGTAAATTTGGTATCAGCAAAAGGTCCTGTATTCATAGCAAAAACAGAGAAGGTGATTTACCCCCTGAGACCATGGACGGTGACTGGACTCCCTCATGACTGTGTGTATGTGTGGACTATGGATGTAGAATACAGATATTGGAGTGTGTGTGTGTGTGTGTGTGTGTGTGTAGATTTAGTATAAGAGTCTACATTTCTATAAGTGGGAGGGCAGGGTTTCTGACTCCAGGCCCAGTCATTTGGGGTCTCTTGGTAAGGGCTCCATAGCTAGGATAATATGGGGGAAGGGAAGGAAGCAGGGAGGAACAGGGTGAGTTACGAATGATCTGTTCATTCTGATTAGATGTCCAGCTGGGATGGTGACCAGACTTCTCATAGCAACTTAATTCACCAGATCCCTGAGCAACTAAATGGTCATGGCTTTGGGATCCTGCTGACTGTAGTGAGACTTGAACCAGTGACCTGTAAGTGAGAAATGCTATTTGCTATTGCTAGGTGCATGTGCTGTTTAGCTTGACCCTCTCACCACTTGCCATGGGCTCCTCAAAATTAACATTTAGACTTGTTCAGCCCTGAAATGTGAAGTGCAGGTGACAGTCCCACTAAACCTGGTGATCAGACCTACAGTTGATTTTAAACGCTTTGGGAAATGGTTGGTAACATACATTATTTGTATAAGTTTAGTAAGTTTTAATTTTCTTATGTGAAAATGAAGCAGGGTAAATACTCTATACATAAGACAAAGTATGTAAAAAATAACATATAGTTTTAATAACAGATTCTATTTTTCTTCCCATTAAGTGTTACTTCTTACTTCAATAATTTACCATATCGGAATTACTTCGTAGGAACTAGGAGTCCATTAAGATGTGTATATTATGTTGCTGGTATTATATGTAATATTTTTTTTAAAAAAAAACTCTTAATCTTTAACCTCACTATTGCATCAAGGTGCAGGGGATCAATTATAGATAAAAAGAGGGGAGATCTCAGAGGACTTGCAAACTTATTGGCAGTTTTTCAGGATACAGTACTGAGTCTGTATATATCGGTATTAAGTTTTCCATGGCTCAGACAAGAAGAAATATAATTGATTTTATTTGAAAGAAAGAGATGGGGCCAAAGGGGGGACTTGTGGTCTCCAGGTTTTGCTTTCAGCTCATATAAAGTAAGCATGCTTACCAGAGGTGTTTAATGGTGTACTCAGTCTGTGTGTGTGTGTGTGTGTGTGTGTGTGTGTTTAATACAAGTGTGAATGGATGCCTCAGGCTAAGCAAGCTCCACCTCTCAGAACCTCAGAGGCTGTGGGAATGATCCCTGCCCTCCCGACCCATCCTTAATTGGCCTATAGTCCAAGAAGCAATTAAAACTAAGGGTCTGATTCATAAAATGTGAACATGCCATTTAAATGTGTGCAGGGGGATTCCTGTTCATAATGCTGGGATAGAAGCTGCAAAGACCTTATTTTTATCCTCTCAGTCTACCTTTCATAAATTTACTTTTCTTCTCTCCTCTGGGCCCTAAATGGCCTCCATCCCCCCCCCCCTTTTTAAAAATAAATCTAAAGCCAGCTTCAGGGCAAAGGTTGGTTTTAAGTCCTTGGGTGCATGTCATCATGGCCCGATTACCTAGTCCCCACTTTGCCTCCTTAGGCTGAACATTTTAATCATGATTTTCCCATATCTATTCCTATTATTTAGCTATTTTAATATTTTGCCCAACAGTATATGGGAAGAAAACTCTAGAAACTGAGTTGAGCATCGCTGTCTGCAGAGATTGAAGTTAAGGGAAAGCTGCCAGACCTTTCCAGAGATAAGCTTCAGAAATGAGCTGGGGGAAGAGAAAGTACCCCTGAATTCCACAATGTTTAATTATAATACCAGGGAAACCCTAATTTGACAATCACTATTTACGTTTCCCACAATTTATACACTCTATACTCTCAGCCCTCCACCCCACACTATTAAACTCCTAGTGTTGCTAATATATTAAGTTTCTGAAATCAGTGCAGAAGTTCTGTTAAGTTGAATGTGATTCTTGGGAAGTGTTTCATGTATTTTTTCTATTATTTGTTTTAGAACTGACTCAGAAACAGAGAGAGTCTCTTATAGGAGATACCAGTTAGGGTCTAGAAATCATGTATTTTAGCTCAACCACAATTCCAAGCACGGATGCCTTTTCAAGACTGCCTTTTAGACTAATGTCCAACCGTAGGAAAGAATTGTAATAATATACCCTTGAGAATTTTGTGCTAGCTGTCTGGGACAAACTAAGTTGACAAATAATCACTTGATTCAGTTCTTGTGTTTGCTTTATCTAATAAACAATAATCTTATTCTTTATTATTTCCTGTAATTTGTGTTGTACTACTCTTCACAAAGTTTCAGTTTATTTTCCAGAATGGTGCTATAGGCCTCATTATCCTGGACTCCTCTTTTAGCTTTTCAAATGGGGCAAAGGGCTATCCGGTACTTCAGCCTAGTAAAAGGCTGCATCTATACCACACTGAACAACCAGGCAGAAAGTGAAAAAATTTAGTCCGTCTCCCAGATGGCCCCAGATGCATGGCATTGTGTAGACCGAAACAGCCAGATGGCTGAATGGATTTTTCACTTTCCATCTGGGTGCGTGACATGGTGGAGATGCAGCCAAAGTCTTGAGCCAAAAGAAAATGCCAGCCAAGGAGATGAGGTATTGCTACTTTCCAGGCACCTAATTCCTGCTGGGTGGTATTGTGACCTTGGATTAATTTATTCTTCCAAAGCAGGTCACTCTCGTGGGAACAATGATTGTCAACCTCTAGAAATAAAGAGGGAGACAGACAGACCAGGAGAGACTTGTAGAGAATGGCTCATTTGCTTTCTTGCAAGGATGGGTCTTATACTGACTTGGTGGGAGCGCTCACACCTTATGAAGGTCCTCTCCTTCCAGGGCTCTAGAGGTCAGCAAGCTGGAGGCACTACAAAACACCAAGTGAAAATGAACACATCAAGGGGCTTGCTGTCCATCATGGGCATCACTAAATCTCTTTGAACAACCCTGGGCAGTGAATTATGGCAGCATGGAATTGACTTACATTTTATTTCTAGTAACAGGCAGTTACTGTGTCAAATCTGAAACCATACAGAAAGGCCTATAAAAATATATGACAAAGTAACAGGCTACCTCTAGCTCCTTTTAGCATGTTTATGAGTTTAAACTGCACTGAGCTTGTGTTTGTAGAAACAAATACCGGGATTTCTTATGTCCTGTTCTTGCTCTTTTTCCCTGCCCGGCAGTAAGCTCTTTTGTGACCATGTATCCAAGACCTTCAGAATGTTTAACCTCCCAACCAGAGTCGCCGTTTTCTTCAGAGGCAATCTTGTTGATGAGCATACAACTTGTCTTTTGCTGGAATAGTTGAAGTTCTTTTGTTGAGGAACAGGATAGTTAAGTGACAGTTGCAGAAGAAAATCATTTCCAAGTTACCTTTCACCCACTCTTCCCCCCCAATGCTGTTTGACACTTACTGAGAAACTAATTGCAGCCTGAGTGGGGCCATGGGACAAATGCTGCAATCCAGGCATAATGCGACACCAAATATAATAAGGTAACATATTGTTAAAAGTCAATACCCCAAGTCTAACAATACGGTGTCACGGACTCATAAGCGTGTAACCATATAATACATAATTGTCATCTGCAGAGAAAAGATCTAATTTTGATAATGCATATTGAGATTGGTTGTCTGAAAAATGCTTATGGCTCCAGAAGGTTTGACAGTCCTGAATATCACATAATAGCATGTAGCCAAGGAACATGGGATGAAGGGAAGAAAAAAAGACTCTATTCCAAACGCAAGCACTCCCACTCACAGTTTTATTTTTAAAAGAACACGATTCTGCTCAGACAATGAGCAAGTTTACTGTGAAGGGTGATTTGTTCCTGGGTTTCCATATCTGGAGTCTGTGTGTGTGTGTGTGTGTGTGTGTGTGTGTGTGTGCGCGCGCGCGCGCACGTGCACGTGCATGCTCGAGCAAAGGTCCCAATCCATCCTCCAGGGTCTGAGCTATAGGATCCTGCTTTGACAGACACAAATATCCTGAGGTCTCTAATGTATAAGGACTTGGTGTAGCTTTAAATTCCAAAGAAATTAAGCAAAATCAGTGGACTCTTGAGACATACTGTCTACTACTACCATACTTCCTCAATTCTAGGAAGTAGCTTTTTAGCATTTTAAGATAACTGTGGTCAGCATCCTGCTTATAGTACACTAAACCTATCTTTTTTTACTTCTTTTTCTTCCTAAAACACTGTTTTTAAATCAAAGACATACCTTCTAACCCATGGGACCTTAGAGTTGAGATATTGTAATAATATGTGTGGTAGTTACTATTTATTGGATATATGTGGTGTCTTTAGTGTAGTAGGAGATCTTTGACAAATATTTCATTTCAATCTCTATGGAGGAGCTAATGTTATTTTCATTTTACAGATGAGGATTCCAAGGCTTATAGCCACTGAGTTCTTTTTTTTTATTATTATGATACGTTAGTCACCATACAGTACATCCTTAGTTTTTGATGTAGTGTTCCATGATTCATTATGTATAACACCCAGTGCTCCATGCAATACGTGCCCTCCTTAATACCTTCACCGGGCTATAGCCACTGAGTTCTATGAAAGGCCTTCCCTGTATTTGAGGATCTGGCCATCTCTGAACGTGTCACCTCATGGTAAGGTATAGTTGCAATGGCGTGCTTTGTTCCCATACGTGTGACTTTGATAGGGTCCACTGACCTGGACTCCCTGATCCTTGAATCCCATTAGCTCCTGTAAACTTGGGCTTTTGTCGATCATTGATGTAGCTCTCATAACTAGATGATTTGCACTTCTTTCAAACTTCTGGGATGTTTGTTTATTCCTCTTGCCTCATTTTGTTTATTTGAGACTGCTGTATCAATATGCATTTATGACCATGCCTCAAGTCCCTTTACTAGACGAAGGCTTCTCAAGGGCAGGGCCATTTCTGTGACCCTTTGTGAATCACACCACGAGTGCATTTAGTTTGCTTATGGTGTGTGAACATTAAATACATGTGGAATAATTACATAGCATTAAAAAAATAACAAACATCGGACTAGTACCATTTAAGGAGGGTGAAAGGAATTTTGAGGTAATCAGCCTTGCTTCTCATAGCATCTGACTCCCTATGGCACTTCCTTCTTACGAGCCCTTCATTCATTTGTTAATTTCTTCCTCAGATTTTGATTGTACACGGTTCTGTGTTCAAAGCATTGGTCAGATGCCCTGGGGAATACAGAGAGAAATATGAAATAAAACCTATGTCTTTGAAGGGATTATAATGTAGTTGTTGAGATCATGGAAATGTAAATATTAGAAGAGACTTGTGGATATGTGAGGCCTATAGAAGAGGTTAGATGGTTATTTTTTATTATTATTTAAATACCTATCAGTCAATGTGGAGCATGTTAATTGCTCTGGGAGTTCAGAGAAGGGAACAATGTCAATGTGGCTTATTGGGGAGGGCGGTTTTTTTTTTTTTTTGAGGGGTGGTTGTACATGTGGAAATGAGGAACAGCAGAAGGGAACAGCAGAAGAAAGGGTCTTGTACAGCAATCATTTCCATTTTTGCTGCAGTTGGAATGCTGGTTCAGGAGTGACCACAACTGAAATATTTGCTTGGGTAGAATCATGCAGGACTTTGACTGGCAGGCCAAGGTACTTGGGGAGCTGCTGAGAGTGTTTGAGGAGGGGAGACGCCTGATTGGGTCTGCGGTCTTTGGAGGTTAGCTTGGCCTGTGGTACTGATGGTCTCATTTCAGGATGACTTAAGCCCAGAAATAGGAAGTATCAGGAGAGAATGAAGGTCATCAGATCACTGTTCAGAAAGGTGCTATTTTGTTTAAATAGGTTTAAGTTATTTTTGAAAGATGATAAAAGCTTCTCTTTAAAAACTGGATTTGTTAAAGCGGATTTTCTGTGCTGATAATGGAACTGAGGACCTCCATCAGATGGTGAGGATGCGTTCACTAGAAACGCATGGAATGAGGCTGGAGTTGGGGAGCAGGCAACTGAGACAGCTGCATACAAATCCTACCTGGGAGGTGGAACCACGGGGGCAGGGCTGCCTCATGGACAGCAGATCTGCAGAAGCGTATTTCCTTAGATTCTCTGAGAGAAATGGGGCAACAGGGAAGAGCACCACAGGAAAGTAACATTGATTAAGTTCCTCTGTGTATCAGGCAGAATGATGTAATGCTGCTTCTTATTTACTGACTCCTTACATCCCTACAGTATTCCAGTGAGGAAGGTGTTGTTATCCCCATTTCACATGAGAGAAAAAATGAGGCTCAGAGAATTTTAGTGACTGACTTGCCCAAAGTCCAAAACCAGATTTTGTGTTGAGTTTCATCCCAAGAATTGTTCAAGCCCTACCCCTACGCTTTCCTCACTGGCCCCGATGGCATTATATTGACATGGCAGATTATTGCCTGTTGTTCAGATTAGAGTCTCAGAGATGTTAAATACCCACCTCTTGCATTGCCCATACACCTCTTGACCTGGGCGTCTGACTCTTATGATTCTCACCATCATGGGGAAAAATGGGCAAGTCAGAGAATCAAGTGCCCTCCCCCAAGGACAGAGCAGAGATAGCTCAAGCCCTTCTTCTGTGTGTTCTTTGCCCAAACATTCAATCTAGGATCAGGAGAGGTGAGATGTTCTGATCAAACACAGAGTTAGTTGGAACCTTAAACAGGGAACACAGTGAGGAAGGCAAAATAGAAACACAGAATAGTTTGCCCCTGTCCGTTTTCATTTACTTTCTCTCTACTCCTCCCATCCATTAAAGCCTATACCCTTAATATGAGGACCAAAATTGTGTTCCCTAAGGACTCAACTTGTCATTGATCCATTTCAGAGTTCCTCTTCTTCCTCAGGGTGGATTTTGTGGGGGTGGGCGGCGTCAAGGTGGCAAAGCTGTGAGCTTTCCCTGGAGGCTAGAATAGTGCTTCCCATCATTTTTCACGTCATGGCACAAATATAAAATGAAAATATTTGTAGGGCTCTCTGGAGGAGGTGGATGAGCTGTTTATGGATGGAATGCTGGCCCCTTCCAGTCTTCCTGAGGCCCTTACCTTTGTCTCCTATGAGGCATACCTGTGTACCCACTGGCTAGCTTTGGTCTGGGTCATCACCCTCAGCAGTGGGTTTATAGATTTACCATCAGAAGTTAGTGTAGGCCCCACTTACCTGTAGTTTCTTAGTGTCTCAGTATTTTTTAAAATAAGAAAGGCACAAAATAGTGTTACAAAACTGTGATGCAATGGAAATGTGCTTTTCCCATTATAATCACAGGGTTTACAAAATAATATTTACTTATAAAGTATGAATAACTCTATGACACGAGCTTAAAGCTTTGTAGGGAGGACATTTTTTCAAGCTTGTCAGGGGATTTTGGTGAAGGCAGGTTTAATTTCATCTGGTGAGGTCCAGGCCATTTGCACCCTCCCCACCAGTCATGCAGTAAGTCCCTATGGGTAATAAAGATGCTAGGTGATGGGAATGTATTAGATGATTGCTATATGCCAAGTATAGTGCTCCCACATGGACTATTTAATCCTCGTAGCAACGATGATTACCCCTCTTTTACACATGGGCAGACTGAGGCCTAGAGGGAGAGGATAAGTAACTTGCCCAGAGCCACATGGCTACTGAGTGATGGTGGTCTGATGCTGATACCACTGGCACCACTAGGCGATGCTGCCAGAATTCCTAGAGAATTCTCCTCAGATGCTGAGAAAAAAAGAGAAACAAATTCTTAAGTGTTACTTGCTAACAACTGGCCTTAAAAGCTGATCCCTCAGAGGTACTGACAATAGGGTAAGGGAGGTAAGTACTGTGTAGTATAGTTAATGAAGTCTTTTGTACTTATAAATAGCCAATGGACTATTATTTAGGGTTGCTGGATTTAGCAAATAAAAATACATATGATACCCAGTTAATTTTGCATTTCAGATAAACAGATTTTTTTTTAGTACAAATATGTCCTAAATATTGCATGGGCCATACTTATACTAAAAATTTATTCCTTGTTATCTGAAATTCATATTTAACTAGGAATCCTGTATTTTATCTGGCAACTCTAACATTGTTAATACTGTGTGTTGGTAGGTAAGGATTTCCTTTAACTTTTACGTCTCCTTGATAGCATTAGACAAAGGCAAGTATTATTTAAAATGGCAAAATGATAATTATGACCATAGAATCACAAGGAAAAGAGCGGAGAATGGTTACAGCTTTGCTACTCTTTGCTATACAGTGACTGTATTCATTCGAAGAGCAGGCTAGGTTTTTTTGTCTTGCCTACAAGACATCAGAGGAAGCCACTGAAGCCATGAGCCCAGATTTGGGAAGTCTCTGTGTTGTGAAGATTTGGGAAACAAAAAGTGGAGGATTGCCATAAATGGGCTTTCTCTGATGTAAATATTCAAAAGGAAGTAAAAAAAAAGGGGATATTAGAGAGTTGAGAAGAAGTGACATATTTCTAAGTACAGGAGAGCAGACATAGACATACCAAAGGACAGAAGGACAAGCTCCTTAGAGCTGTTGTGGAGGGAAGAGAGTTAGCTGACTTGGAAATTGGTCAGAATATATCACAAAGGGCTAAATAAATAAGTAAATAAATAAAATTTGTTGAGTACCAAGTACTAAATTGTTCTGGGTTGAAGAGTGTCCCCTCAAAATTCATGTCCTAGAACCTGTGAATGTGACCTTAATTGGAAATAGGGTCATTGGAGATGTAATCAAGTTAAGATGAGGTTATACAGAATAGCGTGGGCCCTAAGTCCAATACAACTGGTGTCCTCATAAAATGAGGAAAATTTGGACGTGGGATGCAGACACACAGGGAGAAGGCCATGGGAAGATGGAGCCAGAGATTGGAATGATGCAGCAACCAGCCAAGGGATGCCAAGGATTTCTAGTAATCACCAGAAGCTAGAAAGAAGCAAGGAAGTATCCTCCCCTAGAGTCTTTGGAGAAAGCATAGCTCAGCAAACATCTTGATTTTGGATTTTTAGCCTCCAGAATCGTGAAAATGAATTTCTTTTGTTAACATCCACCCAGATTGTGATCATTTGTTATGGTGGCCCTAGATACTAATAAAAGTATATGCCAAATTCTGTTATCACCTTCCATACAAATAAAAAAATCAAGTGTCATTGAGGAAAATCAAGTGTCATTGAGGGGAGGGAAGACAATTCACCACACGTTCCATACTTTAGTTAGCCTCTGAAACAGACTCAATCACAAAGGACTGGGGTCAGCAGACTTCTTGTAAAGGGTCTGATAGTAAGTATTTCAGGCTTTGATGGCCATGGGTTCTCTGTGGCAGCTCCTCAATGCTGCCATTGTAGAGTGAAAACAGGGTAAGGAGTACGTAAACAAATGGGCATGGCTGTGCTTCAGTAAAAGTTTATTTACAAAAACAGGTGCTGAACAAGTGGGTTGGATGTGGTCCATGGGCTATGATTAGCCCAACTCTGACTAAAGGCATGGATGGCTTTTGCAGACCTCCCTTGCCTTGTGAATATGTAGACATTTATTGCTGGCTACATCGAAAGTCCACTTATATGACCTTGACTTCTTGCATACCTGGTGGTGCTGAAAATCATGGAACTAATATTTCCTCAGGCTAAGTGACATCTCAGTGAGTGTGTCTTTCAGTGTTAGTCACTTATGCACAGGCTGCCACTGTTCAGTGTGTTGTGGAGAACGCGCCTGTTACCAGCACTCTCAGAACCAGGATTTGAGCCATCCAAGGCAAGGAGACTCATTTCTTCATAGCTACACCTTACTTAAATCCTACATGCTGTTCCCCAGTTTGATTACTTGCCTTGTTCACAGGCTTGGTTCTGAGCAACATTTTCACTTATTCTAGAAGTCAAATTTACACTCAAAAGATAAAATTGCTACTTTTGGGGGGCTTTCCAGAGAATTTGCCAAAGAATTTGACAAGGAGTCCTGGTGAAGAGCTCTAGACCCTTCTTGTGGCATTAGAGTAAATGCTCAGCTTCCCAGGACAACTCTTGGGACAGGATGTGCCTCAGCTGAATGTGTAAATGGTGCTAGGCCAATTTAAAGCTCATTTCCATCATCTTCTAGGCTCACTTCATTTGACTGGCTCCAGTGTGGTATGCACATACACACATACTCCAGCCTTATGGGCATAGCCATTCCAGAGACTCAGGGACGCCAGCCAAGTTTACCCCTACAACCACCACCTGTACTTCTCAGCCATGTGTCCAATGCCCCTGAGAAGGGATTCCTCCTGGGGAAGCTTTTCCAAAAGCATCAGCAACTTCTAGGCCTCAATCTTGTCTCCACAGAGGAGCAGCTGTACACATCGCAGTTTATCAGTACTTCTGAGAGGAGCGGCTTCCCCGGCTCTCTGCTGTAGACGTGGGCCTCGGAGGAGCCCTTCTGGCTGGTATTGCAGGACATTTTCTTACCCTCTCCACTTTAGAGTGTTAGTTTCCTACTCGCCACAGTGTTCTTTCTTGTCAGAGGGCTGCTGAGTGTGTGAGAGCGTGTAGCACCTGAGACTCACTTGAGGCTGTCACCTGTGATTTCATCTCATTTTCTGAGGCACTGGAGGGAGGAATGCTGGGTTTCATTTGAAACTTGGGTCTCACTTGGATGCAGGAAGCGTTCCTCAGACCATCCGTCCACTTACAATAAGTTTTAAAATTAAATAAAATATAATGTGTTGTTATTTATATTACAATACGTATCATTATATAAAAATTATAATATATATAGTATATGCTATTATAATTATGTCATTATTAATAATTAATTCTGGTGATGATAGGACTTTGACGACTCCCAAGGGATAATCTTTTTATGTGGCAAAGCACCTTAGGTTTGCTCGAGTAAAATATTCCCCAGGAGCAATACAACTAGAATGATATCTGCAAACAGCTTAGCTTTACCCAGCTTCTGAGCTGACCCCAGAGTGTCCACATAAAGGTACTGCATTAATTAAATAATTTGTCTGTGGTTTGAATCCTATTTATCTGCTAGAGAAGTAATAACATTTGTGAAGCAGTTCCCATATAATACCTTAGACTAAAGTTTCTCTGCAGGCTGAATGCTAGTAATATACACCTTAAACCCTCTGGAACCTGTGGTTTGGTGACATATACTTCCTTTTTGTTTAAGAATTAGCCTGACAAGATAGAGAACAAACATCAGTAATTTTTCCTTGTTCGAACAAGTAGATTTGTGGACTGTCCTAGCTAAATACATATTATTATTCCATGAAGGAAGACAGAGGTCATTCTGGCAGTGCTGAAGCAGAGAACATGTGTGCAACTTTGTTTATGTGGCATTTCATGGAGGACTAGGAAAGAAAGCAGTGTGTGGTCACAGAGTGAGGTGGAAGATCCTCTTGTTGGCATTTGAATGACGGAACTGGCAGGCACTTTTGAGGGTCTCATCACTGATTCATGTATTTCAGTGGACTAACAAGGTCCTCTAACCCAGTAGCACATGTGGGTGTGGGGCGTCTCTGGCCCAGAGTGGGTTGACTTTGAGAAAGCCATGCTGACCTTTTCCATGATATGAGCTTCCTCAGTAGAGCTTGCAGCCAATTCCACCATCATCCAGTCCTGGGTTACTTAGGAATACTCAGCAAGGCATTTGGATAGCCACCTGACTTAGTTACCGAACCCTTATGTACAGGTTGGTTCATTTGGTAATGCTCACCTCCTAATGGTCCGTGGTAAGGGTCAGCAAAATTTTTCTGCAAACGTTCAGATAGTAACTATTTTGGGTCTTGTGGGCCATGCAGTCTCTGTCACAATGACTTAACTCTGCCATTGTAGTATGGATGTGGTCATAGACCCAATACATAAATGAACAGGCACAGCTATGATCCAATAAAACTTTATTTGCCAAAACAGGCAACAAGCAGGATTTGTCTTATAGGCCATGGTTTGCTGATGCTTGGGGGCAGAAGGATTCTATTCTTAGATACTTGCAAATCTTGTATTTTAGATTTAACTTGGAACAATACAAAGATCAATAAATGAGGAGGCATGGGCTCTAATCTCCATTCTGCCATTGCTTGTGGTAACTTGCTTAAACTCTCATGCCTTAATTTCATCATCACAAAACAAAGAGTTTAGTTTAAGTGATATCTGAGGTTCCTTGCAGCTGGAAAATCCTGATCTAAGAGTTGGGAGTTCAAATTTCAGGCTCTAAGGAATATCCTTCCCCCATCTTCATCATCATTTTGGGTTCTTGATGGCAATGGTGGTATCAGGGAGGGGGGCTGGGAGAGAGTGACGCTTTATATAGTGCCTGTTCACTGGAGCAATGCTCTGCTTCCCAGACCTGGCCTTGGATCATTTCTGTCTAGAGCCCCAATTATTCTTTCAGCAAATCCTGTATTCAGTACATTCTCCGCTGGTGCCATTTTTTTTCCCACCAGTGACAGCAGAATCAGGAAGTGCCTTGTTTCCCACTTTTCTTCTTTTGCCCCCAAGAATGAGCTCTTACCTTGTGGAGCTACTGCACTGTTTATTCGAGTGCCTGTTTTCCCAAGTGGACTGGGATGGAGCCTACACTTCATATTGGTATGTCTTTCCCCACAGGACTTAGTGTGGTGAAGAGCATACAGCAAGTACTTACTACATCCCTGTTGGCTTGAGTTCAGAGAAAAATGTGATAGACCCCTGTCCTCCATTACTCCACATTCAACTGAGAGATGGCTGCAGAGAGCTTGTGGGATTACCTCAAGGTAGGTCACAAAATTGATGGTACAATGTGTGGAGCACTCTTGTGCACGCTGTTGATACTCTGCCCAAATGCCCTCGGATCCTTTTTTACCATTTTTGTGCACCACCAGCCACTTAGTTTCCGACAGTCAGCAGCTGCAACTTGTCTTCTGGACTGTCTTCAGAGCCTGCTTTGCTCATGGTCTGGAGAGATGAAAGGTGCCTGGGAATTCAGATCTCCTCAGGGAGGCCTTGACTAATGACCAACAGGCCCAGGGATATGAACACCAATTACTTGCCTTCTGGTGACTCTGAGGTATAACTTAAACTCTAGAGTTCCTCTGGGGGTCAGGCTGAAGCTACCTTCCATGAGACTTCACCTGAAATACAGCCCTTTTCTGGCCATCTCCCCTTTCTTGTCCTGATTCTCCCACTCCCCTACAGATTTGCCCCGAGAAGACCCCCTTTACAAATCACAAATGTGCACTAATCCTCATAGAAGGTCTGATTCTAGGGAATCCCCTAAAACAAGAGCCTCTTATGTTGCAGCTACTCTGTTAGGCACTCGACACACTTTGTCACTGCTCTTTGGCCCAATCCTGTGGGATAGGTACTGCTGTCCCCATTTTGCAGTTGAGGAAACTGAGGCCCAGAGAGAGGAATGATGTTCCCAGGTTCATTCCGGTTGGAAGTGGCAAATCCAGAATTCCAAGTTCAGAACTCAGACTCTCTCTAGAATCCACACTCTTTCTACTCTGTGAGGTTTAGTTTGCTACAAATAGAACTGTTCATTGAGGGGGGTTATCACAAAGATACCAGAGGATCTTTGCAGATTTACCTCAGAGGGATGTCTGCCTTAGAAGAGCTCTTTCCTACATGCCAGGATCTGAGGGATCTTACCTCCTCCTGGGAGAGCAGGAAGACTCGAACAACTGGAAAAGGTGTCTTTTATTATTTATTTATTTCAGTACAAAACCCCCACACTATGTAAAATGGCAGCTGCCAGAAATATTGCCCTCGTCTCCCTCCAAGTGCCAGTAAAAAATTAAGTTACATTTCTATCCTCTGCTGAAATGGGCTCTTTCCTGGGATTGGAATAGTTACAGTCCTCATCCATGAGCTATTCTTCACAGTGGCATTGGCAAATGTTTGCACACGCTAACTTTCCCCCAGTGCATCTCTTGCATTTCCACAGCTAATGGTTAAACAGGACTTGGACCTGTATTTGCATCTCTCCCAGCCTCTGGCAGTTTGATTATTAGTGTAATAAATATACAACATTTAATAACTCTTCGCTTTTCCACTTTGAAACTGTTAGTTGTCTCCAGGTTGACTACGAAGAACTTCAAATTCAATTCATTAACATTTCCTTAAATAGTCCTCTTAACAATGCAGGTCTGGCTTTCCCATTATGTCCTGTCACTAATAATGATTTTTACTTCTAACCTATTATTAATCGAAAAACAAAAAAGAGCCCTCCACGCTCTCCATTTCTGAGTAAGGTTTGTATCCTCTCTGTGTGAACTGCAAAGAGGTCTTTAGAGTGTGGTTTGTAGTAAATAATTTTGCCAGTCAGACAGAGTGCACTTCCCCCCCTCGAGTGGACGGCTCAAGTCGCGGCCAGTCAGGCAAACCAAACCCGAAGCGAAGAGAAGCAGAGCCGCATGAAACCTGGATTCGGAGCTAACAGGGAAAGGCAGCCTTCCCTAGAGGACGCTGTGGTGACCTCTGAAGCTTGCCATGTCGTGGGACCCGGTTCTCCTTCCCAGGCTGCAGCCAGACTGGGATGTCCAGACCTCCAGAACTCCTGTAGACTGAGCCATCTTTCCCTAAAGGCTTTCAGGATTTTGCCATGAAGGACAAATGAACAGGCACCAATCCTCTGGACGCCCTAATCTTTTCTTTCTCTACTTCAAAGCCTTCGGAGTTGCCTCTGAGCCTGTAATTACCCTGGAGGTATTTTAGACTTGAAGCGACACCAGCAAAATTGCACTTCCTGATCATGGGAGTCCACAGTTGTGTTTAATCAATTATGAAGCTGGTCATGAGATGGAGCTTTTCAGCCATAACCATTAAAGTGGAATCATGATCTAGCCCAACTCCTTGTGCTTAGGGTAAGGGACCCACAATCTGAAATTAAAGAAACACTAGCCACTTGATGTGGTTTAATTTAGTCTCTGCCTCCTTAATTAAAAGCATACCATTATCCACCCACATAACAAACTGGCACTTTTATGCCAGACTGTAACTCAAAAAAAAAAAACAAAAACAAAACAAAAAAAAAAACCAAACAAACCTGCAAAAGTTAGGTGGAGCTAAAACACTGATTTTAAGACAGTAACAGAGGCCCCCAAACACTGCAGCAGGATCTGGATTTATTTAAATGGGAAGCTTTGAACAAGCTTTGAGGCTTTTAGAGAGTCAGTTTCCTGCCTGCCTGTCCCTCACCCCCATCCCCTCTATCTGTCTCTTGTGTCTCTGCTACTTTTTCTCTGTCTCTCTCTCTCTCTGTCTTTCTGTCACTGTCTGTCTCTCTGTGTCTCTTTCTCTGTCTCTGTCTGTTTCTCTTCCCTGTAGGGTCCCAAGCACACAGTATCACATTTATACACACACCTTTGCTTATTTGCCATTAGCAGTACAGACAGTGAAGAAACAGTTTCTTGGATGTTCTTTTTGGAGACCTCTGTGTCCGTGCTCAGGCATGGGGAGTTTCAGGGAAAAGAATTTCGGGCCACCCTTCAGGCTCCCCGTCCTATAATCATGGCCATGCAGCAGCGAGCCTGGAGAGGCCTGGCTTTGAGAAGGCTGGCTGTGGTGGGTGCAGGACTGTGCAGGACTGCACAGGCTGCCCCGTGTGTCTCTGATGAACCTTCCTTGCCAGTTCTGCTGAGAGGTAACCACAGGCTTTCGGAGACTTAAGGTGGCAGCAAGCAAGCTCATGTCATACATACAGGCCCAGCTGGGCTTCTTTCTGCTCATGTCTCTTGCCATGGGCTCCATTGTTCTGCATGAACCCTGAAGATTGGGGCCACCCGACCACCGGTCCTGGTCAGCATCCTTAGCTCTCTTTCTTCTTGCCCCCAGCCCTGCCTAACCTATGTCAATTCTTGGTGGCATACTGCTGTTCTGCTTTGAGAGGTGGTGTAGCATAGTGGTTTGGAACACTCACAGTTAACACTCTTGTGTTGGGCTTCTTGCTTTGTAGCTCCCTAGCTGAGTGCTTGCACCTCAGTCTCCTCATCTGTGAAATGGGGATGGTAAGAGTAATGACTTCAGATGTTTTTTTGAGGCTCCAAGGAGTTAATTCAGGTTAAGTACTTAGACTAACACATAACAAATCTGAAATGTTATTAACTTTAAAATCTGATGCCACTTCCCATTTCCATAACTTCGAGTGAATCACGACAGCACCGGAATATAATCTTTCAGCCATTCAAAGCTCAGAGAACTTCATGATCTACCAGCTGGACCTTGTCATTTTTTAAATGAAGAAACTGAGGCCTGGTGAGGTAGAGTAACCAACATACTAAACAGATTGAGTAGTGGAGTGGATTCTGCTCAGTCCAGTGCTCTTTGTAAATATTTCTCCTTGTTTCTGATGAGAGCTCCCTAGGACCTGGGCTTGCGAGAAAGGGCAGCAGTGCTGAGCACAGGGTTTAGTACTAAAGCCTTGCTGACCATTCTCAGATTCGTAGAGGCAGTTGGTGGGCTCCTTGGAGCGATTTGAAGGATATTTTGAAGACCCTACACAACTCACCCATTGCTGTGGACATCCCACCCTTCTCCAATCATTTTTTTTGGATAATAATTGCACCAGAAGAAAATGAGCCCTCCTTTTTAAAAATTGTGCATGGTACTTGGAATATGCAGAAAGCACCCACCATTTTACTGTGAATGAGATGCCGTCTCTACTCAGCAGCGCTTGGGAGCCTTAGGCCCCAGGGAGAAAATTATTTCTGAAAAAGGGGAAATGTATGGAAAGAGCAGGAGCCTCTGAAAACAAGCTTTTTGGACTCTGCGGTTTGCCTAGGGCGAGCTTGATCTTCCATTTCCAGCTGTGTCTCCTCTTCCCCTTGGCCGGCTCTGCCTGGATGAATAATGGATTGGGAACGAATGTTTGGAAGCAAGCCCTGGACTGATTGGGTGACCTGTGGTTGGCAACAAGTTACCCAGAAGGGTGTTGGCTGTCCAGCCCTGGTGAAGGTCACCCTGCAGGCATCTCAGCTTCCCAGACATGAATCAGAAAGACCGGAGCGAGGTTGCCTTTTCCTCTGTCCCCACCCCAGCCAACCCTGGAGGATGCGAAACCTGGGGGGGTGGGGGTGATTCCAGGACCTGAAGTGCAGTCGTCCTCCCTGTCAGCTCTCAGCTGCCAGCCTGCAGTGCTCCTGGTGTGGGCTGCCTCCACGGAACTCCGCTGAACTGATAATCAGACTGCCCGAATGAGGAGCTGGGGATGGAGGTTTGATTCAAGAGGTTCAGATTTCTTCATTTTGAGCTAGACGCCTGGCACACTGCTGTCTGAGTAGTGTCTCTGAGGGCTGTATTTCCCCAGTGCCAGTGCACAGCCCAGGTCGGAGGTAGAAAGCAGAAAAAACAGCATGTGTCTTCTCATGTGATGTCGCTAGGAATTTCCGCCTCAAATGCATAACCTAAAGCTAATCATGAAGTATCAGGTAACCAGAATCCAGTCGAGGGACATTCTACAAATAGCTGGACTGCACTCTTCAAAAATGTCAACCTGAAAGACAAACCTAATGATAAGATCAGCTCCTGGTCTGCCCTGGGACCCCAATGGCTGCCACTTTGGAAATACGGCCTTCCGTTGTGTAAGGTTCCAGAACTCCTCATTCCTACCAAAGCCCTAGCTGGTGAAGGAAAACAAGAACAACCATGGTAACTATCCTTCTCCCACCTTCAAGTGCAACGACTCACTGCTCTTTGTTTTGGGGAGGTGACTGGCTGGCAGCTCATACATTGCGTGTTTCATGAAAGCCGTTATCAGAGAGAAGGTATTGAAACTTTGAAAAGCAATCAAACAAACCGTGTTGATAGAAATTGCCACCCTCAGTCCAGCTTGCTTAAGCAGAACCCTGTGAGAGCAGCTTTCTGGCAATGGAAGGAATGGCATGAAATTGTGCCATCCCTGAGAATATGCCAGATTGTCTTCTAGAAAGGTTAGGCCAGTTTCTCCATAGCTGTAGAGTCTGGACAGCTGTTTTCCGGGAATTAATTCAGAAGATGAGGCTTTCTGGTGCAGAACTACTCTGTGACCTTAGGTCTTAATTTCTTCTTCTGTACAATGAGAGGTTTCATTATGGTCTCCTCAAACTCTGAAACTGTATGATAAATATACAAATATATCAATAAAATACAACAGACTAAAAGGATATGTATTCATTGAATGATAGGATATTGGATTGTGATGGGTCCTATAAGATCTGTAATTTAATATTGTTTGCAAAGTCATGGGGATGACTTTTGGGTATGTCTCGGCATTTTGTTCTTTAATCTCATTTAGAAATAAGAC
This sequence comes from Ailuropoda melanoleuca, assembly GCF_002007445.2. Classification (NCBI taxonomy): domain Eukaryota; kingdom Metazoa; phylum Chordata; class Mammalia; order Carnivora; family Ursidae; genus Ailuropoda; species Ailuropoda melanoleuca. The sequence continues at coordinate 84,069,207 of NC_048221.1, read as the reverse complement.
TGTATTAAAGAGCCCTTATTTATAGCATTTGTTCAGATCAAGGTATATACCTTGAGCAGAAGAATGCATATCGTATCTCTTTTACTGTAATAAGGAGTGTCTGTAAAGTGGGCATTTTTAAATAAGATTTTATTTATTTATTTGAGAGAGACAGAGAGAGAGGGAGGGAGAGAGAGAGAGAAAGACAGCACAGGCACATGAGCAAGGGTGGGGGAGGGAGAGGGAGAGAGAATCTCAAGCGGACTCCACACTGAATGTGGAGCCCGAAGCAGGGCTCGATCTTATGACCCATGAGATCATGACCCGAGCCAAAACCAAGAGTCAGATGCTTAACTGACTGAGCCACCCAGGTGCCCCTAAAATGGGTATTTCTGAACCCAAGCCCCAGATTCTAATGAGGTTCCACCATCATGTCCTTCAAACCTCTGAAAAACATAATCTCATATTCTTCATAACTAAGGCTATCACTTCTTGGCTACATGAAGCATACCAGTAGTTTTAAACCAACTTCAGGTAGTAGGTCTCTTTGAAAATCAAATAAAAGCAATGACTCTCTTCTCCTAAAATGCGCATACTTGCAGAATATGGCATACAGTACTAGAGGTTCCTTGAACCTTCCAGAAGGCCTTAAATGCCAGGTCAAGCAACTCTTTGTGTGAAGTTATGCATATGTTGAAGAGGCAGGAACACTATCAGCTTTTTGCTGTGTGGTAGTTTGAAACAAAAAGATACCCCAAATCAAGTAATTATAATTTTTAGACCCTCCAAGGTCAGAAGGTCACTAAGTTTCTTGCACACCGCCCCCCCCGACAGACCTTTTTGAGTCATTGTTGCCACTAAGGTACAGGAACCTTCTATTGCATCTCTTGTACTTTCTGGGATGTCTTGCTAACTATAGGCTCCTCTTGATTTGGGGGAGTATCATATTTCTTGGGGGCGTGTAGAGAATCGTGAGGAGATCCAGGTGGCTGTTGGGAGGTCACACGAACCTAGCACCTGCTCATTTCTCTGGGGATGGAGAATCTTTGTGCAGGTAGAGATCATCATTCATCACATAGTTTGCTGAGCAGAGCCCTAAGGGGTTATGCCTACAGATTTGCTTCCTGAGGTATTGCTCTTTTCTGCATCCCCCATCATTTTAGAACTTCCAGAGAAGTGCCAGAGTAAGAGAGAGTAGGAGAATCACATTTCTCTGTAGCTCTGGAGTTTTCTTTCTCTGCTTTTGAATTTTTGGTTGTTGACCATTGGCTAGGACCATATGGCTCTCCGTTGTTTTCATGCACATCTCCTCTCCAACTCCCCACACGATGTTGGGACTGTTTGCAAGGTTTCTTTCCATCAGTCCGCCCAGCAGCATATGACATCTTGGGGATTTGCATTTTTTAGTTTAATCATTAGCTTAATGTTTGGGGGACATTAGTCATAGGAAGTTAGTCTCATTCATCCAGATGCGTTTTTAAAAGTTACAGCTCTTTTCTCCCCACCATGATGCCCCCCTTGAGCATCCCTTCTCCCATTTCCTTTTAAAAACATGCTGTTCTCCTGGAACTCTCAAATGAAGATATCAAAGCTGGAAGGAATTATTAATTCAGAAACTACATTTGAGTCTTCCAGAGGAGCTGAACCTGGCTGGAGTTACGTAGGAACTGTGCTAGTGTTTGGTCAGGAAATGACTTAAACCTGATCTTCAAGGGTCTGAAATTGCTCCCCTGAAAAAAAGAGGAGGCATTTCTCTTGCCTACAACCCTTTGGGGAGACCTGAGTCCAGTGTTTGCTTCTCTTTCAATGCAAATGAATGAATGAGTTTTCTCCCCAGGCTTCTGGCCAACAGAACTGGAACTATTCTTGGAAGTTGGGCTGCCTTTTGAGTCCTTGGGCCTTGTAAGTTGCTAGACAGATGACTCTGGAGGGGAGGGTAAGACTTGACATGGACTTTGGAAGTGTTGACTTCAGATAGAAGGGAGGAAGATTTTTCCAGGTGAGCAACTGACATGAACAAAAGCATGGAAGCAGATATAATAATGGATATTTTGGGCCTCATAGGTACATTCCTTCTGAACATAAGCAGGAAATCAGAGTTGCTGATTCTGGATAGGGCAGACCATGGGTGGAAGGATTTCCTGCCATGTTCTTTAGAGTTTAGTATTTATTCTGTGGTTAACCTAGAGGTGTTGGGAGCATGTGAATTCAAGAATCAAAGGAGTTTTAGAATTGTGAATTAGACAGTGATAATTCTATAGGTGGTCTTGTGGGAGTTCCTTTCTGGAGCTTTCTTTCTCAAAGACCGATGACAATGATATTTTTCTTGATAATGAAATTGCCATGCTCTTAGCATTGCCGTTCTTTATATGCTTAAGGATTCCCTTTCAGGGGCGCCTGGGTGGCACAGTGGTTAAGCATCTGCCTTCAGCTCAAGGCGTGATCCCGGCGTTATGGGATCGGGCCCCACATTAGGCTCCTCCGCTATGAGCCTGTTTCTTCCTCTCCCACTCCCCCTGCTTGTGTTCCCTCTCTCTCTGGCTGTCTCTATCTCTGTCAAATAAATAAATAAAATCTTAAAAAAAAAGGACTCCCTTTCAGTTGTAAATATGCCTTAAACAATCCTCCTGTAACCCTCCCCTCTTTAAGTTGACTATTGGACTGCTTTTGTCCCAAGCACAAAGCCTCCACAGCATTGACTTTGGAAGACATTAATCCATGTAAGTGCCCTGGTCATGGTCCAGAGAAGCCATTTTCCTGCATCCCACATCCCTTTCTGGGCCACATTCTCAATGCCCTTGTGACTCCCACATACCCTATATTTTCCCCCTTCTCTCTCTGCCTTACTCTTAATCTGAACATTTTCTAATAACCACCTCGCCCAGCAGGGAAAATATTGTTGGCTCATTCTAGGAACTGAAAAAGTTAACTTTCTTCTTACAGCTCACCTGCTCAAGATCCCCACTTTCACATTTTTAGACATCATTATGACCCTAATCCATTGACTCCTCCACTTTCTATCACTTTCACATGCTATGTATCTAGCTTATTATATTCACAATCTTATAAATACCCTCACCCTCTTTCCTTCCTTCCCACCTGGCAAGAAAACGTACACTCTAGATGAGCTCAACAACCTATTATCTTTGTGCCTGTAATTAAATAGCAAGACATTTCTGGCAAGAGAGAGAAAGAGATTGACAGATTGAGAAGGGGTTTGGAGGGACGAGGGAGGAAGGAAGGATGGGAGGGAGGAAAAGAGAACATTATCACATGACCAAGCAGTGTATCGCCACTGTATATTGACCTTCACAAACTTCAGTTAGGCTCTCATCATTACCCGTTTTTCCTGCCTAGCTCTAGTAGGCTTGCTTTCCCACACTTGACAGACCAATGCATCTTCTTCTCTCTTCTCCTCTCCTTCTGTCATCTCTGCTTCCTACCTCCCTGGTCTACCAGGCCTCATAATACATAGATAAATGCTCTTTCTCTAACTTTATTTAAATATAATTTTATTTATTTTGGTCTATACATTCAAATTGTCCAAAATTCAAAAGGTACAAAAGTCACCATTCTATCACAGTTCTCTGTGCTCCCTATTTGCCTTCACGTGGGGCCACCATTGACATCAGTCTGTGTGTTTCAAAGACAACGTACACATATAAAAGCAAATACAGGGGTGACTGGGTGGCACAGTCAGTTGCGCATCCAACTCTTGGTTTTGGCTCAGGTTGTGATCTCAGGGTTGTGAGATTGAGCACCGCATCAGGCTCTGTGCTCAGCTTTGGGTCTGCTCAAGGTTCTCTCTCCTGCTTCCTCTGCCCCCGTGCCCGGTCCTCCCGTTTCAAATAAATAAATAAATAAATAAATAAATAAATAAATAAATCTTTTTTTTTAAAAAAGCAAATACACGTGTATATACTCTCCCTTCTGTCTTTTACATATATGGTAGCACTTTGCTTTTTTTTTTTTTAACTTACTGTCAGATAAATCCATTCCATATATGGAGAATGTTTCCATTCTTTTTATAATATTGTAGTACTATTGATAGATAGTTAATTTCCAATATGTTATTACAAATTGTGCTGTAATGAATACATTTATGCCTGTGTCATTTTGTGTATGTGTTGCTACGTTTGTAAAATAAGTTCCTAGAAATAATTTGGATGGGTCAAAGATGTGTCATTTTCCGTTTTGATAGATATTGTTGGAATTCTCTCCACAGTGATTACTCTAGTTATGTTCCCTCCAGCAGTTTATAAGAATGCCAGTATCTTCCGGCTCACCACCACGGCATGCTACTCAATGTTTTATTTTTGCCAATCTGATAAATGGGAAAAGCTTCTCATTGTAGTTGTAATTTGCATTTCCATAGAGAAAATTGAAAGCATTGGAGAAATGTTTTCTCATTTTATCTCCACCGCAACAATAAACATACCTGATTCCATTCTTGTCCTGCCCAGTTCCCACCTGTGATACTGAAAAATGCATACTCTCCTCAAAGACTGGTCCTTTCATATATGTTCTAGATTGTACTCCTTTTTTTCCCTTAGACTAGGACCTTCATTGGTAAGTCCTTCTTTCTGTTGCATCTTCAACATTTACTCCTTATGAGATTCTTTCCGTTGACTTTCAAGCAAACATTAGTACTCTTCAGATGTCTTCCTTTCATCCCAGTTCCTCCCTCCAGTTACAACCCTAACTGTACTTCACAGCCAAGCCACACAAAAGAAGTTTGTACAAATGCTTCCTCTTCCGCTTCCTCACCTTACAGCCATTCTTCCATATATATATACGTGTCTTTTTTCTCTGCCACTCCTGACTGTTCTTTCTGAGGTCACCAGTGACCTAGATTTTGCTCCATCTAATGTTGACTACTCTGTTCATTTTTTTAAATCTCTTTTTAGTAGCATTTGTCAAAGTTGACATCTCCCTTCTTCTGAAATACTCTCTTTTCTTGTTTTTCATGACACTACACTCCCTGTTTCCCTTCTGAATAACTCACTTGCATTTTAAGTTTCAGATGTCCAGAACTAAAATCTCTTTCTCTCAAACCCAAATATTTCTTTTCTCTAGTAATACCCATCTCTGTACCCATCTTTAGTATTACCCATCTGTGTACCCATTCTCTAGTATTATCCATCTCTGTATGCACCTCCAGCCATATGGTTGTACCTCCCACCAATTTAGGCATTATCCTGGAAAACTCCCACAGCTCCAGTCCTGCATTAAATATATAAACATTTCCGCTCTTTTCATCTCTGACATAAATCTTGATTCCACCATGTTTTCCCATTATGAAGGCCATAACATCTCTTTCCTAGACCATCATGATACCCTGTTTCTACTCTTACCCATTTTATAGTCTATACTTATGAAGCTGCCAAAGTTTCTAAGCATGCCAACTAGGTAATGTTACTTTCCCTCTTAAAAACTTGTATAGACTTTGCATCATACTGACAATGAAATCGAAACTCTCCATCATGATATGGCAGAGACTACCAGTGACCTTCCTGATAATCCATTCTCTTCCCCTTCTTGAGGAACAGGATCTGCCTGGTTATAAGATTACATTTCCCTCCCTCCCTTGAGAACAGGTGTGTTTATGTTACAATCTGGCCAAAGATATGTAAGTGGAAATGTCACCTGGGAGTTCTGGGAAGGATCCCTTAGAGAAACTGATTTAGGGCACCCTTTTGGCCTGCCCTCCATTCCTCCTTCCTATTGCCTGGTGCAAATGTGACAGCTGGGTCGCCACAAACCTCCTTAGACCATGACGGGACCCGTCAGAAAGAAGCTGATATGCTGGATGGCCTAGTGGAAAGATAGGGAGGGCCTCCTGGTCCTGAAGCTATGGAACTGTGATACTCACCCTGGACTGATTTCTTTGATGTGTGAAAGAAATAAGCTTCTGTTTCCTTCATGCCACTGTTATTTCTGCATTTCAGTTATATGCAGCTGAACTTAATGTTAACTGATGCATATGACTCATAAAGCCCTGCTTGATGATCTGGCCCTGGCTTCCTTCTTCGACCTCGTCTTGTGTGCCTGTCCCCCTGGATCACTATCTACTCCCCACACTGGTCTGCTGTCAGTTTCTCTCTTTTTTTTTTAAGATTTTATTTATTTATTTTGACAGAGATAGAGACAGCCAGCGAGAGAGGGAACACAAGCAGGAGGAGTGGGAGAGGAAGAAGCAGGCTCATAGCGGAGGGGCCTGATGTGGGGCTCGATCCCATAACGCCGGGATCACGCCCTGAGCTGAAGGCAGACGCTTAACCGCTCTGCCACCCAGGCGCCCCTGCTCTCAGTTTCTTGAACTCCTTCCCACCTTGGGGCCTTCCCCCCTGTCGTTCCCCTGCCTGGAATACTCTTCTACTCCTTCTTTGCCTGGCTGACTCCTGTCATCTTTCAGGTTCGAGTTTAAATGTTATTTACTTGGAGAGGACTTCTCTGATTCTCTGATGCAAATTATGTTTCCTGTATCTCTCACACTACTCTGATTTTTCCTTCACAATACTGATCACAATTTGAAATGACATATTTATTTGTGAGTCCCCCCCCCCAATGTCTGTCTCTCTATTATGGCAAAATCATGTCTGTTTGCTCAGTACTTATGCCCAGAACCTAATTCTAGGCCAGGCATCTACTCAGATAGTAATCACATGAATGGAAGAATATAGAACAGAGTTTTAGATAGTGGAATCAGGGATCTAGGAGTCTGGGTTTTAATCCTGACTCTTACTAGCTGTGTGACTTAACCAAATTACTGAACCTCTAAGCCTCATTTTACTGATCTTTAAATATGGCTAATAGAACATTCCTCAGGGGATTGTGGTGAAGATTAAGTGACCAAATAAAACTAAAGAATTTAGCATAGTGCCCTTCACAGAGGAAATGGTCGGTATATGCTAGCTATTATTAATGAATAAATGAAGAAATCAATAAAAAAATGCAAGGTCATTTTTGGCAGCATGTTATCTGACCCAGGAAAGAGATCAGCACTTCAGCAGTGGCCTTCATTTGCTGAGGTTACAAAGCCTTCAGCCAAAGGATAGTGGTAATGTTTGTCACAGGCATTTGGAATGTCTACGATTACCCTTTGTAGGGGTAGATCAAATGCCCCTGCTCCAACAAGGACCACCCTTAGCTTTTAATAATTATTTCTTTGGTTTCTACAGCACTCTGACTCATTCTCCTGGCATCTGCCATAAGGTTCCAGAACTGTTGCTCTTTAAACCTGAGTCTTATCTATCCCTGGGGATGCCAGGCTCTTCCATGCTGCGCCATGTTTTATGTGCCTACTCTCCTGACCATCGAGCGAAATCCTTCTAGAAGTGAGATTTTAGTCTTTGTTACCAAATGAGGGTGAGAACCAAAACACCAAGAAGTGAAGAATGTGGGAAGGGAGGGGGCGGTTGGCTTCCTGTGTGTAAAAACGCTCCTTACCCAATTACTTCAAAGATTTGGAGAAACCACCTCAGAGTTTGTTTTGGTTCTATTAGGGAAACTCCAAAGCCACGGTTTTGGAAAGGCTTCAGACATTCCCCAGATGAGCCGTCTTTCCATTTATAAGATACTCCAAAGTCCTATATTTAGTAAGAGTGGAGCAGGGCGGACACACACAGACACACACACACAGTCTCACACACACACACAGTTTCACACACACACAAACACACACACATGCACTCACACACTCAAGCACCAACCCATTCTGGAGTTGCTGTAATCCTGGCTTGAACATTCAAGAGAATACTTGAATAATACTTACCTACCTCACTGGGGTGTTGTTAACGATTAATTAGTTAATGTTTGTAAAGCACTTTGCAGATCTAAAGTGCTTGTATAAGTGCTAAGTATTATTATTATTAAGCAGAAGTTCTATGGTTTGCGTGAAAAAAAATATATATGTATTTTGCAATCACACATTTTAACGTAAGTAAATCAAGTTTATTTTCAAGAGGATTTTGCTTTAAGGGTCACCTCCTGGTTATTATCGTTTAATCTCTTTTATTTTTATTTCGGTTATGAATAGAGCTGCCTCATCCTGAAAACCTCTAGCTTTGAGATAATTTCAAGAGTATCCTCCGGAAATATATTCCCAAGGACACTGCCCATTTCATCAGGATCAAGGCTGAGTGTGTATTTCCTCAGCTAGGACTCTGTCTGTACCTTTCCAGTGTCCAGAATTCCTCCCTAGAGTCCGTGTCCAATTTAGTTCTAAATTGAAAAAAAAATTGCATACAGATCAGCACCGTGTCAAATAGGTCAGTAGAATTAATTTGACAAGGATAATAACAGTAATAATAACAAAAAATAGGGATTGGATATATTTGGGTTTTCATTTCTTCACTCCTCTGTCTTCAGCCTGTCTTTGTTCTTGGGAAGAATGTGGAGAAGGTGCGGGTAGGAGGCTGAGGAAAAAGCGAGCAGCCGCTTTGGCACAGCAATATGCAAACTGTCCAGGGGAGGAGCAGCCGTAATGAAGTAGTGAACTGTCTAAGTCCATAACAGCCTGGGAGTAAAGTTCTTTCTTCCAGTGCCTTAGGCAATTCCATGGGAGTCTTGTGGGTCTTTAAGGTACTCAGTAGACTATAAATCAACAAGGGATATGACACTGGGGAAAGGGATGAAACAGAAGAACAGACAAGGAAGGCTGCTGCCTCCTTACTAAAAAAGCACACTGCGTTTTTGAGGGATCATATTCTTTGGCATATTTTGGTATGCATTTTTTTTCAAGGTATGGTTGGACAGTGGCTGTTATTAGCAGGGGCTTGACTTCTCCAGATTTTGGATTAGTACCGTGCAAGGGTTACATCCTTCAAGTGTAATTTCAGAGTAGGTGGGAACAATCAAGTTGAATTACTGACTTAGTAAGGAAATGAAAAGTCAAACTGCTGACCGTGTATATTTTATATTATTTAATTAAAAGTAGATAACAGTGTATGAGTGAATCAAAGATCAGATAAAAATGGCAACATTTTCTCATGTTTAGCACATATGAGTGTTTGACTTGTGGTTGTGTGACAGTTTACCAGAACAAGTCTGTGATGTTTCCAAACAGAAAATCGGGAGTGTAGTTAAAAAAGTACTGCAGAGGAAAAGGAATATTAACTCCAACTCTGAGCAGAGTTAATCACAGCCACAGTTCCTATCACCATTATTCCCCTTTAATGAGAGTCTTCTCTATTTCTTTCTATATCTTGAAATAAAAAAAAGAAATCATCAGAATTTTTATTTTAAACATAACCATGTGCCTTTTATAGAAATAAAGAGAATGGACAGATTATGAAATCTATGTGTGAGGATTCCCTGTTAATTTATTTGTTTTAATGGCATCTTATCAAATATCCAGCAGTCAGTCATTCAAAGTTGTCCCTCAGGACAAAACTGCCAGATCACGGGGCGATCTTTAGAGTTTTTGGTTTCGTCAGATGAGCAGTTTTGGGGAATGTCCATCTACTCTTCTTCAGTATCACTGGAGTGACTATTCCTAAATTGTGCAGAGAATGTTCTCAGTGAATCCAGTCTCTTCAGCACCCATTCAGATGTGTCTGGTATAGCCAGAGTGCAGCATCCTCAGACTCTGAGACAGTGCCACAGTCAGAGTCCTGACTCTCTCTGTCAGACTCCATTGGCATTCAGACCCAGTGGGAGAGACTATGGTGTGTTTTCTGCTTTCTGATCTTCAGTTATTAGATGACTCAGTTAACTTACCCACCTTTGTTTAAAAATGTTCACAAAAATCTCTCAGTACACTTTGGTTCTTCTGTCAGAGGGTGAGAGCAAAGTACATAAATATACTCAATGACAAATTGATTATAACTGTTTGATGTTTCAGTACCTTCTTCTGCTTTGAATTGGGCAAGACTGTGGGGTATTTCTGAATTACAATCTGGTCTAGTACTGCCGCTATTTACACTTCCTTTAGTCCTGAGTCAGAATAAATCCCCCACTCTTTAAATTAAAATCTTACCTTTCATTGCCCAAAATTAAGATTGTTTTCCTGATTTTTATGTAAGGGTTCTCCTTGGAGCCAGTACAGAGAACTTGGTATTTTACCAATAGAAGGGGTTCTGATTCATAGGAGGAGAGGTATAGAGACTGATGATTCCAAGTGAAAAAGAACATAGCTCATGTTCTTGTGTCTAGAACAACCTTGATGAGTGAGCTGCCCGTGAAGGATGGCGACCAGAAAAGGAGGGTCCTTGGCCAAATCAGCTGAGCAGACTGATTATCTGAGTCAGGTGCAGCTGGGACTGTCAAGTCCAGAGATTGATGTGAGGGTGATAATAGAAGGCAAGGGGAGATCATCAAGAACATGGTAGAATTGGGTAGGAGGCATGGTTCAAGAGAGAAGTTCAAAACTAAGACAGTTTGGTGAGCGTGGAAGAAAGAATTCTCATTCCCCTTAAAATACTGCTCAGTAGGTGGTGTAAGAATGATCATGGTTGCTTAAAGCATTTTCAAAAGGGGTGGCAGGAAGTGGGAGGAAGAAACTAAGTCATTGGAGTGGAGCTGTAGAGTATGCTGAGATCTCCAGTAGGAAATAAATGTAAACTTAAAAAGAACAGTGTCAGAGTTACTCTGTTTCATAGATTGTAAGATATTCATATTCTATCATTTTAACATCTCTAGCATTGGTTTGCACTTCACAATTGGTGGCATCTTGGATTTAATAAAATATGGTCTAGCACGAAAGGCACACAAGCACAGAGAGAAATGGGCATGGTAGGAGAACAGGTTAATTGTCAGCCCTTTGGAGAGGCCTTCCCAGACTACAGGACAAGTAACCATCCTCCATTCACTATCACATCACCGTATGTTCTTCTCAGCATAGCGCTTATGCTTTTCTGATAGTTTCTTATTCATTCATTGATTAATTTTGTTTATGATCCATATTCTCTGTTAGAACGTAAGCTTAATAAGGATAAGGGTTTTGTTCACTAAAGTGTTTTCTGTGCTTACAATAGTGCCTGGCACATAGCTAACTCTTAGTAAATGTGTGTAAATGAGTAAATGGGTGTATGACCTTGAAAAGAGTTGAACTCTCCCTGGAGAGTTAGAGCTCCCTGGGGTAAAGTACTGAGCATTATATCCAACTAATGTGTGTTAGGATGTTTCGTGGGTTCCTCTACATTTCCCGTATATCTTTTAATCAAATAAAAAACTTTAAGAATCATATGATTCTGGGTCTTTAAGATAGCACCCCTAAAATATAGCTTGTGATTTTCCAGAATCTTAAATTAAAGCCTCGTCATCTCCCTGTCTGGACTTATGTGTGCTGATCCAGCTTCAGATCAGCCGGCAGCTATTATTCACCCTAAAATTAAAAGCAAGAAAACAACCTCTCTTCTTGCAAACAGACATTTATGAAAAGTTTTGGCCTTGTTATGTTGGCTGTGGTCTTAGTGATCCATATTTATTTACTTATACAATATCTCTCACATGTTTAAAATAGACTTATTAATGTTACACTAGTAGTTGTAATTACTAAGGTTGTTACTGCAACACATTTAAACCAACTAAAAATACTATCAAAAGAAATTAACCTACCTCCACATATAGACAGCTCTCAAAATAGCTCATTTATTGCCTAGAGATGGAGATCATGCTAGGAGAAATTGTGAAAATGGACATGAGTCATGGAAGTAACTTTTAGCTTAACCTACATTGATCCTTTGAACAGGCATCACTCTCAGAATGAAATTAACCTCGTTGATTTTAGGAGATCAAGTCCCATTATGCCCTTATTCTAAGTTAAAAGCAAAAATATAAACAAAACCTGTTAAAATTTTGAGTGTGTGTGATGCAGAGTCATCCAGGAATCATTTAGGAATCTCTCTTGTTAAATTTAACAGCATTTGAAAAGGCAGGTATCTATATAAGGAGAATAACCCTTACTTAATCATACTACGGTCACCTTGATGCTGGCAGGGGTCCTTGTCATGCTGGACAAGAACAGTCTAGGCAGTCATCATCATCATCTTTAGCTTGATGGTTCAAGGATGAGGCTTAATACTGATATGCAGATGAATAGTATTTATTATTTCTTCATTCTGAAACCTTTGTTCTTCTGTATTCTACTTAGTGAGTGAATATGTCTAAACTATGATGGCCGAAGGGCTCATTCGCTCACTGTGCATTCCCTGAGCATCTGCTCTATGGAAGGTGCTGAGCTGTGTTCTGAGGATACTGAGCTTTCCCTTCAAACTGGTTAGGCACATCTCTAGCTTTCCTGGCAACATTATAGCAGTGTGTAAAAAACACTAGAGTGTCTGAGTCATCCTTGGAAAAAGACTCATCATATACCCATGACATGTCTTATTTTCACATTATTAAAAAGTAGGACCCAACTACCAAATGACTGACAGAAATTTCCCTTTTGATTTATGTGTTTTCGTTGTGAATAGACATGACCATTGGGGTTGGGTCATTCCTTGGGTACTTTTAGATTTGCTTAGATCTACAACCTTACAGGGTGTGTGGCATTGTCTCCATGTTACCTATGAGGAACCTGAGGTTTAGGTAGGTTTAGATTCCTGTGGCTGCTCTAACAAATTACCATAAACTAGGTGCCTTAAAACAACAGAAACTTATTCTCTCACAGTCTTAGAGACCAAAAGTCAGAAATCAAGGTATTGGCAGGGCCATGTACCCTTTGGAGGCTCCAGGGGAGAGTTTGTTCTTTCCTTCTTAAGCTTCTGGCTGTTGGAATTCCTAGACATGTGACTACATCATTCCAGTCTCTACTTCTGGGATTACATTGCCTCTTCCTTCTTTGACACTGTGTCTTCTTTGTGTGTCTGTCTCATAAAGATACATGTGACTGTATTTAGGGCTCACCTGGATAACCCAGGATCTCCTTCTCATCTCAAGATGAATAACTTAATCACTTTTGCAAAAACCTTTTTACAAATTAGGTGATACTTAGAGGTTCCAGGGATCTGACATGGAATCTCCTGGGGATCTATTTCCAGCCTACCTCAGAGGTTAAGCCTTTGGCCAGGGTCACAGAGCTGGCGGAAGTGGGGTTTGAACATAGCCAGGTCTGACTCTAGAGTCCACTCTCTTAAGTCTCCACACTGATGCTCTGGGATCCATCTGGGCATATTACTGTCTTCCTCCTGATTCATTCAGTAAGGATCAACCAGTACTTGCAGTGTGCCCAGGCTGTTCCAGGCTCTGTGCTGTCACAGAAACTTGATCTTAACCAAAAACAACCACTGCTCCTTTCTTTCCAGACTCACTATTCTGTGCGGGGACAGAGATGGATTAAGTAACACACGAATGAGTGTGTAATCACCAACCAAGAAGGAAAAGGGACATAGAACAAGGAAAGCTGACCCAGGCTGGATGTGAAGAAGTTTTCCCTAAGGAAGTGATACTGGAGTCAAGATTTGAAAGCTGAGTAGGAGTTAGCTAGCTAGATGAAGGAGGCAGGCAGCAGGGAAAACCACTCCAGAAAGAGAATGGCATCTGTGAAGGCCCTGTGGTGGGAGAGATCCTCAGCTTTTTAGGAATTGAAATAAGGGTAGAGAACAGAGTGAGGCAGTTTTCTCAGTGTGAGCATTTGTTTCTAGGTGTCTTACTGGGTACAGAGTAAGACTCAATGAATTTTCTATGTTGGCAAACCTTTTGAAAGCAGGGAATGTGTTTTATTCATCTCTGGATGCTCTGGCCCAGAATAGTGTCTGGAACAGAATATATGTTCAACGCTATGCTTGTTGATTGATAGTGAATAGAAGAATGAGCAAATTAGCCTTGACCTTACATATGCAGGGTGTTTGACAAAACAGGTGAAATAGCCACAGTCCCGCTTGCTAGGCCTTCCCCTTACAAACCAGAGGATCACAGTGTAGCCAAGTATATTCTGGCCAGTTGTTACACCCACACGATTGTCCCGTGTGAGCAGAGGGCTGGTGAGGGAGCCAGGAGTCAAAGCCTTGTTGCACCTTGTTATGAAAAACTCTGGGAAGGCCTTGACTTGAGGAGAGAAATCTGGGATAATAAAACCTGAAAGAGCTTTCTCAGTCCTCTTCACAGCTTTACCCCAACACAGACATTGCTGACTGCATCTGGAGGCCAGAGCAGTGTCCATGGATTCCTCTATCTCCTTTGAGGGAAGAGACAATATGAAGCTTTTCTGCAAGCCAACCTCTGTCTGTTGTTCCATATTTTGTTGTACTAGAAAAGAGCTAGCTTTAGGTCCTAAAAAAAGGGACAGGCCAGGAGGAAGGCTTTCCCATCCTCCACTCCGAGGGTTTAACATCCCTTGTTCACGACATGCCAATTGGGCCGCCTCCTGTTAGTGTGTATGCTTGTGAGATACATAACTTCTACTAACACTCACTTTGCTTCTTCATCTGAGAGAGAACAATATTCATTTCTATACAGCACTCACTCAAAGGGATAAGGTTTCAGAGATTGCCTTAGAGCTTATGTTGAGAGCTCTGTGTGGGATGAAACCTGGCTAGTGGTTTTGGCCACACGGATGTCGCGGATGTAAAGGTCTGGTCGTGAAAATCTCATGGGTGAGGGGATGAAGGCCCTCAGAGGCCTGTGTCTGTAACTGCCACCATTCCATACAGGAAGCTCTCAGAGCTGACAAATTGTGTCCTGGACTTTGCCCACCATACTTGGGGTGTCCACTCAGAGAGAAATATGATATTTTAAATTTTGTCCTAAAATAGAAATTCTATGTTGACCTACTAGCCTTGTACTTCTAAGATTACCTTTCTTCCATCCCTTCCCTACCATCTTTCCTACTTCTCTCATCTTTCTTTTCTTGTTCTTCGTCTTGTCTTAAGACGGTATGAGGTATTAAAAATGGACGGTGAATCAGGAGAGCACTAGGACCGGCTCTAGTGCTAAGTAGCTGCGTGGGCTGGGGCGTTCCACAGAACCTCCCTGGTCCGTAGTTTCTTCATCTACAACATGGAGCTCTGGACTCTGCATACCCTGTGAAGCGTTCACTGCAGTCTTTAGACCTTTATTCCCTCTTTCCCCCCCAGAGAGTTCACTCTTCTTCCCCCTGCCCACAAGGCCCTCATCTCTTTCCAGTCGTTTTCTGCACTTCCATCCCTCTTCTCCTGTCTTTCCTCTCTCTTCCTTGTTCTTCTGAGGAGTGGAGGATCACAAGTTGGATTTGGTATTTATTCTCTTTGGAGAATAATGGAGAGATTTCTAAAGCTGCAGTTGATAAGATATATCAGCCATAATTGTAAGGTTTGCCCTACTCTAATTAGGACAATCGGCACCAACATATCATGGGCTGTGAGAAGCTATGGACTGCCAAAGTGGGCTGGTTCATGACATAAAAAGGAATTGGGATGAGAGGGAAGATGTGAGGCATCTCTTTTCCTTTGCATATCTGTACCCCTATTTGTTTGTCTTGTATCAGGGGCCATGGTCCCCACATTCTCAACTCCGAGGGAGGTCAAGGGATTCCCCATTTGTGCCCCTTCACAGGACTCCAGCTGCTCCGTAATAGTGGACAATGTTAGCCAAACTCGCAGGAGACTCTCCTCCTCCTTTCATCTGCTCTCCCAGATTATACCTTCTTTCTACTTTGTTTTTCAGAGACAAGACCACCTCAGAATGCGGCTTCTTCCAAAAGAGCATTTGGCAGCTTTCTTCCAAGCCTGAGGGTAGGCTGAGAAGTGGTTTCTTCTTTTTCCTAATACAGGTATTAAGCTGACTTAATATTCACTTACTCTGAAAAATCCCACTTCACAGAAACATTTTTTAACATGAGCCAAAGTGTTTCTCCCTAATTCAGCACAATTGCGCCTGGTTTATATCCATTGATGTTAAATGATTTCCCGTTTAATATCAATTGGAAATGGCTGATTTCCTACCCCAAACAGTACTTAATGTCAATTATGGCAGGCAGGGCAGAGCTGTTTTTCAATTAACTACACCACTCCATTTTGTTTGCTGGAAAGTGGTGCAAAATACATGCATACAGAGCCACCTTGTGAAACAGTGACAGAGAGAGATGCAGTATTGATTTTGCTTCCTGTTCCTGACCATTGGTTTGGGAGGTGATGGTGGGATGAGGGTTGGTAGGGGGTGGTCGGAGCATCCCTTTCCCCCTTTCCCCAGGGACCAGTCATGGTTGAATGAGAACCTACCCTTCCGTCAGAGGAACCACTGGTCTGGTAAGGACCAGAACTTGTTGGGGGAAAGTACAACACTTAATCATAAACAGTCTTGCTAGAACAGAGCTCACAGACATGTGGAAGGGGGTTATGGATTCATAAAGAGGATGTGATTGTGAGGTGGATTTTCGAGTAATTTTCAGAGAGCCTGGGTGTGGTTGTGGTGTAAGGCTGAGATGACAGCTAACATCTGTTGAACGCCTGCTGAGGGTCAGTGTGTCCTGTTATTTAATCCTCTCAATAACCTTGTAAGTGTATATGCCTGTTACATAGGTGTCCATATCTGAGGCTGATAGGGTTGTCTAATGCCATTGAGCTATTCAGGAGTTGAAGGTAGAGTTCAAATCCAGAGCTGTCTGATTTTATCTCATGGACCAATCTCCCTTTCTAAGGAAACAAATGGTTGAAAATATCCCTGGTAATTCTATGTAATTAGGGCGATGCTGCTTGGGACGTTGATGGATAGCACCGGAGGGGAATGGCATCTAGGGGTTTTTCTTCCCCTTGGTCTAGGATCTACAGCTCGACACAGTCTTTTCTCATGTTGCCTTGTGTTTTTCCACCTCTCTCTGTGTGGAAGCCTTTCCTCACACTCCTGCCTGTGCTAATCCCATGCCTTTCAGGGACTAGCTTGAATTGTCTCTGAAACGTTTCTTGACGCTCTGCCCACCTTGGGCACTACCTGCTGAGCTCTTTCAGCACTTGTGCTCGAAAATCCTTTGCTCACATTTTCCACATATGGCTGCAGCAAACTTTCTTCAGAGCAGAAACCAAGCAGGAAAGAACTTTGTATGAGGGGGCTAATAGGTCAGAGCTGAAATTCAGTTTGTCATTTTTACCTCATTTTTCCTCATTCAGTGAAGATCTATTAGGTGCCTGCCATGTGCCAGGCATTATGCCAAGAGCCATTGATGCCAAGGGGCCTGTGTACCAGCAGAGGGAACAGACACTGAATGGGACGCTTCGGTGAACATCACCGGTGCTATGGAATTGCCCAGGACAGAAGCACTTCAGGCCATGATGGAGATGAATCAGGGGAGTTTCTCAGGGGTGGACATGTGAATTGAGTTTTGAGGAGGTGGCCAAGCAATGGCAGGTAGGGGTCAGAGGGATGGAAAAATGAGAGAATATTTTAGCTCAGGAGTCAGCAGCTGCCTGGGTGTAGGTAATGCTGGACCTGGAAGGTTATCGGCAATCTTGACGTTCCATCCTTTGTCTACACCTTCACCATAGGGATGGTGTAAGGATGAGTAACAGCCTACATTTACTGAGTGTTTACTCTGAGCCTTGCGTTGTTATAAACCCTTTCCTTGTATGAACTCTTTGAATCCTCATAACCATTTTATGATGTAGACATTGCAGTGACGCTCATCTTACAGGTTAAGAAAACTGAGTCACGAAGAGTTTACCTCTTCCAAAATAACCAAGCTAGTACGCAGTAGGGCTGGAATTCAGACCTGGCGGTCTAGCTTTCAAGGCTGACATCATAGCCGTTAATCTCCGTGTCCTGAATGAGCTGGTACATTCAAAGTGTATAGCGCAGTGCCTGAATAATCGCTCTGTTAGTAGTACTGCCTTGATTTTTGCTTTTACTTTAACAACAAAAACAACAACAGTCCCTTTCCTCTTTGGAAAGGTAAGGTCTTTGATCTTCAGAATACTGCTTTTTTAGGAATAGGTCTGTGCTAGCTGTACAGTGACCCTGTTTCCCCTTCACGGTGGGACCTAAAGCAGAACAGAACGTGGAGATAAATGCTTGTGCAGGTGAAGGTTGCCAGCCAGATTAAGAAAAAGTGAAGCTTCTTATTTCTAAGGTTTATGCTGAAGTTTATCAGAATGCAGACAATTTCTTGTCTGGGTATTGCCAAGTGAATGGGCAACTCTGTTCTTGGCTACTCTTTCCAAGATGGCTTGCGAATATGCTTTCTTGGGGGGAGGGGTTCTTTTGAGCTCTCAGATTCCAGGATAACTCATATGTTTTTCAAGGTGGTTTGAGTGTCATAATTGCGAATGTAAGTTTTTCTAACCAATTTATTTGGAGGAAACGTCAGATACCAGTGCATGGACTGATCCTATTGGTTGAAAAATGCAGTATATTATCCAAGTATTGCTCTGACCCGCACTTGAAGATGTACCTTTTTCTGTTTCCTCTCCCTGTGTCCTCTGTTGACCTACATGAGACATTCTGTATATCACATGTGTGTCTGAGATGTTCAGGTTTGTGTAAAAATATATGGGATTATTTGGTAAGACCATTTGATGACAATTTGGATTTTTAAAAAATTCTTATAGTAGTAGGAATTTATTCTTTAAAATTTAAAGTAATTAGAATCATCCATAATTGCTAGTCATTTTTATTTTCCTGTATGTTTTTGAGGTTAGATCAACTTTAAAAACTAAAAGGGAAAGAGAATAAGAGAGAATGGACATAGGGAAGGGCTGGGACTCAAGAACCGTTACTAAGTTATTAAACCAACATATCATTGTTTCCAAAAATGGTACTAGTGATAACTCATACGCAGTAATTTCTAGCCTAAACAAACAAAAAGAATTCTGTTATTCGACATTAGACAGTATTTACAGACATTATTTCATTCATCCTTGCAAGTATCTCAGAATGTCATGAGAGTAAATATCTTCTTCAATTCAGACGGGCTTAGGGTTGATGCATGGAAGCCAGACCTTTGGACTCCTTTTTACTACACGTCTGACTCCCAGTGGTTATCCTTTGCCTCGATTGAAAGCATTTTTCTCTAGGGTTGGGCTTTCAGAATTGTGAAGCATGGACAAGAAAGAGGTTTATAAAGAAATGAGAAGTTTGTAAAGAATGCCTACTACACACCCGCTACCACGTTGGGCAGATTTTCAACACATTCTTGATTCTTCAGAAGAAGCCAGTTCTCTGCACCTGATGTATGCAACCCTTTGGTGTAGTCTTTACAATAATAGGTGGTGATTATGCCAGAGAATCCCAAGCCTTGCCAAATAAAAAACAGGGATTTGGCATGGTGTGGGGTAGTAGGTTCACATTATTGGATCCATCTCACAGGTGTGGTGGAAAGAGGGTCTCAAGTTTGTTGGGCGGAAATTCTTGACATTTGGTTCAGGTCTGTCTTTGGTGCCTTCAGTTGCTCACCTCCAGTGGTATGTAATCCAGCTGCTACTTAAGGGAGAAATAGAGACAGCAGCTGAGAAGTGTGGCTTTTTTTCCCCCTTTCGAAGCAATGTAAACCTTTGGAAGATACACAAATGTAGTCCTATTATTCAAGTTCATTTATAGTCCTTCCCTCGTCCACCACAAGGAATTTATGAACCTGGAAGAGTTGGAAGTCCCTTAGCAAAGTAAACAAACTAACTCAGGGTTGCGTACATTCAAGGAGCCTCTTTCAGCAGGTTTTATTTTCACACCAGAGGTGAAAAGATAATTTGGTGACCCATACTTTGTCTCGTTGGGAGCGGCCAACAGCCTGCCTGCACCAGGCGGGAAGAGAGGGTTAATGCACAGCAGCTATCATTGTCCTGGTGAGAACAGTGATGGCAGCCAGAGCTGGCAGAGCCTTGCTGTGCCTCCGGGACCATCTTCTGAGTTTCAGCCTCGCCACACCCTTTGAACTAGACATCGTTAGTATTTACATTTGACAGATGAGGAAACTGAGGCTTTTTCTTTCTTTTTTTTTTTTAAGGCTTTTATTTACTTGACAGAGTGAGAGAGCACAAGCAGGGGGAATAGTAGAGGGAGAGGGAGAAGCAGGCTCCCTGCTGAGCCCAGAGCCCATTGTGGGGCTCGATCCCAGGACCCTGGGATCATGACCTGAACCAAAGGCAGATGCTTAACCACCTGAGCCACCCAGGTGCCCTGGGAAACTGAGGCTTTTGGGTGTTTCCTCTAGAAACAAAGTCAGAATGTGACTTCACACAATTTAACCACAGATCGGGCATTACCCGAGGTGGAGAATGGAGTCTGTGTGCATGTGGGTGGGGAGGTGGGATTGGATAGGGTTTCTTTATAGAAAGGAGGGAAATTTCTTGTCCTTCTGTGTTTGCAGCCCCTTGTTTTCCCCTTTCAAAGCTGACTGTGAACACTGGACTGAAGGTCAGGAGGCCTGCATCCAGTCCTCACCCTAAAAGGTACTGGCCACATGATCTTGAACACTTCCTTTCCCCTCATCAGTTTTCTTATTTCTAAAATGAGGAGGGCAGCACAGGTAGCTGGTGTTTAGGACCGGTGACTCAGTTTTAATGGCTCAAGGAGTTGGTGAACCAGGGCGATCGATCTTTGCCTTTCAACCCCTCCCTCATCCACCCTTGTGTGTGGGACAGTGATGCTTCTCTCGGATGTGCTAGGCCCCGAAAAGAGAGAAAGTTGTTTTTTTATGTGCTGTATACCAGATGACCTTGATGTGATGGACTGTGGGATCTGGTGACACTGCACACTCAGTACTATTCAACACTTCGCCTGAAAGGGAGGAAGGAATGGATTTATTGACTTGCGACTTTGACTCGGGCCTGTGTATCAGGCCCGTTATTATGTGGAATGATTAGGCTGCAGTGGCAGGGACAAGTTAAACTAGAACAACAAAAGACCTCCTTAACCTTTACCTGGACACAAGGCCATTCATAATGACTTGCATGGTTTGGAAAACCAGTCTCTCCTGGAGCACTCAATACTTCTGCAGCCCCAGCAAATGAGCAGGAAAGGGGAAGATGGATGGGTGAGGGAGATGAGATGTAATCCAATTCTGCATAGTCCTGTTTAGAATGCTGAGTTCAGGTCTGTGTCAAAAAACAGCGATGCCTTAGAGATCATCATCATTTCCTTTGGCTTGAAAAAGGAATTTGAAACCAGATACAGTGGTTGCACGCTGAGAAACTTCAAACTATTTGTTATCCACTAGAGCAAATTATGCTGTTTCTGATAGATATTTTCACTCTTGAAGGAACCATGTGCCTTCTATTAATGTGAAAGGAACTGGATACATGGAGCTTTCTCTCTCTCTCTCTCTCTTTCTCTCTCTCTCTCTCTCTCTCTCACACACACACACACACACACACACAGAGCCTCAAATACAAGGTCTCCTTGAGAAGCTAAAATAACCATCTTAGGATACTCTCACTTTGAAAAATACTCTCTCCTCTAACCCAGCTCCCTAGCTCAGCCTGATGAGCCATAATTTTTGGTGGAATGGCTGTAGTGTCAACCATTTCAGAATCTTGGGTAACATGTTTTGTTTTGTTTTGTTTTGTTTTGTTTTGTTTTGTTTTGTTTTCAGACACCTTTCCCTAAATATAGTAAGTATCAATGGAGCTGGATGTGACATAAGAATTAGAGAATTACAGAGTATTGCAGCGGGTGGAGACCTTAGTGATCATCGAACCCAAGGGTAAACCAACCTTTTTTGTAAAGGGCCTGGTGGCAAATATTTTAGGTTTTGTAGACTAGTCAGTCTTTATTACAAATACTCAACTCTGCTGTGATAGCAAGAAAGCAGCCATGGACAATATGCAAACAAGTGTGTGTGGCTGTGTTCCATAAAACTTTGCTTCCAAAACCAGACAAGTGGCAGGCCTGATTTTGCCTAGAGGCTGAAGTTTGCTGATCCCTGAGTCTAAGCTATTAATCAGATGATGAACACGGAAGCCCAATGTGAAGAGGCTCATCCAGGGCCACCTCAGCCAGCTAGCCATAGAGCTAGGACTGGAGATTGGTGGAGTGCGAATTAGATGGTTCATTCTGGGGTGCCGGGTCTGGAGAATTTCTTTCAGCAGCATGGGCTTAGTCCACTTGCACTCACAAATATTTCAAAGTGATTTGTTATGAAAATTGTAAGATAGACCAAGGAAACTATAGAGGTCATGGCTGGGATAAGATGAGACTTGAATGTGGTTGTTGGTGACCCTGAAACCAAACATTCCTCACATGTCATATGGGCAGGCTCTGACCATCCATGGACCTGTGGGCTTGTGGGAAGGAACTTAAATCCTTTCGGTCACTGGGACAAGCCTAGTTGGGAGACTTGAGTGGGGTTGGTTCCAACAGATGCCAGATTGCAGAAAAGGACACTGGGGCACAACAGAGTGAGGAAGTCTGGTAGAAGTGATCCAACTTAGCTGTATTTGGTGAAGGACCAGAGTTCTGGGACAATAAGAAGCTCTACTAAGTCTAGTTGACATGGTCACCTGGGGGCACCCATGAATCCTGCCACAATAAAACTAAAAAAAAAAAAAAAGGAGATTACTAGGAACCCAAGTGTCTCTGCAAGGAGCTTCTATGTTCCCTTATAAAATATTACAGCCAAAAAGAGCACACATTTCTTTTCCTGATGGAGATTTACGTAGCCTGGAAATCTGGAATGAGGCAGTAGGGGAACACCAGCTAGAGCAGCTGAGCAAGTGGACACCAGGGGGTGATGGAGGTCATGAGTGAGCCAGTGCCGCCACCCAGGTGGCACAGATGGGCACCAAGACACAAAACACAGAAGACACAGAGGCAGACTATGGTAACGCACAGGCAGTGGCAGAAAGGAGAGACTATGTGAAGTGTTGATTGTGTGTAGGGCTTTGTGGTGAGTTACCATCAGGGTGTTAGGGACTCAAGCTGAGCCTCAGTAGTATGCTTGGCAAAGGTGTGGTCGAACCTCAAAAAACAGACCTGTCCTGTAACAACTTTACCATTTCTGAGCAGTTACCGGATGTCAGACATTATGCTGCCTGCCCTTTGGGTGTTGTATCATTTGATCTACATAACAACCCTTGAAGGTAGGTATTGTTACTATCTTCTGTGCCAGTCAGCTATTGCTGCAGTAACAACCCTCCTCAAATATTGGTGGCCTACAACAACAGAGCATTTTTTTCTCATCCACATTGCATGAGGGCTGCAGGTTAGCTGTAGCTCTGCACCAAATGAAGGTCAACTGTGGGTGTGTTTATGTGTTTCCTCATTCTGGGACCCTGGCTGAAGGAGCAGTCCTTATCTTAGACATGTTGTTCTCATAGTGGGACAATGGAAGAAAAATGCATGAGCGGGCTGAACTTTGTAATCACTTTTAAAGCTTCTGCTTGGATGTTGTGTGCATCATACCCACACACATGCCACAGGCCCACGTAAATCATGGCTAAGCCTGACGGTGGGTGGGGAAGCAGCCTCTGCCTGCCGGGAGGCAGGGCAAGTCACATGACAAGGAACGGAAAGGGTATTTGTGACTAATTTGATCTATCATGTCATCTCTGTTTTATAAATGAGAGAGGAGTCATTATATCACATAGCCATTCATTCATAGCCACTCATTACTCTATACTTGTGGTGCGAAGGAATACACAGCTGACTTAATTATATGGGAGCTCTCTTACTCCCTTTTGTCCCCAGTCCATATATACACACTAAGGTGAGGCCATCTGGCAGGTGGAGGACACTGTGCCTGTAGAATGAGGAACACACACAGGGCATCTTAATGTAGAGTCTATGAAGTTGAAGCTCGGACAACGTTCAGCTTACACTTTTAAAGTTAATGGTGCAGACACTTTCCTGCTCTTGTATAAAAAGGCTTTTCTTCTACCATGCCCAATCCTCTGTAGTACCATAAGGACTCTGCTCCTGCAGAGTCAATAGTATTATTCTAGAGATAGGACTGCTCTTTGAAGCAGGCCACCTTGTCAGATTGCTTTGGGTGAGATTTGAGAAAGAGTGTCCCCCTGTCTTTTTATTATTAACATTTTCAAATCTGCAGAAAGGTTGGAATGGATTGTACAGTGACCACAAGTTTCAACAGTTCCTATTTTCTGTATCTGCATATATCTAAACAGACACACACACACACACACACATATTTATATGCACACATGCATGCGTGTATATACTGAGCCATTTGAAAGTCAGTTGCAGACACCGTGATATTTCATCCTAAATATTTCTGAATATAACTCCTAAAAATGGGTATTCTTCTAAATAACCATATTACCATTACTATACCTAAGAATAATTTCAGAGGTCTACAAGATGTCATTTGTAGCTGGTCAAAGTTTGGTACCAGGATCCAGTCAAGGTTTACGCAATACATTTACTTGTAATGTTTCTTTAGATTCTCTTATTTAGAAGAGTCCAACAGTACCCCCACTTTTTTTTTTAATAGTATAGATTTTTTTTAAAAGACTGGGACAGCTGTCTTGTAGAGTATCCCATCATCTGGATTTTCTTGATCATTCTTTCTTGGTGTCCTTTGTTTTGTGCCACTGTCCCCTGTATTTCCTGTAACTAGAAGTTAGCTCTAAAGGCCTGGCAGGATTCCCAGGTGACTTTGATGGCCAGAATGCTTTACAGGCAGTTCTGTGTGCTTGACATTGCTTCTTATCAGGAGGCACATGGACCAGGGCATCCCATTATCAGTGATGTTGAGTTTGATCATTTAGTTAAGGTAGTGAGTTGCAAGCACTTTCCATGATAGGTTTATGTTTTTCCCTTTGCAATTTAGAGTGATACTTGGAAATCTTGTGACTGTCTTCTTCCTTATAAACCTTTAACCACATAATTGTAGCAAATAAAAATATAAATGCCCAGTTAAATTTGAATTTCAAATAAACAATATAAACATGTTTTGTATAGTGTGTCCCAAATATTGCATGGGGCATATGCATACTAACATTTTTTTCTTGTTTATCTGAAATTCAAATCTAACTGGGCATCCTATATCTTGTCTGGCAAGCCTAGTTTATGAGCTCAAGCTTGGGTATATTGGAGGTGGAGTGTTGTGGAAAAGGAGGGGAGAAGGGAAGGTACCAGACGCTGAAGACAGCCTGCATGGATGTGGTGAGGCTGCCTGAAGACAGACTTGTACCTCAAGGTCTGGACAGATATGTCTGGGGATGCTCAATATGCAGCTGCGAAGTTTGAGGACAGTTGCAGTGATGTGTGAGGATCGCCTGAAAGGGCGAGCTCTTCTGCCGCCTCCTGCACGCGCGCCCCGGACTTGGTCCCAGTGCAAGGCAGAGTGGTGTTCTTATGCTTTCTTCTCCCATTCTTCAGTGTATTTCGGACAGCAGAGGGGCTTTGAAGCTTGAAGTCTGGGCAGTGGTATGGATCACCGTTTCTTTAGTGTCAGTATTCATAGAGGTCATCCGAAGATCTCATGAAAATGCACTTGGCTTGGAGTGAGGCCTGAGATTCTGAATTTCTAACACATTCCTGTTGCTGCTGACTTCTTGGATGGTCTTCCAGCTGTCTCACCCAGTGGGGAAGTGAATGGTATCGGAGCCAAAGAAGCCGGAGTTCAGTCTCAGCTTTGCAGCTTCTGATCTGTGTCCTTGGGAAGTTACACCACCTTTCAAAGCTTCCATTTCCTCTTCCCTAAGTAACTCTGTCTAGCAAATAGGGTCGATACAGGGATTAAGTCAGGTAGTGGCTGCAAAGTGCTTATCATGAGTCCTACCATATTGTAAAATATGTAATAAATATTTGCTGTTTTTATTACTATTCACAACAGTCATATATGTGAAATGAATAGATATCTCCAAGCTCATGCATTTTGTTCTGTTGGAGTGGATGAGATCCACCCTCAACTTGACGTGACTTATACAATGTACAAAGTACAGTAGACAAAGAGGGCAGCTGTCCTCTTACTCAGAGTAGTGTATTTCTGTCTAGGAAAATGCGTACATATTTTCCAAGAGAGGACAACAGATTAATTCCATGAAGGGAAGAAAGCTGTGATATCTGGAACTAGGGACAGCCTGGACGTCTGAAAAGTAACAGGTGAGGGGTGGGGAGGAGTCACTGAGTAGATAAGTCAGGGTGAATGTGCATCGGTGTGGGGTTAATTTAGTGTGAGGGACAAACAGCCTTGCTTCATTTCATAGTCACTACTGGGATCCAGTTTCTCAAAGAAAATTCGACATAACCATAGCAAAGGGTGATATATGAGGACAATAGAAATTCATTAGAAACAAATGGCAGTCAACTTCTGATTCTATACTATAGAATTTCTTGGGATTACTTGATGACTCCACCTGTGTTTTACTGATGGCAATATGGCTGGACCAAGAGGGGTTCATGACCTGTAACCAGAGTTGTGAGTTTGGGAGGGCACGTGTACACCTAGCTATAGCATGAACTTTCAAGCCAGATGGATAGGAATCTCTATCCCAGGCACTAGAGCATTGTGGTTAAGAGCACTAGTTCCAGAGTCAGACTGCCTGGATTGAATCCCACTTCTGCCACTGATCAGCTGTGTGACTTCGAGCTTATTACCTAGCCTTTCTGTGGCTCAGTATCCTCATATGTAAAATGGGGATAATAATCATAATATCTTTCTGATGGCATTTTTGTAAAGCTTAAATAGTTTATGTATGTATATAATGTGTTCAGTAAGTAGTAGTTCAGTGAGTAGCATCATTACTGATTCCTCTGTCACTGTATAAATGAGAGTCATCTCTTTTATGTATGTATGTATGTATGTATGTATGTATGTATGTATGTATGTCCAACCCTGAAAGCTCAGTATTATCTATCAGGGATAAGTCTCTGCCAATAGCCAGGGAGCATCTTGCCCTCTGTTTTAGCCAGGATGGCAGGACATGCAGCAGCTTGAACTGAGAGGTCTGGCTGATTGAAGTTGAGGTGGAAGGGGGGAGGTGGGGGTGAGGGGAGCTCAGAGGATCTAAGTAATAGGTGTGGAGATGTCATTGTATGGGAAGCCAGATGAATCACTGAAGGGCACTATCAGAAGACCTGGTCTGGAAGGTCAAGGCTGAGACCAGTTAGCTCATTGTTGAGGTCGGAAGGTGAGGGACCAAGCTCACACAGGTTGGAAAAGGTTAGACAAGTGGAGATGTGGTGGGGAACACAGATCAAGACCACAGTACCAGCTGTGTTTTGGCCAGCTGTCCCTCCAGTTGCACAAACCAGAAACCTAGATGTCATCTTGACAACCCCTCACCCCATACGTCTAATCCAAATCTCTTTGCTTTTGCCTCCTAATGTGTTTGCTTTTCCCCTCTTTTCCACCTCCAGCACCACCCTTAAGAAAGCCAGATCCTCTTTCGCTTGGACTGTAAAAGACTTCCATCTGATCTTCCTGCTTCCATGCTGGCTACCTTCCTTTCTTTTTTCCATCCTGTAGCCAGAGGGACTTTCCTTAATAACCAATATGATCATATTGCAGCCTGCAAAAGTTTTTCATGGTTCTGAGGACAAAGTCGCAGTTTCTAATGAGTGTTGTTGAACTCCCATGTATTCTTCTTCAGTTGTGTCTTCTTCCAGGTGCTTCTTCATGGTGTTCTCCTGTAACCCTGGCCTTCCTTTAGTCCTACTGCTCACCACACGGTACCCAGCTCTTGTGACTGCATTTGCCTTTGCCTGGAGCACTCTTCCTTCCTCCTTTTATCTACCTAATATCTTTCTAATCAGAGGTCAAGGATCAGAGAAATTATCCTTGATCTCCCTGATCAGTCCAGCCCTCCCCGCTCATTTTAGGCTCTCAAAGAGCACCATGAATTTCTCCTTTGTGGCACTTTAACACAGTTGGAATTTCACATTTATTTTCAATTAATTATTAATAAGCTCCATGAAGGCAAGAATCATGTTTGATTTTGCTCAGCATTACATCTCTGGAGTGTAGCATGATGCTTAGAATATACTCTGTACTTGATAAATATTGGTCTCCTGAGTAAATGCATGCATGGGTAAATGAATGGACACATACACAAAAACGGAGAGATTCAGGCAGAATCAGGATGTGGGATTGTCTAACGGTACAGGTTCCTCAGGAGACATTGGCAGCTGAGTCATCTTACCAGGAGATAGCTCAGATCTTCCCTGTTTGTTCCATCCCTTGAGCTCACCTTTTCTACCATGAGGGATCTTTACTCTTCTACAAAGCTCAGGAATGCAGAGGCTCCATTCTGGTTGGGTCATCTGTTCATCTGCATGCAGTGGACACTTAATGCATTTTTTCCCCTAATAAGTAAATGAGTCATTGCCTAGGGGGGAATAATTCCCCACATTCTTATCTTATCTACCATTTTACTCTTGGAAAGCTGGGCTGGGATGTCTGGTCTCTGTTGAAATTGGTACAGACAATGCCTCTGAATGTGTCTTAGATCCACCTCTCCTTGGGAAAGGATTCTGAACACTGTGCTTTGATGTTTTAGGTCATTCATGATCGGAGTCTTGGTCTCTCTGTCCCATCTCTGCTATGTTGTGACATACCAAACCTAAGCCCTCTTATTCTGGGGTGAATTTGGACCAGGGCTGTTGTCATTCTAGGGCACTAAGCTGGGTCAGGAGTCTTTCTCCCCTCCAAGGCCTGGGAGTACCTCTCTTTCCTCAGTTGTTCTGAGAAAATTACTTTTCTGGACATAATAGACCCAGGCCCCAGTTTCTTGGCAGTCAGCACTGGGGGGAGAGTGTAAGCTGAGCCTCATCCTTTCTCCCCGCACTTTACAAATATCTCATTCTTTATTTCCTTCCAACAACATGTGATGACCCTTTGGCAAGTCCTTAGTGCTAAATTTCTTTTTTATGGAGGCAGCAGTAAAAACTCTAGGGCCTTTGATAGGCAGTGCTGGGACGTTGAGCGGATGTAAATCACTTGAGCATTGGCTGGATTCGGTTGACAGATTTCTAGGTTCAGTGAAACGTTCCTTTTCCAAATAAATCAAATTCTGACCTATGAAGGTCTAAGCTGGGAATGCTTCTGAAGTGTCTGAATTTGGACTGAGGTTGGAGGTTGTCCTATTTGGATGATGGGCACGGATTTTGTAGTAAGCATGAAGGGAAAACTCAGATGTAGAGTTTTTCACATTTCCCTTTTGTTTGAGGATTTTGGTACTTTCTGCTCCTGGTCCCTTAAATGAATTGGATGCAAAATACATATAAAGAAAAATGAGGAGGTCTTGGAATAAGCATGGAGAATTGAACCCATGCTTTGGTGGTGGAGACATTTTTACTTGAAAAGAAGTGTGTGTGTGTGTGTGTGTGTGTGTGTGTGTGTGTAACTCTAAACTCTATGAACTTGTTGAAGTTCACAAAGAACAGCTATTGCCAGACCCTTAAAAAGGATTAGTATGTGGAATGGCATTGAGGAGATCTGCTTTTAGGACTTGGAATTTTAGAAATGTCCTTAACCTTATCTTGCTATGACTCAAAGTGCCTTGAGGATCAGAAGGACCTGACTGTTTGCTATTACACTTAGTTTTATCATTTCAAATGGTAAATTGTTGTCCCTTATAACAGGAGTGCCCATTAGCCAGTTTACTATAGGAGTCCCAAAGAGAGACTGTTCAGGGACACAAGGTGTCCAGAATGGGTAATTTAGAAAGGCACTCTTTCTATCTCTCACCTGTTTGGGAACCATCACAAAGGGAAATGTGCAGCTCCTCTGAAGCTGGGTATCAGTCAGGTGGGGTACTGCGTTGACACTCACTAATGGCCCAGTTATCACAGAATAGCATAGTGCCATTAACAACTGATTATACACATTATTGGGTAGCTCACAGCTAATGGGACCTGTCACAAGATCTCAGAAGACTGGGCTTATGATCTGTTGATAAATAGATACGTGGTACACGTGGGTCAGTCATTTCCTTGTTAAGGAGGAAAGAGGAAATGAAGTGACAGCCTCAGCAGTTCCGCACGGACCATGGCTACATGCCTGGCTGGAGTCTGGTATCAGGATGTGAGGCCTGAGCAGGGGCTGGAGTGCACTGGGACGTGGCTCCATTCTAGACCTGCAAATATAAAAGCTGGTTATGGATAGGCAATGCCATGGAGATTTTAAAGAGGGCTTCAGAACCTCAGCAGGTATCCCCCTCCTAGTAGGCCCTTTGGGAAGTTGGCAATACTTTCTGGTGGGGCTGCCTTAATTCTTGTATTTTCTTTGTGGGATTTCTATATCCTTTTTGAGTGTCCTCAGTTGTATCAAATCTTTAAAGGAGTAGTTTGAAGATGTGAAATAAACAGGGATGGGAATATTACTGCAGACTAGTACTGTATAATTTAAACAATGGTCAAGGTCTACTTTCCATTCTGATAGTTATCCAGGGTAGTAAAGTTGATCTGAACTTTTGGCCACAAATACAGGTGTGCAATATTATTTTATTTATTTATTTATTTTATAAGATTTTATTTTTTGAGAGAGAGAGAGAGAGCACAAGCAGGGGGTGCAGCAGGCAGAGGGAGAAGCAGGCTCCCCGCTGAGTAGGGAGCCCAAAGCGGGGCCCAATCTCAGGATCCTGGGATCATGACCTGAGCCAAAGGCAGATGCTTAACTGACTGAGCCACCCAGGTGCCCCCTCTTTATTTTATTGAAATCAAATTGTATTTGATTTAGCTCAGATGAGAAATCCCATCGCACTCATTTTGGTAAAGAGTGGGGGATGAGGATGTTTCTTCAGGCCACTGTGGTACCAGTGGACCTGGGTATTGTTCAGACCCTAATCTGCATTGGTTTCTTGAAGTCTGGGGCTTCCTTGGCACCATATTACTGCCAAGGCTGGGGATCTTTTCTGTTTAGGGTCAGCCTTGTTAGGTGCATTATGCCAGCTCTCCACCAGAGGCCCTGTCACTTCCTCAGGGCATTGCAGAACCCTGGAGTCTCACTCCCCTCCATCCTTATTCCAGTCTTGGGAAACCTCTCAACTCAAAAGCATTTACTTCTTTCCCTATGTCTCAAGGACCTCAAATATTTAGGGGAAAAAAAACAGTTAAAGACTTCTCTGCAGGCAATTTCTATGTTTGGCCTTTACAATCCTCTGCTAAAATAAGGGAACAGAAAGAGCCTGGCTACTTTTTGGGAATTAAAGAGGGGGAAATATAGTGAGAACAAAACACACATTAATATCTCAGTGCATTATACTGCCGTGATAATGATGGTGATGACAGTGATGGTGATAAAGATGATGATTTATATTGGCATATGGCTTTAGAATTTCAATCCACTGCCTGGTATGCTCCCTGTAGTAGGCCAGGAAGATAGGAGAGTGTGCCAAAAGGAAATGAAGACTCAGAGAGGTTTTGTGAATTGGCCAAGGCCACACTGTAGGTTAGTAACCACAAGTCCTCACTTGCTGGTTCAACATAGCTTTCTCTGAAAAGAGGCCACGGGTTGCCATCTTTCGTTTGGGGAATACCAGACCCACCCTTCTAGGGCAGAGTGGCTTCGAATGACTTAGAGATAGTCAGGGTCTTTGACGCGCAGGGATGTTAACAGAGGAAACCGGAGACTTCCAAATCTCTCAAAGTCTCCCTGCTTTCTGGCAGCAGGGTTGCCTGTCAGGTCAGCCCGCATTTGACCCCCTGCCAAAGGGTCGATTCTCCTGGAAAGGAAATAAAGTTTATTTTGGTGTTATTTTTCTCCTCTGCATCAATCTCCCTAAATGTCTGCTGCTCCTTTCCTTGTACCAGGACTAGCTGTTTACTTAATTATTCTGACAGTGAAAGTAGTTAAGGGTTGGACAGAGGAGGCAGAAAAAGATTATGCTGGAAGGAAAGAGAAATGTTCTATTTTTTCAGAGGGACACAGATTTATTTCAGTTTTAGTAGTTCTTATTCAAATTCATCTGAAGTGATTAATGAAAGCTAGAAGAAGGCCTACACACACACACACACACACACACACACACACACGGACATGCGTGCGCGCGTATGCACACACACACACACCCCTTCTTAGGATTTTTTCACTCTTACTTGAATTATGTTGAGCTGTTTGGTCTATTGGTTCAGTACCCCAAGCCTAGTGCAGTATTGTCATCCCTTGCTTTACAACACAGTCATTATATCCCTAAACCACATTGTGATACACAGTGCCTTCTGTTTACGACTCCCGAAACTCCCACTCCATATATCACCTGCCATAAAACCCATCAAACTGCTGCTACTAAAATGGTGCACAGTGGTCTAAGCAGGAGCCAGGCAAATTGTGTGATACCCTACTGTGGTTAATGAGAGTGAAAATGTGGTTAGGATTTTATTCAGGCGATGTTCATTTGCAGGGCCATTGTAGTGAGATGGCAAAGAAAGATTCTTTTGTTAACTTGAATGACAATATATTTTCTATTGTATGGAGTGGCTCAGTGCAGAGTTTGCCAGGTTATTTGTCAATTGTAAATAAGTCAAACTGTGACCTTGAACGACTAGCTTTTTATTGCTTGGGGGTCCTGAAAACTAATTAATATACTGAAATTGTTATATGGCTTATCAGAAACCTGTTGCCAGATTTTAAAGTACAGTAGTGAAATTCAACTCTAATAAAGACAAAAACAAAAGTTAAAATAGAATGTCCCTTTTTTGTAGAATAGATAAAATTTAATGTGTCTTTTACCCTGGGGGATTTTTTTTTTTAAAGAAGATGGATAAGAGAGGGGGCATTGTACCTTTCAAATTTTTTGCATTCTTCTGAAACCTGCACATACACAGAAAATTCTTAGCAATACCTGTAACCATCACTGAGTCCCTGAAAAGATATGTGAGGATCTTCTCTAAAAAAGAATTAGAGCAACTGAACTGTTTTGCTCTGTAAATATCTTAACTAAATGAAATTCTCATCCTTCCCCCACCCTTCCTTATCTCCAGCTCTAGAGCCAAGACGTTTTGATCCTAGTAAACGGATTTCTTAAAGGTTCAATCAGTGCAGGTATTTTACTCAAGGAACAGATGTAAATTTCTCTCCTGTTAATACACAAGCCACCTTGTTATTGTCACACAGCTCTTTCTTTTCTTCTAAACAACTAATTGTGTAACATGGAAGACATATACTGATGATAGTAGAAAACTTTCTTCTGTGAGCCTTGGTCCATTTATGAAAACTTTAGAGAAAAAATTATCACAGTGTATATACAGCATGTCTGATCTCATTAACTCATTAATTTATCACTGAGATATGAGTATCCCCAGAGACCACTCTGGGCAATGTCATGGAATCAGAGCTCGTCTCTGGGATGTTTTTCCTCTTTATTTGATCTTCTCCATCACTGCCCCCCCCCCGCCCCGATGATTGGGGTCCTAGGGCTGTCCCTGCAATAGCGTTGTTATCACTGCCAAAGCTGCTGTGGCCATCCCACCAAACCCCAAGTTCTCCACTAAGTGCTTCCTATATGTTATACATTGACACACACAACAATGCTATGAGGTGGGTTCTAGTGTATTTTCTGATTTACAGATAAAACAAATATGAGGCCCATGGAGAGTAAACAATTTTCCCAAGGTCAAGTGAATAGGAAGAAGTAGGACCTATTGTGGCTTCCCTTGTTTTAGACCTTTTTCTTCTTCCTTCTGACCACCTTCTCCTGGGGTTCTCTCCGTCCCCAGTCCTTTTACCCCCACCATTTCTTTAAAGTCTTGTTCTCTTTTGGGGAAAATGAGTGAGCAGGGGATGAGCTATATAACCCCTCCTAACTCCCATACAAGTGCTGCCTAATCTCAGCGCAGGTGTCTTGTTTCTTGGAGGTCCTTAAAATGATGTTTTTCCTGGGTATGTTACATGCTAGAGCCTCGTCAGAGAAGCCGTTGGAGAGGAGGCACTAAGCCTGCTTCATAAGTGTTGTGGGTTGGCCCCCTCTGCAATGAACAGATTTCCTTAGAGATTTGTATCTCTCTGTTTGCATCTTGGCAGCTCTACCCATGGAAGAGACTAGAGTCACTATTACCAGGAAGGACTAAAGAAGGGTGAAAGAAGTATCCCACCCACAAAGGTTTTGTGGATGATACTAATGAATTCTGTGTTCGTTCTTGAGGTTTTGTTCATCAACCCCAGTATTACACCATCATAATGCTGAGACAAATCATTCAGATAGAAACAAAAGAATAGCAAAGGAAGAATACTATTCTCCATAGAGTGACCACAGGCTGTGGGGCAGAGTTTTCAGATTGGGCCCCTTTGTGATCTGTTTGACTTCTTTGGGGGGGAAATCTGATTTTAATTGAGTCATTATTGTTTTAAAAAAGTTCCAACCCCAAACAGCACCACAAAGAGGAAATTAAACTATGAAAAGTGCATTATGGTAAGGGTAGGGATCTAAGTTACTGTCCCAGAAACAAGTCAAAATCAAAGTTAAGAATAGAACCTGTAAGTTGCTCTAGTTAGACATTACAGATGCCACCGGTATTTACAATTGCTTGATATAAAACAGTCTGTCTTGCAGTGGATGCTGACATCATTAGCATAGCACTTAGGACTTGGGGGTCTCCAAGTACATTTATAAGCATCCCTTTACTTATTCAGTTCTTGCGGAAAATCAGATAAATAGATAGTCACATGGATAGAAGTGCTCCAGTTGGAAGTACATGCTCAACAGGGGGGTTAGCAAGGTTTTTTGGCCCTCCAAAGGCTTGGCTACATTCTTTCTCTGACTCAGCATTACTGCGCTTTATAATTCATATTTCTGGCTTTAGGGATCTGCTTTAAGATAGGCAGTTGGGGGCATCTGGCTGACTCAGTCAGTAGAGCATGTGGCTCCTGATCTTGGGGTTGTAGTTTCAAACCCCATGTTGGGTATAGAGATTGCTTAAAAATAAAATCTAAAAAAAAAAAAGGCAGTTATGAAAAGATAGCTATTTATATTCTAGCCTTGGTGGTACCACTAACAAGCTATGTGACCTTGGGCAGGTCACTTATCCTCTCTCCCATGCCTACTGTCCAAAGTTATTTTGAAGGTCAAGCAATAATTAATAAATAAATAAATAAATAATGTGGTTAAACCTATGAAAGTCTAGAGCATGAAACAATTGTATTATCTTTATATAGGAGAAAAAGAAGAAAAACAAAGGAAAGGTATACTTTAAAAAGTTAAGGCGAGGATGGGCCACAGTGTTTTGCAGGCATGTAAACATAATATCAAATTTAATTCAGGTGTGGTTGTGCCCTTCCTAATTATTTCTTACACCTGGATGTGGCCCATGGGAAAATTCTCTCAGAGGCCATGCATTTAGGGTCTTGTATATTTTCAGGTTTCCTTATTAAGTAGAAACCAGAAGCCTTTTTATGTCTCCATGGGGACACCTCCAGAGCTTGTATCAGCAAAAAATAAACCATAATGTGAGGTGTTGGGGTTAGGACAGAAAATCTGAAGGGGCTCAACCCCAGAGAAATGGGAGACCAGTCCACTGGCTGGCCTTGTGGGCTGTACAGCTCGATGGTCTTCTCCTGGACACAGGATTGTTGTTGTGTTTAAAAGGAGCTTTGCCTTTTAAAGAGGAAAGAGTTTAGAAGGGTGTGTGTGTGTGTGTTGTGTTCATATATAGGCTCTTAATCAAAATGTTTTGGGTCTCTTCACTAGCAATGGGTGAAAAGTATCAGAGAAGGAAGAGCAAAAAAACCAGCTAACAGATATTAATTGAACACCTGGTGACATAGAGTATTGTGCAATATGCTATCTGTGATATCCTTTTTTAAAAAAGGTTAGACATGGCCATATTTTTTACTCTCAACTGCTAATTGTTTGTAGGTTCACTAAATCATTCTTTCTGATGGTTGATCCACTGCAACCTGCCTAGTTTCAAGCTGGGTTTTCTGGGGTTCAGAAGAAATCAGAGTCATACTCAGTGACCTGGAGAAACTTATGGACTGGTCAAGGAGATTATAATGATTAAAAGAGAGTGACTAAAGTGAGAGTATTTGCAGTGAAGTGATGCATCAAGTGGCAAAGGCAGCCCATGCTGCCTCCGAAGGGGTAATTTCAATACTGGAGAAACAGGTATTGGAGTTGCAGATTGGGGTAGGGAGATCTCCTGGGAGTGCTGGGACCAGAAGTGGCAGAGAGATGTGGGTAGAATTTGGAGACTTAACTCTATAAATACTTTGGCTCTGTGAGCCTGGGACCAGCAGAGGGAGCACAAGGTAATAAGCAGCTTTGGTTTGAGAACTTGACTGTGCTCTTTGGAGCCCAAGGAAGACAAGTCCATGAGCAAGATGGGATCATTCACCATTTTCTTCTCTTGCCTTGTACGTACTTGTTGCCTTTTAAAAGTCTACCATGTTTTGCTCCCTCACTCACTTACAAAACTTGTTCTATGGTAAGTTCAGAAACAGACCCCAAACCAACCAAAAGAGCCCACAAGCAAATAAAGAAAATCTAGACAAAGAAAAAACAATAACGCTAGTTCTTAATTGTTCTTTAAACCAGCTTCAATTTTTTAGCCTCCCAATTCTTTAAATAATCGGGTAATATGAAGAACTCACAGAATATTATAGCTCAGAGACCTGTCACTTTAATAGTTTCTCTGCCTTGGGGAAATGGGCTGTTTAACGAAATTCAGCAAATCAATGACTGTTGGAAAGGAGATTTGAAGGGAACTAATGCAATCTTTCTAAGGCTTCAGTGGTGAAATATGCATTAAAAAAAGGCTGCAGACTCATGTTTATTCTCAGCAGAACTACTTTAAGTTTCTAGAAACTTGGCCAAATATGGCCATAGATATGTTAGAGTGAGCCTTCAGCTATACTGAGCTGGCTCTGCTTGGCTCTCCATGGCCCATTTTATGGGTCTTCCATCAGTTCAGCAAAGAACAACACAACTCCACCTGCCTTGGGGCCTTTACACATGCCATTTTCACTGGAAGCCCCACTCTTGATCTCCTCTTCAACCTTTCTTTGGCCAAGTTAATTGCAACTCAGTATTCAGATCTCAACTCAGGCATCACTTAGGAAAGTTATCCATGACCTACAGATTAGGTCTGTCCACCATACATTCTTGGGGCACTTTGCCCTTTTTATTCACAGTGCTTAACAAAGGTTGCAGTTGCATATATATTTTTGTGACTATTCCATTCATTGTTCTTTACCTTACTAGACAAAAGCTCCAAGATACAGGGCCTCTGTTCTTTTTATATACCAACGTATCCTCAGCATGAAATATAGTGCCTGCTACTTACTAAGGCTCAATAACTACTCATTTGTTGGATGAAAAAAATACATAATAACTATCAACTGCTAACGGCAGGTGTTACATTCTGCTAAGGGAGGGCTATGAGAGTAGACAGAAAACCTGAGACTTAGGCGAGGACAGTAAGGTCAGGAGAGCCTTGATAAATACTAGTTTTGAAGGAGAGAGATGGAATGGGGAGCGGAGTGGGAAGGTATTAGGAGAGAGGCTGGGAAGCATGCATAGTGCTGGCTAAGGGATATATAGGGACATATGATAGAATATGTGGAGATAACTGCCCTGTGCCAACTCTAGGTTGAAGCCCTAGTCACAGTTATCAATGTAGTGCTATCTGAAGAATATTACTGATAGTGCTAGCTATTCTTTATTTGCTTCCCACCCCTGAATTCATTCTGTTCTTTATATCTTTCTGTGTCCAGGAGGCTGACCTTAGCTCCTGGTTGGATTTGGCCAATGGAAGGCACTGGCATGGACTGGTGGGAGAGAGGGAGGAAGGAAAGAATAGGTGGGTATACCCACTCCCTCACTTTCTTGGGTGCACATCTCTGGATAGGCAGCTGTGGTGCCTATCCCTTGGCTGAGCTCTCACTGGTCTCAGAAACCCATTTCCTACCCTCCTTCTGTCAACCTTAGGGCCTTCTGCTAACTTGATTCTCTTCCTGCTGCTCTGGTCGTTCCTCTTCCTTGTTTGTTTCCTTAACTCTGCTCACTCCTCTCTTAGTAGCCCTTGTTAAAGTCTCATTTCAATCATCTGCAGACAACTCTGTTTCCTGTTGGGATCCTGAGTGATGCACTCAGTTTCTCCAAGTGATGGCCATTTGTCTAGATTCCCATTAGAATCTATTTATTTTTGAGTAGCACATTGGCTGTTAGATTCTTGGCTCTGTCAGTAGAAGGAAAGGCCTCCCTTGCTGCTGATTCGACTGTGCGTGCAACGGCTGTATGGTTAACAACCTAATCCCAAACCTAAAATCTCTAAAGAAATGTGACTTAGAAAACCCCAAGCTGGCAGGGGCATGGAGAATAGAACCATTAGCAGATAAGAGTGCTTATTAGACATCCAGTCTGCAAAATTCAGGTCACCAAATTTTTTTGAACTACTGGGTTATTTCACTAGCTGCCTCAGTTTTCTAATTTATTTTGCCAGTGCAGACCCTGGGTTTGCATCCCTTCTTCTCCCCTTGCCCCAAATAAAAAGCACAGCAAAGAAGAATGGGAAGATGATAGGTACAAGAGATTTCTTTTCTGGTTCCAGTCCTATTTTGATATTATCGGCTAGTTAGATTTTTCTCCCTAGACATAGACATATTGAACGTGTACCCCCAGATCTATAAAATGTCCAATTAAGAAACCAAATGAAAATGTTCAGGAACCAACTCAGTTACACTGGTACATAATGTAAGGCTTTCAAAAATAGAAGAGAATAATTTAAATATGTTTTTAAACTTATGGCGTAATATTTCTTCTGACACTCCCCACACTCAACTCCCTGCCAGATACCCAGAGCAAGAAAATACTAAGAGTGAATTTTCTAAATTAGGAATCAAGAAATGACCCATTTACAGAAAATCAAATGCAGTCTCTCGCACGTTCTGCAAGTACCTGAAGAAAATATATAGATGACTCATTTTAGAATCTGCCACAGAAAGGGCCAACCCTTGATCTGTCGAATCCTTTTCACTAAGGAAACCTTTTGTCGTAAGATGGAATGTTGGAATAGAAGACACGAGGGCCTGAATCCTGTCTTCACTTGGTCTTAATGGGACTGGGCAGGGATGCCACTCAGAGCTCCGTGACCTGGAGGAATGGAAATATCATGTTGGGGATTTAAGGTAGAATGGCTGCCTGATTGTTTATTCTAATTTTAGTTTCCTTCAGATTACTTTAAAGAACAATCTTGTATTATACAACTTGTACTTTTCCATAAATAGTCTCATTCTGTTTGTTTTGAGCCTCTACTATCATTTCTCTTGCATTCCTGAGTAGGAAATTTTACTCTGAGACCATCGTCCATAATCCCAGGGCTTCGAAGGAGAGCTGACATGGCCCCTCACTACACTCCCCCTGTGCAGACCCTCCTTGGGGGTAAACAAAGATAAACATAAAAATAATATGGATTGTACCTAAATCAAACCTCTGGGCTTTTTCCTTAGCCAATTTCCCCATCCTTTTCTTTCTCAAGAGGTATATGGCTAAAGGAAAATCACACTTTTTACAATTGGTCTTGGGGTATTTGCCATATGTAAGGGACTGTTTATAGGGCTGATTTATAAGTATGTTGACTATGGTTCACAACAGAAATTCACTTAAGTAATAACTCCAAGCCTTGCTGTGTTGGTGCTCCAGGCTGGCTGGACTCACTTCAAGGAGAGTCAAAAGATGCTTGAAATAAATTATTTTAAATTCAGTTTCACTTTAAACATATAAGCCAACTCGTTGTAGTGGCCTGGGAGTTAGAAACATAG
Organism: Ailuropoda melanoleuca; assembly: GCF_002007445.2. NCBI lineage: Eukaryota > Metazoa > Chordata > Mammalia > Carnivora > Ursidae > Ailuropoda > Ailuropoda melanoleuca. The sequence continues at coordinate 84,029,729 of NC_048221.1, read as the reverse complement.
CTCCATTTGTGCTATGAGCCTGTTGTGCAATTTGTGGCCGTTCCCTTACCTCTTCCAAACTTCACATTCCTCACTGGGAGATGAAGTGTTTGGATGCAGGACCTCTGTGTTGCACCACTGCAGGGGGCGCTATTTACATTGCAGTCTGTGTGGTGCTTCAGGGAGGCTCCATTCCCGTATACCACAGTGAGAATGGCATCCCCTGGAATGAACAGTACATTGCTGCGGCCCAGGATTGACTTCTAAATCAATAAATAGCTGTTGAGTACTCATTTTGTGCCCAATGATAGAGAGGCATGTAGAAAGGGAGCTGGCTAACAGAAGTTAAACATTATTTCATGCATGTGTTTGTGTACTTGTCTCACAGACACGTGTAAAAAATCTAAGTGCCAGAAATTATGCCAGGCTAATCCCTATTTTCATTTCTGAACTCAGCTTAAACCTGATTCCCTTCATGAAGACCCAGTCCCTCCCTCAACGAGCTCACACGTGGAGAATAAACAGAAACGTGATAAGTATCATGGTAGCAGTATGAGCCCGAGACAGGGCAAAATTTAGCCGTAAGGATTTTTGGATTATCTGATGTTTTATATTATTCCCATTTCTTTCCCCTATGGATGAGTAATTGAGATGTCAACGGACTTCGGCTAATATTTATTGAGCGGGGGAAGCGCTGTTAAGGAAGCAAAGGTGGGTGACATATACTGTGTGCCGTTGAGGGTTAAGAAAGTCAGACCGATTTGTAGGTAACATGAATGGACCTTGCTAAGGGCTTAGCAGTGTACTCTAGGACTCCGAGAGAGACGCAGAGAGAGACAGAGAGAGGTCCCAAGCATACGCATGCACAGCCGGCTGGGAGATTAAGAAAGGCATCCTTGTAGGAGGCGCCACTACGGTAATTTATGCTTGTCCACTGGGATTGGCTTGCTCTCTGTTTCACACTGTCGTAGCTCCCAGGACTCGACCTTTATGGCATGTCTCCCAGTTGTAATTACACGTGACTTTGCTGTTGGAATAATGTCTATGCCACTAGATTGTAAGCCCTGGAAGGGTAGAGACTGTGTTCCTTTTGCTTACTGTGTTTTCCACCAGGTCTTAAACAGTGTCACATTAGAAAACATTCAGAAATATCCAATAAATAGATGAACGAGTGGGGGATGAGTAAGTCTGAATTGGAGTAGAGAGGGATCTTCCGGGTGGAGGGAACTGTGCGAGTGATTGCCACTTATAAGCGGCCCCCTGTTAATCTTTGGAGACTTCATGCATGTTAGAAATGGCAAACTGCCGCAGATCCTTTTACGCAGTGACTAGAGGGCTTATTGAGAGAACCTGTGGCAGATGCACAGAGTGTGTCTAACCTCTTCTTACTAAATTCAAGAAAGATTTGTCATCCCTGGTTTCTTTCAAGTTTTTCTTGAACTTATAGGTGCTCATTAAATATTTGAAAACAGAATGAGAGCATGGATGGATTTCCTGATGTTTTCTGTCCGACAATCTTTTGGAATAACAAACTCTCATTGCCTACCCCATGCCCCCTCCTGCTTCTCACTTAAGCCATGTCTTTATGCTGTGAGAAAAATGGTGCAATATGGGGGGAAAAACAGGGCATCTGGTTCACCAGATATGCATATGGCCACAACATATGGCAAACCCAGGGCATTTGACCATCGTGCTCATTAGGACGTGCCGGCAAACCGGATGCCGCACGGTCCCTGTGTCTGTGTCGTTTTTCTCTCAGCACGTCGACCTGGTGTTAATCATCAGGGCACGCTTGCCTCTCCTGGGCAAACCACTTCCCCCTCCCCTGTATCTCCGCTTCCTTCTGAAATTCCCTCCACATGAGTGCTGACTCTGCACGGGTTGGTGGCCTTCAAATCCGCAGGATGGTCTTACTCTACAGGTCCCACTAAAAACATCAGCAAACCACACTAACAACAAAAAGCTGCAGTAGCAGCTTCAGGCTTCTCAGGTGGCGAGAAGGAAATGCAGAGTCCGTTGGCATTAGGCATTAAGGGAAATGTTTTTTTTTTCCCTTTTTTCCTTTTTTCTTCTCAGAGAGTCTGGGATAATTAACTTTGCATAGAAGAAAGAAAACCCAGCCCACCCTAGATCTCCTGATTTTCACTCAGATTTTCCAACTTCAGGAAGAGGAGGGACAGAGAGAATCGAGCCCCACCCCCTATGCTGGCAAACCAAACAAAACAACCAGCAATTCAAAGGACTGAGATGGAGAGAGAATGGGTCCATATTGAGAAGCCAGTGGAGCTGCTGGTTCCTTTTGTGTATTAGTTTTTCCCTAAAACGTCCCTGCTCCACCTTTCCCAGGCCCAGCTGATATCTCTGTTCCCCACTCCCTGCAGACCTCTACCAACCACTTCTCTAAGGAAATTCCATTTTTCAGTTTTTGTTGGCAATTGTTATACCATTCATTGAGCACATTTGCATATTTCATTTTTGTCCAGGTTGCTCCTCTCCCATTGCAGTTCTAAAAATGAGAAATGAGATCAAAACTCACATTAACCTCGATGTCATCCCCTTTGCTTTTCGTTCATTGCTATTCTTTGTTTATCATCTTTCAGCAAATTTTCAATCCATATGACAATACTCCCGTCGAAATCAATTAGAACCAGTTTCACAAAATAGACTTACTGATGCCCTCTGTCAATCTTCTCTTGAATTCCAGCTGTATACTGTTGATGCACATTCACTGATTGCTAGATATACATTATTCCTTTCATCTGCTGGTAACTATCAAAAAACAGTAACAAATTTGTCCGGAAGGATTTATTCACCACATAGTTCCCTTCTTTTCTTTCTTTCTAAGTATTGCTGATGATTTGATTGAACTCAAAAGAGTTACAGATTTTTCTCATTTAATACCCACTCCATTATTTCAAGGCAGGAAAAGTGCAGATTTTTTTTCTTTTAAATAGTTTTATAGACAAAGTGAAAGATTTTTCATTCTTGCTTCAAATTCATTGTGAAAACAGAAGGCAGTTTTCCCAGATGGAAATCTGTCATATCATTATGGAAATGTCAGATTTCCACCCAGGGCATATTGACAAAAAGCCATGGTTTTTGCCCAGGGGGTGGAATTTCACAAATTTTCCCAAGAAGAGCTGCACTCCCTGGTAGAAGACAGAGGCAATTTCTTTCCCCATTTCAGATTTGGGAGACTGAGCTCTAAGAAATTGGTTTCAGGCAAATACCCAAAGAGGAGAAAAGAAGATTTTTGCATCTCCATTACCGCCAAAGCAGCTTGGCTCGCCTTCATGAGTCAGTCCTGGCTGTATTTACTTGGGTGTTAGTTACCCTGAGCGGTAACCCTGTTGGTGCTGTCACATAAAATGGGTGTGTCACATTATAGAACGGAGGAGAGATTTCATTCTTTGACTTACCTGATTCTGCCATGTAGTTGTCTCCCTTTTCATTAATAGATATGCTCTTCTTAAAATCTCTCTTAATTTTTGTAATTGTCTTCCCCCCCCTCCCGGGAATAGAGCATTTTAAACCTCCGTTAGTGGAGTATTCATGCATGCATTAGAAATATTAGCAAATCATGTCCGTGTTAATGAATGATAGGACATTTAGAGGAAAATAAAACAATCCCCAAACATTTTCATACATTTATAGTCATCAGAATCTTACGCTTTAAACAGATGAAAGAGATTTGTGAGTGGCATAAGTCACTGCAGAAACAGCCTTGGGACATGAGTTACTCTATTCTATTACGTAAAAGTCTCACTGCCTTGTATAATCGCTCTGTAGATTAGCAAGTACAATGCAAAGGATCTAAATATTTTTCTTAAATAAAGATTTGCTCTTCTCAACAAAAAAGCTCCTCCAAAGATTATGCTAGTATAGGTACTCTGCTCCATTAATATAAATGACTCTGATGTATATTTTTTCCTAGCAGAAATACCTGCATTAAAAAAAAATGCAGCAATAACTTCAAACTTCAAAGGTCTAAACTTCAAAAGGTTTCTTGCATTCTGCTTGATGGGACAGCATCTTATGCACACATGCTTTTTTCCCTGCTAAATGCCTTAATAATGAGCTTGGGTTCAGATTTTGTGAATCGGAGCCAAGTAACTCTATTTTATTATATTTGCTGGGAAATGAACTAGCTCAGGGTAATTAGGAAAGCAATTTTATTAGCTTCTATTTCATAAAGATTGTTTTTTAATCAGAGTCAGAACTTACTAGAAATGATTCTGTGCTCATTGCTCGGGTCTCAGGAAATGAAGTGGGGCACCATAGGTCCTAACCCATAGTAAAACCAATGTGATGAAGACAGAAGCTTTGCTCTTAATCTCTAACAATACTGTAAAAATAAACCCAATCTGATGGCATTGTAAATAAAAGGGTCATGGCTAACGATTACCTGTGTCTAGTTTATTATAGACTAGAGCCTTGATAACTGAAGGAGTTCAAGCTTTCTTTTAATTGACCAGGGAGTCTTGGATTCGAGTTGTGAACAATCCTGGTGTGGGGGCTGGGGCTCCTGGGGCAGGTAGGAAGAAAAGTAAAAACACTGGATTAGGTAAATATGTCTTCCAGACACAAATGGGAGAAGGAATTGGGACTGATAGTGTATTTAGATAATGTAGTGCGGCTGTGAAAAAGACAAATGCTCTACTGAGGCACACAGCATACAAGGGGGGTGTTGCTTATAGGAAAATGGAGTTCCTGTAATCATGCCTCTCCCAGCAGCCACTTACAGAGCACGGCATACTGTTTGGGGCACCTCATTATAAAGAGAACATCAATACGGTAAATTAGAGAGAACTCAGAGAAGGGTGACAAAAAAGATAAAAGGATTAGAAGAGGTGACCTATAAAGAAAGGTTAAAGGAACATAACATTTAAAGCTTTCAGGAAAAGGAGCTAGAGAGATGGAAGCCTATGCTAACTGTCTACAAATATTTGAGCAATAATAATTTTAAGGAAAGAAAAGGATTGCTTGCAGTGGTTGAGAATGGTCTAATAAGAAGTAACGGCTTGAAACAAGGAAAGGGGAAAATGTCGGTTAGGAGACATTAGGAAAAATTTCTTCCCAGTAAGGGCAATTAGGCACCGAAGTGAACTGCCTGGGGAGGTGGCTGAGGCCCTATCACTGTGAGTGTCATGGGAATTCCAGGGCAGCTTGAAGACTCAGGAGAGAAAGCCCGCCTTTTCTGAAGACATTCCTGTCCAGGAGAATGGGGCTGGAACAGCCGGGGGGCCTTTCCCCATGGCCGAAACCCTAATTTAAATCCTGTATGCCTGTGGCAGGTGGGGGCAGAGGCCGTAGGTATCCTCCAGGAGAAAAGCCCATCCTGTGTGTGTGGGAAATACCTTTCCGAAAGCTGTTCTTTTCTCCTGGGTCATTAGTGTTGGTGTTCCTCATTTCCCTTTACAGTCATCAAGGCATTTACATAAATCATTGTACAACACCTCCAGAAGTCAAAGCTGAAGTGGGGAAGGGAGGAATGCCTCTGACAAGGAAGCCCATTTAAAAATGAATGGTGTGAGGTTGTGTGCATCAGTTTCTGTTGTGCAAGCAAAGGGAAATAGAGAAAATTGCCACGTTTTATCATGTCGGATGAGCTGGAATAAGTGACACTGTGATCAGGTGTGCATGCATAATCACTCCCCCAAATAATCGCCATGTGGAATAATTTCCCCCAAAATCTTGCAGCTTCAACTTATTCTCTGTGAGTGACTCATAAATCTTGGCCTTGAACGTGAATCAAGATTCCAAGCTGCAGGCTCAGGGGTTTGTTGGATTTATTCAACTTTAGTCTTTATTTATAGACATAAAAGTGTATTATTGGTTGTAACATCTAAACAAAAGAAAACAGATTGTAAGCATCCATTAATGTTTTCCCAAAAGGGAAATCGCACGTTTCTCTCGGGTCTTTCATTCTCTCTCTTGTAATATTAAGATGATGTCATAAACTCGTAATTACTTTGTGATGTTCTTGTGCACTTTATATCTGTTGGTTCAGAGATGCAAATTCCGTTTCAGATCAGAATGCAGCAAATAATATGAGCAGGTGGAAGATAAGTCTTCAGTGGCCTGCGATTTAGAAACCACTGAAGTTTTGAATGCATACTATTTAAACTGTTCCCTGGGAGGGGAAAGACGCTTTTGAAAAATCTTGGGTCTTGCATTTATATGTGAGATGAGGTGTTAATTTACTGGAACAATTACTCTTTCTACCAGAAAAGAAAATGATTTTGGTTAATGAAAGTGGAGACTGTGTGAGAAAATATTATTGTATTTATCAGGTGGAAACTTTTCATCCATTAATCATCTCCAGGAAAGCAAAAAATACTTTAAAAGAAGGGGTGTATTTGTATGCATATTATTAGATAAGTTTGGCTTTCAAGGACCTGTGACATTGGGAAAAACAGAAAATGGGAAACATAGGTCTGTGAGAGAGAAATCGATCACAAAATGGTGACTTTCTCTTTTCTTGACCAAATCTTTGTTCTTTTACTCTCAGCTTACCTCTTCAATTCTGCAAGAAAGAGGCCATAAAGTATCCATTTCCAAGTCCTCTTTAAGCCTTGCTCAGATTTCTTATTGCTCATTGCTAACCATTTTAATTTCTGACCTCTTCTGCTCCACTAGTTATAGACCCATTCAGTGACCCTCTAGGATTTCCAACTCGGTGATTTATGTCCTTGCCATATTCATGTGAAGCGCCAGCATCAACCTCACAGAGAGGGGAAGAGAGAAAGAGAGAGAGAGGGAGGGAGGGAAGGAGGGAGAGAATAGAGGAGGGAGAGAGAGAGAGAGATGCTTTCCCACCATTCTCCTGCTTGGTGTCAGAACAACTTTTCTTTCTGTTTCTCTTTTCTTAGAATCTTAATAATGATCTTGATGCTGGCAATTTTAGATGTCCCCAACAATGTCCCTCCCTATCCCTAAAAAAAAGAAAAGGACTCCTCTTTGGGTTTTAATTGCTGGAGCTATTATAGACTGAGAGGCAATGTTCCCTTGAGCGGTGGAGTTTGGGGCAGGATGGAATGAGAAGTGATCCTACAGTCTGTAATCTGATCAATAAAACGACCGACTTCTGGGAGAGTCAGAGAAGGGAGGGGAAGCCTGATTCTGCCTTGGCCTTTGTACTGTTGCTCTCTTCTGGGGAAGCAGAGGCTTTTCACCTTTACTGTCGTGCTATTGAGGGTTGTGGGCCATCTGTTAGAAGGAGCTGAGCCACTCTTATCACTTACATAGTATATGCCTGCTCCAGTCTTATAAGTCGCCAAGTAGACCAGCAAACGTGGCTGCCACGTGCCCTTCTCAGCTGAGTCATTCGCTTTCAAGATTGAGTTAAAGGTAATTTGGCTTGAGATCTTTGTTTTGCCAGTTCTGTATATATTCCTTTCTGTATCTTTTTTCTCCCCTCTACGTCTAATTTTCAGTCTTTTCCCCCATTCTTTGCGTTCTTTGCGAATTGTAGGTCTCCGGCAAACACCACTTCTCGTGAGCCCTGCTGGAGGATCAGAATTTCTCTCTCTCCCACTGAGGCATGTGTTGTGTGGTAACACTGTTCAGAACTGCGTACGAACACAGACTAGCGAGCCTCTTTGTCAGGTTATGGACGTGCCCCACGCGTCGATCCTGTTTAGTTATTAGACTCTGAAAACTTAATCATACACTCTAAGAAAAGGCTTTGATAAAGAATTTTACTCCTGCATGTTCATTTAAGATTTAGATTTGACGTATTAACGCCAAATTTAAAATTGTGTCCTCTTCACTGCAATCCTCTGTAGTTACAAGGTTCTAATAAATATTATGTCCTCCCATCATGCAATTAAAATTTTCCACCTCATTTCACAATGCAAAACATTCACATGTTGTCAATCATTTTGAAACATGATTTTTTGACATCATATAATTTCACTTCATTTTTTCAGACAGACACCGCACTAGGAAATTATTTAAGAAAGAATCCTATTATATCTTTATTTTTCCACCAAATTTCACCTTCAAATGCAGTCATTTGTGTACATTTCAGTAATTTCAACAATAAACTTGCAAGGAGAGGGAACGGGAACTCTTCAGTCAGACGTTTGCATATGGGTTTTGCCACTCTTGCGAGGCTCTGGCTCAGTTGTGGGCACCCGGTTAGAAAACACGGTTTTAGCCACGGGAAGTTTACAAGTCTTGCTGCACAAAGTGAAAAGGTTGCTGCTTGAAACAGCTACCACCTGCGAAGCTGGGAGAAAAACATGCGTGTGCTTTTGAACTTTCCTCTGTTTAATAACTAGCAGACACTAATGATTTGCCAAACATCCTGATTTAAAATGGTGGTAGTCAAAAGCAAAGCTGCCTGCTGGTTGTCAGGTAGCCCACCTGTTCTCCAAACCAGAGTTCCCCTGACCTGTGCCCAACGCAAAGCTGTTATCCTTTAAACCACTGCTAGATGTGCATGTACACCTCGTTGATTTCTCTTGCTAGCATTCTGGTCTGCTGTCGGAGAGAAGCTTCTTACTGGAAGCTCCATGTTGCCTTTTTTTATGAAGGAAGATCCTTGGGGAGTGATCTCATGCGCACAGTCTTTGGGAAGGTTGGGGTGGGAGGTGTGGTAGGGAGAATGAGGGCTCATCTTGTCTGAGCAGCAAGGGAGAGTTAATGGTGGCATGTTGACCAAGACAGCGCTCAGTTCAGAATAGGACGAGTATTGCTGCCTAGTTTTTTTAAAAGAGTGGGGTGGATTTTTCTAGTAGGATAAACCATATCATTCAGGACTTGGTGTAGTTTCTGTGAGAGGAAAAGTAGAAAACAGCCCGTGGTTGAGGTTGGGGGAGATATGACCTAGGGAAAGCCGTGTTGAAATGGTGTCCATAGTCTCTAGTAGGCTGAGCAGAGGTGGTTTTTGATTAAAACAGAGGGTGCTGGGGAGGTGGGAGAACACTATTTTAGTGTACCCTAGAGTAGAAAAGTGAGTAGAAGAGTTTATGAAGTATCAGTTTGGTTATCATTTATTAGCACAAGTAAGTTAATGTAATTAGCACACTTAGGATAGTCAAAACCATCTGGCCTTTGCAATGGTCCAGGTTACTGTTTCCAGCCAGCCACGTAATGGCAAGAACATGGAAGCTGCTAGGCCTAGGCTCTTTCTTCATGTTCTACTCCTATTTGTTTAAGATACTCTAGGTTTATTTAGATACTATAATGTAAACATCAATGAATATATCTGAGTGAAACATTCTACAGCATAGGAGGGAATTCTTTGAAGATCGTTCCATCTAGTACTATTATAATTGAAGTGATTACAGTTAGGATTTTATTCATGCTTAATCTGTGAAAGTACTTGGTATAGAGTATGATTTTATGGCAGGTTTTGAATGCCTACTATGTACTCTGTTTTACAAACATTATGTCATACCAACCCAACAGATTGGTATTATTCTCTCTCTTTTACTGATGTGAAATCTAACACTCACACTAAGTCATGTGGCTAATACTGTGGCAGAGCTCAAAATCAAATCTCCCATACCCTAAATGTTTGTTCAATGAATGCTGACAATTAAATCCATACCATATTCACTTATGGATAGCCATCCATGGTTATTCATTAATTATAAACACACATGTCAGAATACCCATCTGTTTTTGTTGTTGTTGCTTTGATGGATGATTAGTAATTAGGAGGAGATCCTTTATGATAGGCGAGAGCATGCTTCCCCCATCTTTATTTTAAGTAAAGGCCTTTGTAATATTCTTTAAATCCCAATCCAGAGAGTTTGTCTCCAGGGACCAGGGGATGCTTAACTTTGTTCTTTCAAGCCAATTGTGCTACAGATGAAGATAGTTGTTAGCATTCGTCATCCTTGGTGATTTTTATCTCCCTCTCTGGGTTGACATAATGCTTATTGCTATGCTACTGAAGTGCATTGACATGTTTGCTAGCTTCTCATGAAACAATACTGGGAGTGTAGCCCCTTCCTCTTAGCTGTTCAGTGCCTAGCTCACAGATAACCATTTAATTTTCTCAATATTGCAAGTCCTTCAATATCTGAACTCCTGTGTTGTTCACACTTGTCCAACTTGCACGCAATGAAATTCTTACCTGATGGTGAGCAGCCCTTTAAACCACAATAAGATACATTGAAGAGTTTGTGCCATGGCGTGTCTACTACTTACCACTTGTTTTAGGAATTATTTGGTACAAGGAAGAGAATGTACATGAATAAGCTAAAAAAAAAAGTGAATGTTTTTAAAAGGCTTCATGGGCATCTTCTGAAACCCAGGTATACCAGTAGGGCAGCGGTGGCCTTAGCCTGCGAATTGACATGACTGTCCACTTCTATTCCCTACGTCATAGTAATGCAGATTCTCGTTTCCCTGTTTCACATTCCTGGGAGAAGGAGCCTGCTGCAGCCCAGGTCACCTATCCACTCCTGGTCTAGCAGTTGTAGTCGGGGAGGGTAGCTGGACAGGAGGGACCCTGCATTCTGGGACAATTCCTCAGGACACTGGGAAGGTCTCCGAAGGAATGAATTAGGGGTAGAGAGGCGTGTCTTTTTAGAGTCCTCTACACTTGATCCTTGAACAACATGGGTTTGAACGGTGCAGGTTCACTCATACATGGATTTTCTTGCAGTACAGTATATTAAATGTATTTTTTCATATGACTTTCTTAACATTTTTTCTCTAGCTTACTTTATTGTGAGAATACAGTATATAATAAAACATACAAAATGTGTGTTAATCGTTTGTTATTAGTAGGGCTTCCAGTCAACAGTAGGCTATTAGTAGTAGCTACATTTTGATGAGTCAAAAGTCATATGAGGATTTTGGACTGTGCAGGGGGTCAGTACCTCCAACCTCCATGTTGTTCAAGGGCCGACCATATAGTAAGGATTGTGGGGGGAAAAAGTGGACTTAACTATGTACATTGACGGATTTTTAGGTCAATATACGTAAGAGAGAAAAACTGAATTCTCATGCAGAAAACCATGCTTTAGACATTTTTAGATAGCAGTACTTCTACAGGGCACCACGGAAACAGAAGTACCTGAATTTAGATCTAAAGTCAAGAATCTCCATTCTTTCTGTACTGAAATCAGATTATTTCTTGGAAGGTTTCATTTCTGTTTCCACATGCAAGCCCATTTGTTGGAATCCAGAGAAGAGAGAAATTTAAATTCAGCCAAATATCCTTTCTCCCTTGATGCTCCCCTTCCCCCGACCCTAGAATACACTGGAGAATCACCTTTCTCTTTTCTACTCCATGTGATTTTCATATGAGGACACAGCCACTACTGTAGTATTTTTGGCTTTTTGCACATGGCCCCAAGAGTCTTGAAGTCCCCTGAAAAGTTCAGGAGACTGAACTGTCAGGCTGACTGTAGGTTATAATAGGGATTATAATAGGGGTTTCTAATAATCCTGAGCAGATTTCTATAATTTGCTGAGGAAAGGTTAAATTATCGTCCATCTCAGGGAAGTTTCGATTGGAGGGCAGCTTCTCTCGATGCCTGGGAGCTCCTTCCTCCTCCTGGCAGCACCATCATGGTCTGGTCTTAGATGACTTCACTCAGTTCACTTGCTGTTTCGCCAGAATTCCATGGTACCCAGGCGGTCAGTCGATCCTTGTTGAGATAAAAGCGTCTGTATTTGAACAGGCTGAGACATCAAGTTTCTTCCTGTCATTTTAAGGTTCCAAGCAGAATTGTTATGCCATCATAGGGTGACCCATACGGCCTACCAGGTTAGAAAAATGATCCCACTTCTAATATCCTTTGTGCATATTTCCTTTTCCAAAAATGCTTTTTACACAGGTTGCTGGCCCTGAAGTGTGTGGCAGAGGGTTTATGAAGGGCTGATCTCTCCAAAAGTGCTTCATGCTCCAGTTGGAGACAGACATGCCTACAGGAGCTGGAAGTATTGTATTCTAGTTCTAGTGATGGCAAGTTCTAGCACAAAACACCTTTGTGTTTTCCCCACCTTCTGAAAACTGTTTAAGAGCATTAGCTTTGTCACTCCTGCTTTAGTCCTTGGCCTCTGTAAGAGACTAACGTGGGGGGATGCTGAAGACTGTGTGTCCGTGGATACTATCAAATTGTTCCACTGGGTGAAATAGAGGAACGTAATGAACCTAAGCTTGAATGGAGTCAGACAACAATTGAATCACTTGAAAGAGTCACTGGTTTCCGATTTCTTGTCATCTGAAGGCTTGTTATATGTAGGCAAAAGAAACCAATAGCCCTGAGTTGTGGTCCCTTTCAGAGCTATGTAATTTAATAACACAAATAACATTTTTAAGTAAGCCATACACTAGACACTGTTCTAAATTAGCTTCACCTGGATCATCTCATTTAATTCTAAAAACCACCTTTCAAGGTAGATATTTTCATTACCCAATTTTATAGATAAATAAACTGAGGTTCAGAGAGGTTAAGTAACTTGCCTACAGTCACAGAGCATGAAAGGAGTGTATTAGGGTTTGAACCCATTGTGAATTCAGACTTTGTGTTTGGAGCACCCAGCAGCCAGTTGTAATGTGAGCATTTAAAGGGCATGACCAAAGTGCCCTTCCCTGTGAGCATTCCCTTCCAGGCATACCTCAGTTCTCTTCCTCAGACCCCAAACCTAATAATGCTTCCAAAGCTATGTATTATGTGGGGTTCTGAAAATAAGGAGACAAAGGAGAGGGGACAAGATCAAGAAGAGAAGAGAAAGATAGGAAGGGAGGGATGGAGGGGGGAGGGAGGGATGAATAGGAGGAGCACAGAGTATTTTTAGAGCAGTGAAAAATACTCTGGATGATGCCGTACTGATGGATATCTGCTGTTACACATTTCTCCAAATCCATAGCATGTACACCACTGACAGTGAGCGCTCATGTAAACTATGGACTCTGGGTGATTATACTGCACAAATATAGGTTCATCAGTTGTAACAAATGTACCACTCTGATGGGGGACGTTGATAATGGGGAAGGCCATGTGTGTGTGAGGGCAGGGTATATGGGACATCTCCATACCTTCTGCTGGATTTTGCAGTGAACCTCAAAGTGCTATAAAAAAATAAAGTAAAAAAAAAAAAAGCTAGGAGGAGAATGTGGGAGGAGTGCTAAGAAACTTGTTGATGATCCTTTGAAGGAGAGTGGGAGAGAAGGGGCACATGGCTTCCCTGTTTGGAAATGCTCATCTGGTTTTAGTGGCTTCTTTCTCTGCGAAAGGTGCCCTTTAGATGACAAAAAGCAGGTCATCATAGAACAGGCACTAGAAGAGACTGAGGGGAAAGGCCCTTCCGAATGTGGGACGATAAACTTTGCATTGGTTTTCCATGCTGCTGTGTTCAATGAGTTCTCCTTCATGGAGAGTATGAGAGGCAGAGTCTGGCCTCTCGGGCAGGAATCGGGGATCGGAAGACTCTGGGTTCATCTTTCCCTCTCCAAATAAGACCATTGGGTCTGTGGCAGGGGAGAAGCCAGAGTAGGACTCTATCATGGGGAGAAGTTTTAATGGAGCAGTTGGGTAAAACCGAGTAGCATAATCAGACAGTGATCAGATAAGTGGTCTGAGCATAAGGCCCTTCGTTGCGGGTGGCGTAGTATGGAATTACAGTGGGTGAGTGCCATTGTGAACCCCCTGCCTGCGCCCATCCACTTCTTAACCCTTTCGCCTGCTTTTCTCCCCTAGTCCTTGTTGTCATGGATCACCCTGGACGTTATACTGATTTAGATTATTTATTATAATCCTCTGTGGAATGTAAGCTCCATAGGGGCAGGGAATTTTGAACATTTTGATCACATTTTAGGGGTCTTCTTAGGTACTCAATAAATACTGTCGAAGGAGTGAATGTTGGTGCTGGACACCCAGTAGGACAGTCTGGCCAGGAGGCCCTGCCTTTGTCTTTCTGTTCACAATAGCCATTCTGTCTTCTTTCTCATTGTCTTTACATCTCAGCTCTTTTATGCCCGGTGGGGGGGGCTAGCTGGATAGGTTTTTTCATTTTGTTTTGGGCTTTCTGTCTTCTCTTTTTCTGTCCTCCACACCGTATTCCATTCAGTGTTCCCTAATGTCATTTGGGGCAAGCTCCTCTTTCTGCAGAATCTTTATGCTAAGTCATGATGTAGTGTGAGGAAGGTGAGGATGACAGCCTAAGACAAGGTGACTAGCCACTTGTCCAAGGAGGCAGGTGGTTGAAGAGCATCCTGGTATCAGAAAGCAGAGCTCAGGGGGTGCAACCATCCTGCTCTGGGTCCGTAGGACTAAATTTCCTGGGCAGAAAATAAAACATTAGTCCACATTCCACACTAGGTTTCATGATGAAATGTTTTGCTTTTTATGGGAAAGACAATTTCAAAACCTCCCTTGGTAACATTTCCTGGATAAATATTCTATGTATGTGTGTACTTATTGATTTAATAAACACCTCTGTAATGCTTATTATGTGCCAGGCACTGTTCTAAATGATTCAAAAATAAATATTAAGGCATCTAGAAGTAAGTACTAGTCTTATCATCTCCCCTCCCACCATCTTATAATGAAGAGCTAGGCGCAAGGAGACGTTAAGTAACTTGCTTGAGACTGAGAGGTAATAGTGGCAGAGCTGAAATTTGTGCTTGCGTACCCAGATCCGGCTCCAAAGTCAACACTTTGATCTACTAATTAGGCTACATCTCCAATATTTACTAATAGTTTTGAAGTATTAGTTATGGTCTCATTAAAAAATCTTCCATAATTCTCTAGATCTTTGCAACGGAGATGGTAAAAGCCCACAGTAGAAGATAGGTAACTATTCTAACTTCAAAGAAAGCAATTCTTCTAATCTGATTTGTTTTAATACATTGATTATCTGGTATGTACATATGCATACATATATATTAAATATATATAAACATAGATCAGAATATATACATACATATACATATATATTCAAATGCTACATGAATATATTGTGCCTAATCCATACAGAGCTTCATCAATATTTCTTCTTTATTCTCCTTTATGCCAGTAGCTTTCTTTATGCATTTCCATTTTCCACATTTTTCAGAGTGATTGGATTAGGTTGCATACACTTCTCCTGAAATATTAAGTGCATACAATCTGCATCCACATGTATTGGGTCTATAGTTATGATCTATCATTTCGAAAATCCACATGTTAAAAAAGAGCAGAACAGGGGCTCGAGTGCTATGAAGTATTAGGTACAAAGAACCCCCTGCCATTTATCTTCTCACTAATGCAGGGACTAACAAGACCCCAGAGTTTCTGTCTCATTGGCAGATCCTTTGTCCTACTGAAACCACACACACACACACACACACACACACACACACACACACATGCATATGCATACCCATACTCACTTGCTCACATCTACTTTATCTAAGAGAATTAACCCATTTCATAATGAATTAGTCACTGCATAGTCAAATAGAAGAAGGATATCTAACTAGTGGGCCGTTTCTGAAATTTCTACAGGGAATGTGGTATCAGTACAAGTGTCAATCAGATTGTTGAGCTTGGTCCCCAGGACAGTTTGGGGAAAAACTAGGTACAGAAATACTTGGGCAAGACATCATTTTTTAACTTATAATTGCTTCCACCTGATGTTGTCTTTCTCTCCATAATGTTTCTTCCTTATGACCTTTAGCATTTCCAGTATCTAAAGGTGCCAATGCTAGATCTTCCCCATTTATTTTTTCCTCTCATCTCTTAAAAATATGATAAGGCAGCCTTTCTTGTTTGACTTATGGAAATTGGTCTTACTGCTTTGGAGTCAAACCATGCTTGTTGCAGTATAATTTCCTGGCTGATGGTGGCTCACTGTGCTCACTTTCTGGACACCCCCATGCTTGTATTGAGTCCACAAAGTCATTTTTCCTGCTTATCTCAGTGGATTTCTGCTATGGTGTGTACGCACACCTCTAAGCATACATTCACTTTACTTCTGTCTTCCCTTGAAGTCCACTGCTCAGAACTTCCGAGTCCCTGTCCTCTGCTTGTGAGATTTCATGACTGGTTTAAGGTTGAATCTACAAGTAGAACAAAACTACCAATCCCTTCAGTATGTTCTAGATAAATTCACGATAAAAAGTCAATTTGATTGAATTAGTTTGTTCAAATGGGAAAATCTTATGTCCTGTGTGAACATGATGTTATTCACTGAGTATCTTAGTTGCTGGTTATTTATGCCTATAAAGTCTACAAAGCCCAGATACCCAGATATGGTCATCATCTTTGTCTGTGCGATTCCCCAAATAAAGACCATCTTACATATACATAAACCGTGATGGCTAACATCATGGGCCAAACATCCTGATTATTTTGTGAATTTTTCAGAATGCTTCCCAGTAGGTATGTCTTTGAATTTGCTTTATTGATATAGAACAAAGTTTCATTTGCTCACAGGTTTTAATTTAAAAAAGAAAAGCTAATGAATGTTGGATTGCATTCTTCAGCGAAGGTAATAAGCCTTGCATGTGTATATAAAAAGCTACCGCCCTCTGATTGTCAAAGTTTACTTCTTTCTTTTCAGATTCTTCTTTGTATTGTTTTACAATCTAGGTATATCTGTTTAACATGAAATGCAGAAAATGACAGGGCTCAGACAGCTACTGCATCCAGTGACAAAGATTACTGTCATCCTGGCTCATCAGTTAATTCATCATTGGCAATGGTCCATTCCATTTCCTGGTAGCCTAGCAACAGCCAATGGCGGGGAGGGCTGTTTGCCATGTGACAATGGGATGTGGTACTTTCCAGAATGCTTTTACATAAAAATAGGATGATAATTTATAAATTTACATTTTTATTTTAATAAATGGGAATATTTGGTTTTAGGGGTTGACATTCAAAAGGGAGACAATTTTATTTTGCAGACCATGACTTTAAAGTGCTGGACTAGTGACTTGATAACAGAAAGGGAGCTATCAATTTCACACATAAACAGGGGTTTAAAGTTGAGCCTGTGAATGCCTTACTTTACCTTAGAATGAATGATATTCCCCCCACAGAGTAACTATGAAAAATATAATTAAATGAGGGCTGTTCTTATACCTTACACACGCACACACACACGCCTTAGGATTTTGAGTTTGAACTTTGGCTCCTAATTTTCTCTATCACTGGATAGAGAAAAAGCAAAGAGATCCATGAGCAACAACAATTACTGTTGTCCTCAATATTTAAAAAAAAAAATCTTTCAGTTTCTCATAGTCCTAACCCTCTACTGATGATTCATGGTTCGGCAACTCGTTTGAAAATCTGCTCATTTGTTTTCACTGATTGAACTCCCTGATTGTTAGTGTGTATAAATGTGTTAGCTACTTTTGAAGTGATCTTCTGTTAAAGAATTGATAGAAAATCCTATTTAAATGTCATAATGCTTTTTCTCTTTTATGACAGTATCATTGAGTAAATAGTTTTATTTGAGTGCTATAGATAAGAAAATCTATAATCACCTTCTCATAAATCTTTTTTTAAAAATCTATATTTAGCCCCATCTGCAGAGATAGGAGTAAAAAATAGGCGACTACCTAAGACATGAATTCCGTTAAATATTAAAGAGATCTCATCAATGATTTTATTAGTCTCTGAGCTCAGTAAAGGCCTCACTG
The DNA here is from genome assembly GCF_002007445.2 of Ailuropoda melanoleuca. Lineage (NCBI taxonomy): Eukaryota > Metazoa > Chordata > Mammalia > Carnivora > Ursidae > Ailuropoda > Ailuropoda melanoleuca. Next base: position 84,012,154 of record NC_048221.1, on the reverse strand, counting down.
ACATCTAAAGCCTAATGATTTTTTTAAATATATTTAAAGCCTTGCACTGCACCTTTAAATATTGAACAATATTGAAAAATATTGAAGCCCTTTTTTTGTATATTAGCTTTAGGCAGAACTGTTGTATGATTTCCACTCCTTTCATGACATTGTAATGATGTTACCACATACAACTTTATCTTGCATGAAAAGGTGAAGTCATGAGTGATTTCTCCAATTTAAAAGCACTCAACCCTCACAGTGCTAGAAATGAATATTTTGCATATATTCATGCAACAATGATTCAATTTAAGATTTCTATTTTCAAACATTGCTTGAAACCTTCACTATGTTAGTAGTAAAATTGCCAAAATGTGTAATAAGATTTATTATAGATGAGTAGCATTTTATTTAGTATTTCATGTTAACACGCTTTTAGGGTTACCTGGTTTAGCAGGAGAATTCATCTTTCCTTTCTAATCAGAGATAACATTTTATTGTATTTTAAAAAATACTCTTCCCGTACACATATATATTGTGGTACAAACTGAATTTTTTCTTGCTGGCAACACAAACCCAAACATTGCTCATGTCAAAGCTCCGTGTACCCTCACACAAAGGCTCTCTGATTAAAAAAAAAAAGAAAGACTTCTCTTTCCCCTTTGTAATCACTGTCCCTTCTCTCCAGAATAGCCGTTAAACCCTTTTGGTCTACATCCTTAAAAGGTTCAGACTTTTGCTGCATATTTGCCCCTTTATAGGGGTGTTGTTACACTCTTGTTTATACGATGTATATGCTTCATGCTGTAACAGCATAAAAATGTGTAACATTATAAGTTTCCTAGAAGCCGCATCACGGATATGTCACAGGCGCAAGAAGTATAGGTTGTGGGAGCTCTTACTTGAGGAGCTGTGGTTTTGAAAGAGGCTTGCACAGGTGGAAGGGATGTATGGAAACGTGGTTACCTGTGGGCTTATGGATGAGAGACTGGGCAAGTGTGTAACCATTTCATGACTCTACCTGTGATTGTCACAGGGGAGGCATGAGAAGGTATAAACTCCTACTATTTCTGTGTTTGTTATGAGTCTTAGGCCCTTAAGTCTTCTTTCCATTCCAGATTTTCAGTCATTTCAACAGTGAAAGAGGGAGACTTCCGCAGACCCATTTTGTAGGCATTAAAGCAATGCTCTTCCTCCCCAAGTGTATTTATGAAGTGTATACATATACACACATGCAGTCACGGGAATACTCCCTCCAGAAAGGGAATACTAACTTGATTTTCACTTAGCAGACCTGTAGTTGCTAGCAGCCAACTGCATTTGTCGGCGCAGCACCACTCACAGATGACACATAAATAGAAATGGGTTTTTTTTTTTGGTTACCTTAAATTTTATAATAAAAAAATGTTATTGGCAACTGGAGATGCAACATGCCGGTTAGTGGCTTGTTCTGCATTTTGGGGAGGGAAAGGCAGTGGCGATCTTATTAGGCCCCTGGGTGGGCCAAATTTTCCTAATTACATGGAAATCAGAGGCAGCTCCTAGACTGGTCTCTTACCTGCATGGAGTAAACACTCCCCTGCTGTCACTAATGTCCTATAAATCATGTTAAAGAGAAGCATAATTAACATTTTTTATCAAATCAGGCTTCAAAGTCATGAGGTGCTTGAGTGAATAAAGCCCCATTTCAGCATCAGCAGGGAACAGAATTTCCAGAGAAAGCTGAGGATGGTCTGCACTCCTCCCATCCACCTACCGCTACCCTTTGGATACTCACCCGAGGCAAAGGAAGTCTGGATGAGAAAATACTAGCAACGTACCACATTCAGTTTCTTGGGTCTAAGTTCATCAAGGAGACAAAGGGCATGGGGTAGAGTGAGGGGGAAGCAACCCCATGTTTGAGAAGAATGAGAAAATTTACTGTTTCACTCTGATGAAAGGGTATTCTTTCATGGCCAAATTGATTCTGCTCGTCTATCAAACCATTTAAAGAGGACGACATTCCTAGTTAATGGACAGGTGGTTTTACACAAATCATTTCCATCTTCACTTTTTATGTATCTTGAGAAAATTTCTAACCAGTTGCCAAAGGCTAATTAGAACTCAAGTTCATCTGGGGGTGGGTGCCCAAGTGGAAGAGTTGAAATGTATTTCAAAAGTTTCTAGCCTCCAGGATAGCATCCATATAGAACCCTAGAACTCTTGTCATGAGAGATGGTGCTTTTCTTTTTTTTTCAATGACAGAAGAGACTTTAGTTGCAAATTTCCCTGGAAGTTACTGGTAAACTTGCATTGACACCAAGGTATAAGCAGTTGACAGCAAAGTCATGGTGAAGGGAGTACACAAGGGGGGGGGGGAGAAAGAAGGATCTATGGATGCCCAACCAGACCAGTACAAGGAAGAAGAGAGAGGTGGAATAGAGAAGGTTTTATGACATGTAATCTTCTTCCTAAATGTCAGTTTTAATCCAGGTTTGGCTCTGGCTCTGAAAAGGTCTCAGTAAGCATCAGTGACAACAGAAGCAGAGGTGGTAATGGAGGACCTCTACTCCTGAGACCACTGCCACCACGGCAATGTGTCCCATGTAACTGGAGAAAGACATTTTTCCCTCAGTCCCTCCATTGGCTTTGGTACTCAGGGAGGAATGGGCTCTGGCAGTAGGGGTGGCAGGAGCCTGGGATTAGGGTCTGTGGCTCTTTCAGCATTCCTGCTGGTTCCTCCCATCAGAATGGTAAGTGGATTTGCCTCCTCCCAGTATCCCATCAGTAAATGCTGGCTTTATCCCTCCTGCATTGGGTAGGAGTGGAGCCTCTGAGAGGAAGTGATCTTCTCCACTTCCTGCTCCATGAGCTGGGTGTGTGGGGCTGGGGAGGAGGGAGGAGGGATATGCCTGATGCTAGGTTATACTGAAACTCTTTATTTAAATAAACAAATACAGTAGTAAGAGTCTGGGAGCTGTGTGTACCCCAGGAAAGAAGTACATTTTCCGCTAGGGTAATACAGATTACATTGGTTTTGAGATATACTTATAAGAACCATAGGTTCTGGATATTCTTTTCAAGAAAGTGAATTTTAAAAATAGATTTTATTTATTTTATTTTAGAGAGTATAATGGGTAGAGGCAGAGGGAGAGGGAGAGAAAGAATCTCAAACAGACTCCATGCTGAGTGTGGAGCCAGAGGCGGGGCTGGATCTCATGACCCTGAGATCAAGACCTGAGCCGAAATCAAGAGTCAGACCCTTAACCAACTGAGCCACCCAGGCGTCCCTCAAGAAAGTTAATTTTTAAAAATAACAACCAAACATAGATTAAATTGTATACCTTGGAAGAGCTTTTTATATAAATGCACTTACAAATCACAAAAAGAATTCTCATCAGGTCCTGAGGTCTAAATTATGACTCAGGAAATATGGTCACTAGAGATACACACACTGCCCTTCTTTTTTCTCGGGTCTAAACGCTTGGAAAGCCAGTGGCTTAAAAAGATAGATGCAGACAAACTGGTTACTTGGCTGCTTAGAAGGACCAGATCCTGCTCTTCCCTCCATCCTACCCCATGCAGAGGGCCCACCACAGTTTTCCTTCCTTTCATTTTGCTCCATGTTGTTTTACTTTGCCGAATGCAGACAAACTGAATGTGTTTTAAACAAATGAGAGATACACAACTTGAATTATTCTGAGAAATATGTGTTTCCTCTTTGGAGGATTCTGTTAACCTGAACTTGTACTATGGTACAGGAACTGCAGTCCGTACAAACTGTCCTTGGAGTCGTGAATGATTTCCTGAGGTTATCCTTGCAAGGGGTTGCTGGATCAGTTTGATCACCTCTGTCCCTAAAGAGGAAAAGTTCATTCAACTAGATAGTTTGGCTACATTTCTATCCAGATAGGCCTATGGTCATGACTCACATGTTACCCTCTCAGGGAGGTCTTTACTCACCTCTTTTTTTGTGCTTTGTCTCCAAGGTACCTACCACCATCTGATCTACTATACAGTTTAATTATGTGTCTGTTGCTTGTCTGACTCTCTCAACCCCCAGCCACCCTCTTCACAAATAACATAAGCCCCGTGAGAGCAAGGATTTTTGTCTGTTTTGTCCACTGAATCCATGGGGCCTGGAATAGTGTCTGATACACAGTAGGCACTCAAGAAATAATTGTCAAATAAGCAAATGGAATAAATGGATTGCGTTTATCAACTCAACAGGTTTTAATTTAAATATATAAGACAAATTTAAGTTTTATAAATGAGCCAAGTTGATTTTTCATTTTTGCATTCTCTTTTTGTCTTTATTGTTTTGGTCCTTTTCTTTTCTATGTCTTGTTCTTCTGACAATTTATGTGACACCTAAGTGTGGAGAAAAGAAACAAAATATCCATCATAAAAGTTATTTTACCTCATGTAGACCAAGAAAACTGGCTATGTCAGCAAATTTTTCACCTTCCAACAGGTTGTTTTGACACTTTGAGGACACTACTTGTGTTTTATGCAGTGTCATTTAGTCTTCATGGTTTCATAGCACAGGAATTTGATCATAGTTCACCTGACACATTCCCTACAGTACCAGACCTGGAGTGGGTAGCTCGAGGCTGCCAACCTGGAGTGTTGAAGCCTGAAGATTGAAAGTGCTGAATTATATGAACCTTTCCATCCTTTGACCCTCAATGACACAGATACAGTTTATATCATACATAACTGTTGACCATCAACAGTCATTAGAAACCTGTTTACTATGTCGTATCCTCCTTATATTTCTGGGGATGGATGTGTGTGTGTGTGTGTATGCATATATACACACATACACATATGTGTAATATGAACATTATATATATATACATACACATAGAACATTATATATACACATACACATAGAAATTACACATGCGTATATATATGAGGGGAGGGGAAGGAGTGGGGGAGATGGAATGAATGAAGAAATGATATGTTGAATAATGCTTGAATCAGCAAAACAGCATAGTTCTGTTTTTTGCTTTAGGCTGCTTTTTCCCTGCATGAGGAATCCATACCTCTTTACTTTCTGCCCCTCTTTGGCTTTCTTCTGGATGAAGAAATATGCCCTGCACCTGCTGGTGTGTTTTTATGAGATGTTTGGGATTTTCTGGGGTCTTCCCCAGAGGTGACTGTGTTTCGGTGGTGAGTGAATAAGGCAAAACAATCTACAGGCTGTATGCACTGAGTAATCACTGGGAATTCTTCAAAACAATCTCAGGTCAGAAAAAATTTCCGCAGAAAATAATAGTAACAGTAACAATGGCATACCAGTAACAATAAACACGATATGCCCTGAATGCTTCCACCCAATTATTAGCTAATAATGCATAATTATGATGAATTCCACTCTTTAAATGCAGGCTCTAAATAGCAATAACCATTTATTTTATGTTTTCACGTTATTTTCCTGCACGTCCTTTATGTCAATTATGTGTTTTCAGGCACATCTGATTGTGCTCTACTGTGGTTTCGATGGTTTGGTAATTGTACATTAAAAAAAATAACAACACGTGTTTAGTATAAAAATTAATTACGTTAAGCATTCCTACTAATTTTGCTAGGCAAAAAAATGGCATCCCACAAATTTTCAGCATAAAGCTGGTGGCCAGCCCACTTAGGAGCTTTATGATCTGTGGCTGGGTTTTGTGAGTGAGCTCTGTCAAGGCAGTTTTCTCAAAGCTGGAGATGGAATGCAGTGGACGGCAGCATGCTCCTACTCTGGTCCCTGTGTTCCCTTAAAATTCGTCTCTGGTCTCCATCTCATCAACCACTTTCTAATTACAATTATAATAACAGCACTGAAAATATCATTTTGAAGTGTTGCTGCAGTCCAGATTGACAGAGCTTCTTCCTTCTTTTGGTTTGGTCCTGTTTATAAGAGGTTGGTTCCTCGTTATAATGAAGAACATTAGGTATGCTGTAAAAAAAAAGTCTACCCAGAAAATCTGTGGGAGCACAGGAGGGGAGCAGTAATGGAGGGGAGAGAAGAAAAGGAGGGACAGAACCAGAAGGAATTGGATGAAGGAAGGCTGCTCAATATTGGAATCTTTCAGGAATATTCTCTTGTAATGCATTCAAAATATCTGATTCTTAAAACAATTTTCTGCTTCTGTAACTCAAAATAAGGCTCGGTAAGGGGGAAGGGAAATGTAACAATTAGTTGGCTTTATTTCTGAGGTTTTATTACTTTGATTCTTTTTGATTTAATCAGCCACGAATACAGCTACTAGCAGACGGTGACTTTTCCCTGAAATGTGCTTCCTGCCCAGAACAGTGGCTCGTGATTGTAGGTTAATGTTAATGAAACATGAAAAGGCAGACCCTTTTTAGGAAAATTCGTTATTAACAAATAAAGACTTGGTAACATTTAGAATCACACCAGAAATCACACCATTGAAAATATGGCCGGAGCACATTCTGGAGCCAGACCGCCATGCTCAAGTGATAAATTTGTTTACATCCTTTAAAAGTTCTAACTCAGTACAGACGAGGTGACGTCCTACTTTTCACATTCATGTTCAATTCACAAACATAAAGAGACTCTGAGCCATTAGGGAAGCTTTCATTTTGGCTGGGGAAGGATGAAATGATAGTGATAGTGGCTTTCATAGCAGAAAATAATTGTATACTTTTCTTATTATTATTTTTGGCAAGGCGTGCACATTTCGGCTTTCCGGTGTATTACATCATTACATTGTATAATGCATCATAATGATAGAGTGAATAGAGATGAAGAAATGCCAGCGTCTGCTGCAAGTTAAAAGAGAGAGACATTGCATGCATTTTCAGCTGGGGAGGCTGCTGTTCAGCGAAGTGTTCTCTGAGATGAAACAAAGCTGCCTTCCCACTTGGCATTCACATTAATTGTGGACTTGCCAACCGGCCAGTTTCATTGGTGTATAAATTAGTGGGGAATAATTCCACTTGTCTCAAAAACCAGAATATCTGAGGAATGCTCCCTGAGATGGTGACTTATTTGCTTTTCTGTGGTTTGTGCCCAGCTCCCAGCAAACCTCCAGGATCTGCTAAACACAAAAAGAGCTCTGTGCCCTAGCCTGGCATACCTGTGTGAGAGGTAATGGCTGTCATTAGGACAAATAGAAGTTTTATTATTTTCAGTGGCATATTTTGCAGATGTGTTAAAATAAATCATTTTGCAAATCCTCATTATTGAAAAATGGAAATCCATTGACATCTCCTGAGAGGAAATTTAAACATGCTGATTATTATTAATAATAATACTAGTAAATGCTAATTGAGAGTCGATGATAGTCTAGGAGCTGTCAATCAGGACGTGTCAACGGGATGCTAAGATAACCAGTTACAAAGGAAAAGAACATTCTAGTCAGATCATTTACTTTGTTACATTCGTTTGCCACCGTGTTGCAAAATAAGTGCTGCTTCAGTGACTAAAACATATTTTTTTAATAATCCAAATTTAGCCGAATCTATTTGACACTGCCTCCCAAAGTGTCCTGTTTTTCTTAGTTCTACAACAGACAATTATAGTGAGGATGAATATATGGCCCAGGGCTTTCAACGTCCCTTTAACCTTTTACACTTAAAATTAACTGAATCTTAAACATTCACTCTTTTCATTCCATAACTGTCAGTGTTTTGGGCGCTTTCTACTGGGCTCGCACCAGAGATACAAAGGTGAACAACAGACTCGGACCCTCTCTTCTTGGAGCTTGTGGTCCAGAGAACTAGATGTCCTTACACCAAAACAGCTTGATAATTCAGGCCATATCACGGTTTGTACAATTGCAGCGAATCTGTTCTGATAGTCACTTTTAGTTGGGCCAGTTAGCCTTGAATTTACGGAGAAAGGCCACATTGGTCTTAATAAATTTATTCAGTCTCCTTAAGCCTTAGTGGAAAAGAAGAATGGAAAGGAAAGGAAAGGGAAAGGGAAAGGGAAAGGGAAAGGGAAAGGGAAAGGGAAAGGGAAAGGAAAAGGAAAGGGAAAGAAAAGAAAAGAAAAGAAAAGAAAAGAAAAGAAAAAAAGAAAGAAAAGAAAAAAGTGTTAAACCTTTTAGTTGTTAGGAAAGTGCCTGAGTGTTTCCATTGTTACCTGTTTATATGTAGGCATCAAGGAGACCCATATTTTTTGTCCTTCAGATAGCAGAACATTTTGGATTTTCACCAGCCCTGCAAGGCAAGGCTTACATAACTCAATAAAATATAGGTATATTTAGTTATTGAGAAAATTTGAATTTCTTAGCCAGCTAGCCAGTCAGTCAGTCTGTTACCTGGATATTTGACTATACCCACACACATAGCTGCCAAGTGCTTTACAATTATTAAACATTTTTGAATGAAGTAACTCATTTGCTTACTGGTGAAGATCATGGGCATTGGAAGCATTTAGATGAATAGGGCTGGGTTCAAATAGTGGTTCTGCCATATATTTATGAAGTGACCTTAAATTCTGTAAGCTCTGGTCTCCTTGTAAAATAAGGGTAATAGCTATTTCACAGGGTTGCTATGAGAGACAATGAGATAATCCATTAAACCAGTTTATGGGAAATGCTCAATAGATGGTAACTATTTTTGTTGTTGGTGTTTTTTTAAAAAATTCCTAATCCTTATTATAACTTTATGAAAAAGTCTGCTAGTGATCCCATGATATCCTCCTATTTACTTTCATCTTCATGTGGCTGTACAGGCAGACTCCCTTTCCTGGGATTCAGGAAGCTTCCCTTTTTTTCCTTTAAGTATTTCCTGCCCATTCCCTGGGCCCAGGTTTTTTTCCTGACTTTAGCACTTGAGTTCAATACTCCACAAATACTTATCTAGCTTCAATGTATGCAAGTCACTACATTAAGTGCTGCAAACACAGTGACAAAAAATGGGAGAGATCATTGTCCCTGCCTCCATAGAGCTTATGTTCCATCAGAGGAAGCAGCCTCTCAACAGATATTGCAAAGGTAAGTGTTTACTTCGGTTGGATGAAGTGCTCACAAGGTGAAGGGTATTAAGAAGGCATCTCCCTGGGGACTTGCATAGTCCAGGGTTGGAAAGATTTCCCTGAGGAGGAGGTATTGGGTTGAGATCCAGAAGGTGATGATTAATCTAAGGGAAGAGGGTCAGGCAATGTGGGGAGATAATCTACCACATTCTTCACCTGTACAGAGCCTTGAGGAGCATGTAGCCTGCCTTGTGGGAGCTTCTGATTTAGAGGAACACCTTTGCTGTCCACCCTAGTGAACAATGAGCTACTTTCTCTTGGAAGCCCAGGAATGCTTACTGTTGGAAGTATTTTTTTGACTTCTTTCCAGATATGCATTGTTTATCCACTCATTCATTTATCTGACAAATAGTTGTAGAACATCTAGGGAGTTCAAGTATAGAAATGTCCTGCTGTACATGCATTTATGTAACCAAGTATCTTTAAGGTATATTTTATACCTCTAGATCTGATCTTGTTTACTACATTACAGTCCTGACTGCAGAAGCCGTGTCTTTCATCACTTTCAGTCCCATTTAGTAACTTGCACACAGTAGGCACTCAGTAGATACCAATGACCCCAGGCGAGCTCTGGGCCGATCTTTCACAAGGCTGTTATCTGCCGTACTTTTAAAATCCCCGGCAACATCTTGTGATGTTGAATGTTTCTAGCCTAACAAAAAACATAATTAGGAAGGTAAATCTGCTGAAGCTGAAACAAATCATTTAATTCATTCCACAAGCCAAATGGAAAATGATTTTGAGATTATCCACCGTATTGGGTTATCTGCTCTGCTGCTCCATACCATTAGCTCAGGCAGTTGGGAATTGCTTGCAGTTCACAAAGAAGCAGATTGTGTTTGGTTTGCATTGGCTGTGTACCCTTCTCTGAAGTGTCTGGGTGGCCAGAGGGCTGAGTGGGTTTCTCCCACATTGGTGCTTCTGTGTGGCGTGGGGCTTGCGTGCGCATGTGTATGTATGCCAGCCTCACTCCCTTCTAGTTCCCATCAGCTGAATGAAGGTGGTGCCTGGTCCAAACTTAGTCATCTAAATTTCTGGATGACACATTGCTTCCTGTTAACCTTTCATCTTTCTTAGGGGGTAAAAGTGACCTGATACCTTGTTATCCAGGGTCATTTTCCTTTCACAAGAGGTGGGATGCTGCCTCTGGTTCCAAGAGGTTATGGAAAGACATCTGGCCATGTAGAAGCCCCCCTGCTCGTGGGAGGGTGTAGGGTGCTGAGCTTTCTCACAGGTGAATCCACTCATGTGCTTTAATGTAGTTCACACTGTTCTGTCTCTTCCTGCTTCCCTGGCTTTTGAAAGCTCACATGTATAATATGGCAAAGTAGGGTAGCGCCATCTTGAGACACTTATTACAAGCTTGGTGGGAACCTACCTTAGACCACCTTGCTTTATTCAGGAACAGTATTGGAAGAGAAGAGCTGATAGAAGCTATACTTCTGAAAGGTGCAGTTTTTAGGTGTGCATTCTAAGGGGACTGGGTCTCAATGCTGTAGTTTTAAAGAGGGTTCAAATGTCTATTTACAAAACCTGGGAGTGAACCCTTCAGTAATTGATTGACAGCAGAGAAGATGGGGAACACATAGATGGGAAGGTAGACAGCAGATAGACGATTATGAGAATCATACAGCACCGAGGCCTTTCTGGACTTGCTCCCTGGCTCTCTAGGGAGTTACTTTGGTGGTCTTAAGAGTTTTTCTTTATCACCTCTGCTTAATAAATTTGGGGGCCCTTCCCACCCTTTGGAGCTGTGAAGAGTACAGTGACACTGGTACTTTGCACGCCCAGATGCTTCTGCAGGGCCAATGTGGGCCAGCCTGGCCAGGCTCCTGTGAGGCCAAGACAGGCAGACCCAGGCATTGGCAGGTGTCATGCTTTATTAGGAAAGCTGCTTATGAGTTTGGCTGCATGTCCTCAGAATGTAGGAAGGCTGAAGTCTTGGGGGAAATAAGTTAATAAAAAGAAAACACCTGACTCAAAGCAGGTTACTTAAATAGATTAGGCAATTTGCTAATATCACAGTACAAATGATGCTTTTCTTATGCTAACCCAGTTAGAATAAAAGACAACTGAGAATGTCTCATAAAAAGTATCATAACTTTCATATAAAAAATATTGTTGTAATCTAAATGCTTGGTTCTATCTCCATTAGCATGAGAAAGACCACAGACTTATAAATCTAGCATGATGGTAGTGTGGCTCTCCATAATAGAGACTTTTGCCTAGATTTTTTGCTCAGGGAGAACTCCCAAGATATTAAAAAAAAAAAAAAGGACAAGATCATCTCAATCTCTAATAGCACTGAAGGATACTAGCTCATGAACTGTGGTAGCAATTTCCCCTGGATATGTCTCCCCTATGTATGTTCTCATTACCTATGCCTCTGCTTAGAAGTTGACCAGAAAGCTAAATTGGGCATGGTACTTATGGTGACAGCCAAAGGAGGCCGGAACTCTTGGTCATACACCCACAGGGAATTGAATTTGGCCAACAACCACCTGAACTTAGAAGAGGATCCCAAGCTCCAGAAAGGGACACAGCCCTGATGGGCACTGCAATTGCACTGCAGTTGAGTAGAGAGCCCAGCTGAGCCAGAGGCCAGACCCTGACCTGCAAGCAGAAACTGGGAAATAATAAATGCGTGTCTTTTTAAGTCACTAAATTTGTGGTCATTTGTTCTATGGCAGTAGAAAACGGTACGGTTATTCTCTTCATAAAATATTCCATCGTTAAACTTAAGTAACGAAGTCACTGGGTGCGTGTCTAGGATGCGGCGTGTAAAACTGCAGTGGGCACACAACTTCTAGCCTATAAGCATTGCAGTATAAAGTCAAGTGCGTCTGTGCTCCTGCTGCCTCCCAAGTGCATCTGCCTCCAAGGAAGGAGCACCTTCAATGTGCCGGGGAGACTCCAGCCTGTCCCATGTGCCCCTGCTGTCGCAGGCTCCTTTTCAGTTGTCTTTGCACACACACACACATTTGATCCGAGCGGGGATTATTAGTCCTGAGGGGCCTGGAGGGAGGGGTTGGTGGTGGCAAGTCTCTTTCCTCTCCTACCAGTCCTAACCCTCCTGGAATTTCAACTAAAGCTGTACACTGAGAACCCACAGGGTTATCCAGATAGACTTTCATGCTGGTCCTTTTGTGTTTCGCCCCAGGGAGAATCTGGCCAACTATATATTCATTGATATTTTCCCCATTATTTATTACCTAGACAGAATAGCATGATTAATTATTGATCATAGACCAGTAACTGATTAAAGTGTGGTTCTGATCAGCAGTCAAAAGTCATTTGTTTCCAGGCATTCATCGTTCCTGCATAGAGAGTGGCAAAACAATACTCTCTTTTCAGTGCATAAAATATGACACCTGTAGACAGGCTGTAGCTATAAGCCAGCAATGGAGCCCTTCGACTGTACTTTTTCTTAATAAATGGGAAATAATGATTTGCCAAAACAGAGAAACTGTTTGGAAGATTTACATGTAGAGAATACAATGTGAAGTATAATAGTGGGATTCTAATTAGAATTGTTTCTCATGGACTGAATGCTTGCTGAAGAGAAACTCACTAGGAATAGCTCTTTACCATCTGGGAAACATATCAAATTTTGTTTCATTCTGACTTTATATCTGGGTTTATTCTCCTTCTCCACCTTGTCTTCAATCTCCCCTTCTCTTCCTTCCTGGTTGTCTCCCTCCCTCCCTCCTTTATAGCTTTCATTGCATAGTCTGCATCAGGAGTTGGCAGACTGTGGCCTGCAAGTCAAATCTGGCCCACCACCTGTTTTTGTAAATAAAGTTTTGGAGCACAGCCAGGGCCCTTTGTTCTCATACTGTATGTGGGTGCTTTGGGACCATAAGTGCAGCTGCACAGTTACGACAAGGGACCATGTTGTCACAAAGCCTAAAATGTTTGCTCTCTGGCCATTTACAGAAGAGTGTATGCTGACCCTATTTTATTTGCCAGGCACTGGGGACATGGTCCCTACCATCAGTGGCTTCCGTTATGTGAGTATCTAATTATACTAGGTTGTGGAGGGTAGGATGATGGACATCTGAATGAAGTACCGTGGGAACCAGGGGACAAACATATATTTATGAAGTGGGATGAGGAGATGACATCTCAGTGAAGGTAATATTTGAGTTGGGAGTTTCCTGGCACTTTGGAAGTGGGGAAAAGAATCAGGACTTGAATCCTGTAGCACAGGTATTTTATTTCAGCCCCTACAAAACATCCAACCCAAAGTTATAGTTCCTTCTTTGGATGATATACATTTTTTTTTCTGGCCAGTTATTACTGGGTCTTCTGAATAGAGACATCTCAAGATATGGATGGTTTTGTGGAATCTAATTTTTCTCTTGGGTATTAGAACCTACTGAACTGGTGAAGAGTTGAGCTTCCAATGGTGGAGAGTGGCAGGAGATCTTGATTGGCCACATTGTCTCAGACCTCCAGGGATGCTTACAGAAGCTACTGCTTTTGTCTTGAAACATATAAGGGCATGTCTTCATTAGTCTGATAATTGTAGATGGAGTCAGTTGGCACCAGATGGGGAGGAGACTCCCACATGCCCACAGACAGAAGTGGCCTTAGGGTTTCCAGCAATATTTCCTGCGAGAGAGAGGTGTCCCTGAAGTTTGACAGTGAGCTCCCTCCACTCCCTGCTTTGAAATTGGCTGGAAGTTAAGTTCATTCCAGAAACAAGCAAACATTATAATTTTTCTTCTGTCTTCTAAAAAAGTGTTCAAACTCAAAGTGGGGCTCATTTTAGGAACCTAGCTTCAGTCCACCTAGGTTACTTTCCAGGCTAAGCAAAGATAAAAACCCAATTACAAAAATCAAGTAAAGACCAGAAGCCAAGTTCAGATTTAGGAACTCTTTTCAATCAGAGTAAAAAAGAGAATTGGTACCACTTTGCTTTCTAGAAAAAAGGAAATAGTAGAAGAATACTAGAAATCATTTGAAGATGAATTTTTAAAATATTGGGCAAGCAAGCCTTTGTCAAAGAAAGAAAATAAAGCCCACTAGAATAGGTAAAACCATCACACTTCACCTCCCAGTTATCAAGATGTCAGTTCCTGCATGAGAGGATTTTAATCCCAAATTTCTATGGCAAAAGGTACTTCCCTTTATTGAATGGACTGAATGACAGTTGAATGACATGGCTTATGTTGACTTTTAAACTTATACATAAAACTCTGGGATTTTCTCCCTGGAGCTTTTGGTTCCCTGCTCTAGAAACTGTAGAGAATTCTGGCATACCTAGGAAAGGTAATGGTGTCAAATGAGGAGCCTAAGAATTGAACCAGCCAGACTTGCGCTTCAATCTCCATTCTCCATTTCTTAGCCTGAAGCCCAGTCAAGTCATCTGATTTCTGTGAACCTTGGTTTCTTCATCTGTAAAATGGGGGCAGTAATAGTGATGTGATGTGGCAGTTGTGAGATTTTCATGAAGTCATGTACATAAAGCAGTTAGCATCATGCCCAAAATATAGTGGGTGATGAATAAATCCTCACTATTCTTATTTTTAGTTCAATGTTATGGTAATTTGATATCCTAGGAGGTTTGGGATATTCAAGAGTGACTTGGACTTTCAAGTTCACTTTTTTGCCCACACACATTTGGAATGTGCTCACCACATCAATTAAAATCAGAATGGTGCTTACCAAGCAATTTGTGAGCACAGATTTCTGAATGTCTGCTTGAAGAATGGACAACAGAAAGGACAATGGCATCTTTAGGAGACAAGTCTATTTACTCAACAGCCATTGAAAAGGCATTATGCATCAGACACTGGGCAATGGCTCAGGAGACAAAGATAAATAAAATATTGTTCTTGGCTCATGGTATTATAGTCTAGTTACTCTATGGACATGTTAACAGAAGATTATAATTCTGTGTAAAAAGTGCAATGGCCGAATCTATGGGATTCAGAAGGCAGCAAGGGGACAGGAAAGGCCTCATGGAAGAAGCTTTTGAGCTGAAATTCAAAGAACGAGCAGGTGTTTTTCAGGCAGGCAGGTGAGGGGAAGATGTGCCAGGCAGAAGGAACCATGCAGAAAGACGCTGCGGTAGTTCAGCACTGCTGGGGTATAAGGCTCTAGTAGGCCATTGTGGAGGGAGCTGCAGCTGGACAGGTTGGATGAGCCCTATGTGCCCCACAAGGCATTCTGTTTTAATCCTATAAGTGGGAGGGAGCTGTTGAGAAATTTTGAGCAGATAAGTCACATGATCCAATATGCTTTCTAGAAAGATACTCTGGCTGGCAAGGTGTAGTACTCATTGGAAGCAGGGAGTCAGGGAGACAGATGACTTATGAGGCTGTTGCAAGTACCTAGGCAAGAGATGATGAAGTTCTGATCCAGAGTTGTGGCAGTTAAGAAGAGGAGGAGGGAAGGCATATGAGTGATGCCGAGGAGGTAGGAACTGATACAGATGGACAGGAGTTGATTATTATTTGAGTGGAGTCTGCTTCAGGTATGCAGGTCACCTGAGATCTCCTATGATCTGAGGTGGGATCTAGACCACAGTATGGACTCTTGCTGGTTTCGTCTGGCAGACCACTGTTGGCCTGCTCACGTTAGCTCCTTGAAACTCTAAATGGAACCAGAGCCTCAGTCCTCCAAGGTCAATTTTTGTTGATTGATATGAGGTTGCATATTTCACAGTGGGTCAGCCTAAGTTAAGATTCAGTGCCCATGGTCTGTGGGTCTTAGTTTATCATCAAAAAGAAGTAGCCTGTCAGAAATGGACAATTCACACTTTCCCTACAAATTCTGGCTTTTTGGAAGCTGAATAGAACTCTAATCTCTCAGAGATTATATTTAAATATTATACTATTTACTATCCACCCATATATCTGTCCATCCATTGCTTCTTATTGTTGATTAGACATAAAAATCATCTGTGAGTTTTAGCAGGTAGTATGAATCAATTTACCAACCATTACTATCATGAAAGAGTCAGGAAAATTAAAAATGTAGATTTGGAAACATCGTTTGTCAAATCTAAAATCCACAAAGCCTGTTTGTTTGCTTGCTCTCATAATGCAAATTTTTTGTTTGTTAATATCCAGTATGCAATTTTGTAAACATGACATAAACATTTTGCACTTATAAGATTGTGTGTGTGTGTGTGTGTGTGTGTGAATAGAATGTTTCTTTTTAAAAGGGTACTTGCTAATGAAGTAATTAGTAGGGGCATATTTTTTTGCTTTGTGTGTGTTTGTGTGTGTAAATATGTAAATGTATGTGTGTGTGTATATGTGTGTGTATATATATATACATATATATACACACATATATATATTCAATCTGATTCTTAATATATGCTAATCTCCATAGCACATGTAATAGTAAAAGAAAATTTGGTAATACTTTAAATGTCCTATCATTGTGAATTCATTTTATATTCATTGTAATAGCATTGATCAAAATGAATTCATTTGGTATTCATGTAGATGTCACATGTACTTCCATAGGTGTTTCATTGTAAATTAGCATTTCTCAGAGGACACTTAAAATAAGTGTTACTGAAAGTCCTCATTACACATATTGCCGAGATTAGTACATTAAGGATCATGTACTTACATAGTACTAATGCATTTCTGCCACTTAAAATACTACATTACCCATTTCTGATATCTAGCAAATATCTAAGGCAATTTTGAGAATTACTGACATCCTAAAGGAAGTGGTACTTTTATGATTAAGCAGGTTGCCTATATTTTGCTCTGATTTTTTTTAAACGAAAGTTCTGTTAGATATAAAAAAAAGATGATTAAAAATGAAATTTATATGATGACAACAGTGATTTTTGAACAATTTTCATATAATCAGGCACACAGAGAAAGTAGAACCTTATGTAAACTTATTTTTGATCAATAATCTTTTTAAAAAAATCACGTGAAATGTAGATTTTTGTGGACCAGACTATAGATTGCCAAGGAAATACTGAATTCTTGTATGTACCAGTTTTGAGCTTGACTCATCTCAGATATAACAAACAAACACACCAGCAAATTAAGGATCATTTATCTTTGTGATTTATGCTGTCTTTGTAACTCTCCCATTACTATTTGGAGTAAAATATATGTTGTGATCATCATGGATGTTGGGAGAAAATAGTGGTGGCTCACCTGAATGGCAGTTGGCTGCAGGGGAATGCATGAGTAAGTCAAAAGTGTGGTTGGCTTTTCTCAACTTCTGAGAATTCTGACATTTGACAAAGGGGGAAGGTTCTGATGACTGACATGATGGTGGCCACAGGCTTGCAGATCAACCAGGTACAGCTTTGGGATTTATCAGGATATTCAGAGTATTGGTTGGGATGCCTATCTTAGAGTCACACTTCAAAAAGATGTAATAATATGCTTTGAAGAATGGCATTTCCTAGTGCACTGTTAGTGGGAATACAAAATGGTGCAGTCTGCTATGGAAAGCAGTATGGAGGTGCCTCAAAAAATTAAAAATAGAGCTATTTTATAATCCAGCAATCCCACTTCTGGGTATTTATCCAAAAGAATTGAAATCAGGATCTCAAATAGATATCAGCATTCCTATGTTCACTGAAGCCCTGATCACAATAGCCAAGGTGTGCAAATAACCTAAATATCCACCGATGGATAAATGAATAAAGAAAATGTGGTATGTACCTACAATGGAATATCATTCAGCCTTGAAAAAGAGGGAAATTCTGCGATATTCAGCAGCGTAGATGGATCTTGAGGATATTATGCTAAGCGAAATAAACCAGTCACACAAAGACAAATACATGATTCCACTTATATGGGATATCTAAAATTGTCACATTCATAGACTTAAAGAGTGAAATGATGGTTGCCAAGAGCCAGGGGAAGGGGGAAATGGGGAGTTGCTACTCAAGGAGCATAAAGTTTCAGTGAAGCAAGAGAAGTTCTAGAGATCTGCTGCACAGCATTCTACCTATAGTTGACAATACAGTATCGTAACCTTAAAAAATTTGTTGAGAAGGTAAATCTCATGTTAAATGTTCTTACCAAAATACAATTAAAGTAAAGTAAAATCAAGTAAAATAAAATTAAGAATGGCATTTCCCAATAAAAAGTATGCACTAGAGGGTTTTAGGGCCATGCAAGGGAAAACCCATAGATAGTGCTTCTAGGACATACCCAGTTATCAAATGTAGGTCCCAAATTCTTTTCCTTTTTAGATTCTTTTGTTTTTATCTTCCTGTCTGCACCGGCTGTTTGCTGTCTACACCTGGTACCGCATTGCATTGAAGGACTGCCCCGAGATGGACTTTCTCCCCTCAGCTGCACCATAGGGAGACAGCACCTTATTTGGCGCTGACTCAGGGGGAGCCAAGTTTCCAGCAGGCTACCAACTCACACCTGCAGAATTTGCCGCACATCCGTTTTGCAAACACACAAAATGGGTAATTGGGCACACAAATGCCTATTTGCATTGCAATTTGGCATTTGTATACACAGTGATGGATTTTTTTTCATGTGCAAATGTGGGGGATGCAAGTGCAAAATGGATGTCCTCAAGAAGGGGTGCCTTTAAAAACATATATATCTTTTCAGAATCCTGTTAGAGATTTGAGGAGTGCCAGGAAAATAGGTAGGCGCCTGGATGGATGTATTTTACTCCCCCACCCCTGCATTTGGGGAAGTCCTGATAGCATTTGTTCTTTTTTGAAGAAGGGCTACTTTTTCCCAAGTAGGCAGATGGACATCCAGGCTTTTTTCACCGTAATAAAGGACTTATCTAAGGTATTATGGAATCAGCTAATAAATATTAATACTTTAGCTCTCATGAAATGTGAGGAGTTTTTATTTTCTTAGAGTGGTTGGCATTTTAAAACAAGTGCCATACACTGGTTTTGAGGTGACTTGTTCTATGTGTATGTTATACATACAAACACACGGAAATGTTAGGAAACATAGATATATTTTTTGTAACTAATCAGAATGATGCAGAAAAAAATAGTGATGGCCCTTGTACAAGGAATGGATGCAGTGTGGAGGTGTTCCACGTGTTTCAGCTCATTTTCTGGTTTCTGTTTGGTCCTGTCCCTTTATGCTGCAGTGCTGCTCACTCAAATATCATATCCAGAGGGGCTCAGGAAAAGAGGCTGTGAATACCCACCTAATGGGTCCTAGGCTGTGGCCCAGGACTATGCTTTGCTGGACACTGACTTGTATCTGCCTGTTGTCCCTGGCTCTTGTCCCTGGTTCCATATGAGTCCATATTTTCCTCTGATCTCTCCTTCTAGCAATTTGCAGGATCACGTCTTGGCTCTTTTGGGTGCTGGCTTTCCTGCTTGGTTGGCCTCTACTTCCTTTGCTTTGGCAGTGCCTGTGGCACTTTGTGGAATCTGCTTCTAGGAGATCTTGACCTGTGGCCAAGAGATGTTTCAGACTTGAACTTCTGCCCGACAACTATGGGTATTGATCAAGACTTTGGCCCTGGCTCTCCACTTCTTTCTCTGTATGTTCTTACTCTTTCTGAGCTCGGGCACACTCATGCCTTCCATTACTGTCTGTAGTCTGATTTACACCACCAGCCCATCTTTGTCCAGCTTCATTGTGCTGTCTTATTTCTCATTTAACATGCCTACAACCAGATCTGTTTTCCTCTGCTTAATTTCCTCTTTCTAGTACTTGACTGGCTGTCTCAATCTTCTCCTCTTCTCTTCCAAGCTTTTTATCCTCATTGGTGTCTTTCTTTTCTTGCCTCCTCTCATCCCAAGGGACATCAAGTCTCATTGAGACCCCTTTTGAAATGTCTGTTAAGTCCTAAGCCTTTCTCTTTACTACAGCCACCTCCGTCTGGTGGTATTTACTGCCTGAGATGTCTCCTTGCTTGACTGTTGTTTCATTACTCTGGTTACTATGGCTTTCATCTGATTAAAAACTGAAGAATTTCGTATTATCTGATCAAGTTCCCGCTACCCACCTTGACCTTCAAGGCACATATTCAACATTATTTCCCATAGTAATAGTGGTAAATTCCTTAACAGCTCTCATTTTAGACTTTTCTCTTCATTTGCCTGCGTATGTGTCTCTCCCACCTATCTCTGCTTTTCCCATGTGGATTTCTCAAATGGGAATGTTTCCCCCTCCTCATATTCATCTAACCCCCAAACAACCCTTGAGGTCTCTACAAATCTTAGTTCCTTTAAAAAAAAAACCCCTACTTTTAATTATCTCAGCCCAACAAGTTTTGCTGACTCTACGTCCTACAGCACTGAGAGCCCTACACCAGTAGTTCTAGATGAATCAAGCATCTCCTTGAATTCTTTTTTTCAGGTCTTGCACTGGACTGGAATTTCCTTAAGGATAGTTATTCTGCTTTATAATTTTATGTCCTTTGCAATACTTAGCACAGTGCTAGTCATATGGAAAATGCTCATTTAATACTTGTTGACTCTGTATTCACATCTCAGACGGCAGGAGGTTAGAAGAGGAGGTTGAAGAGTTAGTAGCGGGGGACATCCTGAAGCTCCATTAAATATTCCCGATTTACCATGCTGCAGGCACACCAGGTTGTTGTTATTGTTTTAAATTTAAACTCTGGTTCCTCCCCTTTCCTCCTCCTCCGGAGTAACAACAGCCTAATAGGCTTCATGCGTAAGTGCCTATTTTTATTAAAGACAAGTGTAATCTTTTGTAGACCAAATGTCCCTATCATAAATGCTAACGGAGAAAAATATTAGGACTCATTTATTTATGAACCTGTTAATAATGAGGTGCAGTTATGAAAAAAGGCTTCCTCAGCAAAAGCTCCTGAACAAACAATGCACACTGGGGAGAAAGAAGCTAGTTAGCCTTCTTGACTTAGATAAAGCTATGGAGAAATGACAAGTGCCAGTAATTAGCACAGCCTCTTCAACAAGATAACCCTATACATCTTTGTCTATTTCAATCACCAAAGACTCCGATTCAGTGTAAAATTAAACCTTGGATGCCATCAATTTCTGTTAACCTCTTTATATTGTTCTGTGTTCATGCCTATGTGATAGATAGATTTTGTCATTTTATTAAATGGTGACATCTCTACAGACACATGACCTAAAAATCTGTTTGCTCCTTAGCAAACATCTAATCATCTCCTAATATGTTTCACAACCAGGACACTAGGTTTATTCCCATATCCCATTGGTGAACTGATAGTCTTTAGGAACATGACACTTCAGTTTGTTTGAGCTACCCTGCTTTTTTGGCTGTTTACCCCAAACCTGCCCTTCCCCAAATACTAGTCAAGGTTTAGCTTCTGGATCAGGCTGTTATATTCACATACCTATTAAAAAAACTCTGACTTGAAGCATTTTCTCCCTTCATGTTTATTTCCTTCTTCCCACTCAGCACTAGTCTCTAGACTACTTTAAAGGCTCCTGATTACCTTTGACTTCAACTGTTCACTTTAATCTGAGCTATTTTGAAATTTTCATGCCTAGTATTCTTTGCTGCCGATAGACTTTTATTAATTTATTTTTTGTTGTTAAAATAAATGACAATAAGCTATCATCCAAATTGGGAAATAATTGGAAATTATACAAAACCACAGTTTAACTTCGAGGTCCCGGTTTATCTACAATGTCTTGGGTAGACTCATGATGAAGCCAGTAGAGCCAATGAGCATTGGATATTTTAAGCTGTTCCACCACCAGGCACAGCTTGAGGTCAGGGTGTTACTTATGTCTGAAGCACCTCTGTGTCCGGGGCACAGGGGAACATCATGTAGCTTAGAGGAAAAGTATACAGAGCTGTTTCTATCTGATGTGCTCTAAATTCCCTACTGTTCTTCACTAACTTTCTTCCACAGTTCATTTCATTAAAATGTTTCCTACCGTTTAATTTTGCTCAGGTCTGTAGTCCCTCTTGTCCTTTTCCTAGGGACCTCACTTCTCTGGATGAATAACACTTTTGTTTTAATGTACTTAACCCAACTTTTCTTAACTGTGTTGTGCTCTTATCTCTTTCCATTCTATAGACAATATCACATGCTTGCTCCTTTATGGTGAGAAAGGCGCCACAATTCAACTTCTATAAACTCTTTTCCCTTTGAGCCCTGATTGCAGTGGGTCTCTGGGAAATATTACAAGCTATCATTTACATATGTATTTACACAATATTTTAAGACACACATTATCTAGCCAGTAGAGCAAAACAGCTTACAACAATAAATGGAATAAAGTACACTTAGATGGTGTTTAAAAGCATAGGTTACTTTATGGTAAATGCTGAGGGAGGCTTTGCGACAGATGCTGTTTATCAAGGGGACGTTGTTCAGGGTCTTCACCTTGTGATTGTTTGCCGTGATGCGCAGCTTGGCCCTGTGGGTTAGCTGGAAAGGACCATTGAGTAAAAAAGCCATTATAATCTTTACATTTGCTAAGTTTTGGGTAGTTGAAGAAAGAGGTAATGATGGGAAAAGAAAGGCTGAAAGGAAATTAGAAAGTAGGTAGGAAGAAAAGATTAGGAGAAAAGCACATTGATACCTTGGAAACAAAGAAAGCTCACGTAGACAGCTATTCTGAGTGAAAAAGACATCACCATGGGAATGACAGACAAAAGTGCGCCTTTTGCTTATAAGTGGCTGTGATTGGGAATATTTGGATGATTAGCCAGCCTCCTGAAAGCCATCTCAAGCAAACTTATGAGAGGACACCCTGAATCAGCACAAATATGAATTCTGTCCGAGAGCTCCATCAGAAAAACAAACAACAATACAGCCACAAAAGGAGTAATTTTTAGAGGGAGCCGCTGTCCAATTTGCATCTCTAGATACTGAAAAGTTTATGGAACACAGTGCTCCAACTCATATTCACATTTACCTTCGCTCCATTCTGGCTCTTCTGATTTCCGATTATTTTGTTTCTCATCTAAAACCTCCAGGTCTGGACAAGACTCTGTGATGTGACTGCCATTTCTGCCCAAGCCCTCCCACCTGTACTTGTCCTCCCCATCTTTTCCCCTGTGTGGTCCGAGCTTTAACTCTCTTCTCCAGATACTTCCCAACTTTTCAAGTGTTCTCTAAGTGTCCCTCCCCTATTAAAAAAAAAAAAGAAAGAAAGAAATAAAGGGAAAAAAAAAAGCTCGTGTGGTTTAATTTTCATTATTTTTAGGTGTTAAGTTTTAGATTAGCACACTATGTCTTAAACCACTGTATTAGAATGCTGCTTGACTCACTTCCAAATTGAAGACCTTTTAAAAAAATTGAAGCAGTCCAATAATTTTAAATCACTCTACACTGTGCATTGCAATTTAAAATTATTGGAGTGCTTCAAATTTTTATAAGCCCTTGAATTTGGAAGTGATCAAGGTTCTAGGCATACTCAGTGTAGAGCAATTTAAAATTATAAGAGCTGTCAAATTTTTATATAAGCACTTCAGTTAGAAAAAGGATTTGGGTTCTGGGCATGTGCAGAGAAGAGCCATTTAAATTATTAAAAGTACTTCAATTTTTTTTTCCCCAAGCACCTGATTTTGGAAGAGTTTTGGTTTGTGCAGCCTAAAGTGACAACTTCCTTTGAGAGAATCTGTGTAAAGAGACTTTCAATTTTTCAAATAAGGCTGGCACTGTAGGGATGTGAAGTAGGTAGCTGGCTTTCTGGGGTGAGCTGGAGGACACGAGGAGGGTTTCTCTGTGGCTTGGCATCTTGTCACTTTTAAAGTCCTTTTTTTGGGTAAAGGCATTGCTAATTTCTCATATTAACTCACTGATGCATTGCTGAGGTTAATGTGTCAGTGAAGAACATGGCCCTAGGGGACTGAGGACTCACAAACATTTTGGTAGAGAGGAGGAGAGAGACAGGTCTCTTGATATAAACCCTGTCTCTGGGGGGTGATGGTATAGGTAAGGGGCTGGGTATCTAGCATGGGGTCTCTTGGATCCTAAGGTTGTGGCTGAAAATATTCCAGGTGGCCTCAGAGTAGGGCAAGAGCATAAAACCGACTGTATGTGTCAAGATTTTATTGAGAATTGAACCCCTCCCCCACTTAAGCTAATCATTAAAAAAAGGTGGATTCTCTGGTACTTTTAATGTTCATTTGCATTACAGCCTGCCCAAGATATCAATTTTCTCTTTTCTGAGAAGTGAAATATTATTCATATGAAGCATTTTAAGGAGAAAATTGAAAGGAAGGTAGAATCGATAGGTTCAGCTCTAAGGTTGATTTTCCTTATTTCAGCTTTTGGTTGGGAGGTTCAATGATGTGAAAGAAAAAGAAGGGAAAAATTTTAACAAAATGAAAACAATGTTTCCCCTTCAAAGGTTTATTTACAACAAAGGGAAAGGGAAGATAAATGATGCAAAATTTAGGCACTTTACAATTGTGATTTTTATTAATTTCTCACCTCAGCAAGATTTAGGTGACCATTTCAAATATTTACCTTTATGAGAAATATGACAATCATGTTGCCATATATGACTATGCCATTTGGAAAATGTTTCTGGGTCCTTGAATTTCTTAAAGGGGAAATGGCTTTAAATCAGGAAACCTGAACATGAAAAAAACATTCACTCTTCTGAACTTCTTCAGAGTGATGTTGGTTCTTTTTGAAAGTTGAAATGCTCATTGTGGAGTGCGAAGTATTCGGTTTATCCAAAGTCCTTGTGAAGGCCCAAAATGAAACTTCCTTAGGGCTCCACATATTTATCATTTTCTCTCCCAGGCACACACAGTCACGACAGTGGGCCAGCAGATACCCTGATGTCACACCGAGCTCTGGGCCTCTCTGTCCTTGCCTGCAGATGAAATGGATCACAGTCCTCCTCTCTCTCAGAGCTGGGGGCTAAACTAGTGTTTGGAAAATGGAAGCCACTTAACTTGGTAATCTGCCCTTTCTTAAAGAATTATCCAAAGTGTAGCTTACGTCCGTGCCTTTGCCAGCAAACTCATGTGGTAGTTCAATTCAGAGGCCAGTGGGCTTTCCTCTGTCCAGGCTATGGGCCCAGGCCAGTTTTGGGGCTAACCAGCCTTTGTCCCTCAGATGATAGCTTGAGACACTGTTTCAGAGTCAGCAGTGCAAGAACAACTTCCCGTGTCTTTCAGGCCAGATGAGATTGGAGTTAAAATGTTGTTCCATTAATCCAAAAGTTAACACATTAATAAATATATTAGTTATATTAATTAATCACCATCTATTTATCAAATATGAGTCATTGTATTAGATGCTAAAAGATATAAAGATAAATGAGAAATAGTCTTTCTCAAGGAATAGCAATAGAAAGACATGCACACAGATGGCTAGAATATAAGGCATTACATTTTATTATAATATATCTTTTTAAAGATTTATTTATTTTAGAGAGAGAGAGAGTGAGCCCGAGTGGGGGAGGGGCAGAGGGAGAGAATCTCAAGCAGACTCCGCACTGAGGGTGGAGCCCAATGCAGGACTAGATCTCATGACCCATGAGATCATGACCTGAGCCAAAATCACAAGTCAGACATTTAACTGACTGAGCCACCCAGGTGCCCCAGTATTATAAAGTATTTTTATAATAGATTATAAAACATGATAAAATATAATGCCTATCCAATATTATTATTACTTTTTATTTTGGGGCCTGACCCATTGTAGTATTCCTACATAAAGCACAGTTGTTGTTCCTGGTATATTTATTTAATAAATAAATACTAATTAGATGTGAAAAGTAGATGGGATACAAACCAAATACTTGAACAAGTTTTCTCAAAGCTGGGCAATATGAAAATAACCTGGGGGTGGGGTGGGGAGGGAGCTTCAAAATGATGACTCCCCAGGACCTCATTCCTAGGGATTTTGATTGAATTAAAATGGGAAATTAGCTTTTTAAAAGCTCCCCAGCTTTGAGACACACTGTTCTAGGGAACTCATGGGGGAGAATAGTAAACCACACTTGGAGAGCAAGCAGAGGTTGTTTTTAGGGGATGTTGGAGCCTGAGGGAGATGGGTATCATTTGTTTAGACAAGGTTTGATGGAGGCTGGGAGTAGAGAAAATGGCTTTCTCGGGAGAGGGAACACTACTGGCGAAGGCAGAAGCAGGAAAGGATAGATTATGTTCTGGAAGAGTCAGACCTGGAGTGAGCCCACCATCTGCTGTGTGAGTGGGCAAAGTGGAAAAAAAGAAGGGGCTGAAACAATAGGTTGGGGTCAGACTGTGGAGGACTAGTATGTCTCTGCCAAGAGTTTGAACTTATTCTACACCTGCTGGGGAACCATCAGAGGTTTGGAAGCTGACAAATGGCATGAACAGACCTTTGTTTTGGGAGAACATGGGTGCATGGTGGAGAATGAATTAGAGACAGGGAAAACCGGAGCAAAGGGAAGCAATGTAGAAACCAAGGCTTCCAACAGACTGGGTGAGGGGGGAGGCAAACATGTGCCAGACCAGTTTGGACAGAGTATAGAGAGGAGAGTGAATTTGGGAGACATATATGAGACAGGGTTAAATAGATTTGTTGGATAATTGTGTACTAAGGTTGAAGACCAGTGTGCAGTCAGTGAACATCCAGAAGTAATATAAAAATACTGAAAGAAACAGTGTCATTGGCTGTACTATCATATAGAAAGGCCTAACAGACACTTGGTAATACTAGTTCAGAGCCCAGGGAAGATTCAGCCTAATATGTAGATGTCATGACCTGGAACCCCTTCTCTCTCATCATTTAGGCCTTTGTTTGGTTTTCCTTTTATCCACAGTACTTGAAACAATACACGTTTTAACAGCATCCATCAAAATGCCAGTGCTCTGTTTTTGATCAGCAGAACTGCCGTTTTACTCAGGGCTTCTAGAAGAAGGCCATTTGCAGCTCTTACACCTTCCTCAAAAATGAAAGTTTTGAATAAAAGCCAGTCATAGAATTAAGTCAGGGCAAAGTGGTGTCAGGGGTGAAATTCAAAAGACAATACGTAATAATTGGTTTTAAAACAGGAGCCAGATGAATCATAAGGTCAGACATATGAAAGGAAAAGCTTTCTTGAGAACACTTCAGGGCTAAGGCTGCAAAGACCTGTTAGAAAACAAAATGGCACTGACTGTGATGGGGCCTACACATGAGACCTGCCTGGGGAAACCGCTCACCATTTCCAGTGTGTCTGAGAACACTTGGTGAGAAGAAGGAGATTGGTCTCCTCCAATTTTGAATGGCTTCCACAGATAGCTCTTTCCACCATGTCTACAGTAATTGCTTTGTTTTCTCCAGAGAACCCATGAATCAGGGAGAAGGAAGAAAGGGCCTGAGGAAGTCAGAACATCAATATGTCTGTTGGAAACCCTTGGTCACCCAGGGGAGTAGCTCTAGGACTCAAGTGAGGGGTCTTAGAGAGAGGCACAAATACTTAGAGCTTAGGAGGAGAAAAGATACTAACGCTTCAGCTTATAGTGGTGGACACTGAGGCCAGAACGTGTGGTGACTGGCTCAGAATCAGGGGGCTAAAGAGTAGTGGGGTCATCAATAGAACTAAGGCCTCCTGGCTTCCCAGTCAGATCTGGTCCAGCTCACTGCTGCACCAGAGGCAGGCTGCCCCAGAACTCTGTGCCAGCGTGAGTGACTTTGGGGTGGGGAACATAAGGAATCCCATCCATTCAAAAATCTTTTTTGTTCGGTTGCTCTTTTGTGCCACTCACTGATAGCTTTTACTCATTGTTTCATAGAGCTGAAGAGCAAATTTGAGATGGCCTTTGGAGTTGGGGTTCAAGAGGCTAAAAGGTGATTCCCTACAAGAAACATATGTATTGTTGCTGCCAGTTATGAGTTGCCTCTAGTCCTGTGGCTACCCAAACTTTTCTCTTTGAGTCTTTTTATTATATTGGTGGAGTCCTGATTTGAAAGATTTTTTTCAGTGAGAACGTTTGCATAAACAGTGTTTACCTCTTAGGGTTCCTCACACTCACATCCCGTCGTCTGGTCATCACCCCTGCAGCATGACATACACCTGACATGCTGCCCCTGACTATGCCTAAGGGTGTTGGGGATGCCCCACATCTCAAGCTGCCTCATTGATTCCCTCTTGGAGATTTGCAGCTGGGACACAGCAGTTCTCCTTTGCTGGATCTGGAAGATCATGGGAACCAGTTGGTTCTGGGCAACCTAACTTAGCTGGTGAAAGTGCAGTTCGTGGGGCTAGTCTGCCAGGGCCCCCGTGCCGGCCCCACAGCTTCCCAGCTAGGAAGCCTTGGGCATGTCACCTCTCTGCCTCAGCTTTTATGGTTGAAAATTGGAGATCATGATACATAATAATAATAAAATAATAAATGAATAATATAAACGAGGGAACTTTATTAAAAATAATGAAAGATAAAAACAATAAGGTTGTTATGTTCAATGAGTTAATATGTGTTATGTGCATGGAACCGTGCTGGTAGTTGCTCAATTGCTTGCTATTACTATTATTAATAGCAATGTAGTAGTACCACCGTCATTATGGTACCTTCACCATGGTCTGTGAGGAAAGCCGGCAAAGGAAGTGGGGTTGCAGAGAGAGATGTGGAATACCCAGATCTAAAGAGAGAAGCATGGTCAGTATCTCAGGCGGTACCTGTGTAAGACAGAGATATAAATATGGAGACAGAGTTTGGAGTTTGACGTCTCTCCAGGCCACAGGTTGGTCATCTTTTGAGGCCCGAATATACTTCTCCCATTTGGGTTCTCTGAGTGCCTCCTGTAATAAAACTTCTCCCTTGAGTTTCTTTGAATGAAGGTTTGTCCCCTGTGACCAAAGGATTCCTAAAGAAGGACAGAGGTAAATCATGTGAGGATGAAAGCAGACAGGCATCTTTCCCCTGTATCTTTTGCCTTTGTGAGCACAGTGTTCTGGCTCCGCACTCAGGTGGGTCTCTGGCCAAGCCCCGTTTTGGGTAATTCAGTTTAAATAAGCAAGGCCTGATCCCAGGGCAGCACTTGCCCTGGCCATTGAAGTGAGTACTATGGGCTATAGGACATGGTCACAAGTAGCTGGTTGTCTCCTGGAAAGCAACGCTAGCCTCCCTGGAGAAAGTGTGTCTTGTTCAATTTTGTATCCCCATCCCCTAGCAAAGAATCTGGCGCACAGATGGGCTTGAGGAATATTGACCGTGAAATATATAAAGGAAGCAGCGCATGGCTGTGGCTGGATGGTGAGGCCGTCAGAGGAGGAAGAGACAGCTCTAGGGCTGGGGGGTGGGAGTGGGGACTATATTTTTGGGTGTTAATATCCCCGATGGGAGTATATTGTGGAACAACTTCTAGGTGTCCATCTGATCCATTTTTATCTCCGTTCCTAGACCTCTTTCATTCTCCCAGTCATTCACTGTTTCAAAGATTTCCAAAATCATCAAAATGGAAAAATCAGGATTTGCACATAGATTTAGATTTTATTGTTTATTTTTTATTTTTTTAAAAGATTTTATTTATTTGAGAGAGAGTGAGAGACTACAAGCAGGGAGAGGGGCAGAGGGAGAAGCAGGCTCCCTGCCAAGCAGGGAGCCAGATGTGGGGCTTGACCCAGGGATTCTGGGATCAGGACCCAAGCTGAAGGCAGGTACTTAACCAACTGGGCCATCCAGGCTTCCCATGTTTTATCATTTATTTTTTAATTAATTAATTGCATTTTGGATTTCACGGCAGGTCGAGGTTTTACTATAATCTTTATCATGCTTGGAGGTCCTCTCTGCCATGGAGATTCATTTTATTCCCCTTACCTTCACACCCTACTGAGAAGGGAGGGCCGGTATGGAAAAAATCTTGATCTAGACATTAGCTTCATCTCTGGACTTTTCAAAGGGGTGCTATTTAAAATATTTAGCCAGCAGTACCATGCAGGCCCCAACAAACAGGGACAGATGTTACTGCAGTCGGAAGAGGGCTGGCTGTGAACAACCTGTCTGGTGAGTTCTCCCTGAGTACCAACCATGCTATCTCCAGATATGGTTTGCAAGAATTTGGAAGCTTTTTTCTTCCAGAAACCCACATGTCCCGTGCTGGACTTCTAAGCGTGAGATATTTGAACACTGTAAGTGCACCTCACGTAACAGGAGGTGCAGACCAGTCTGCATGCAAGGGTCACTGAGGCAAAGCCCATTCCCGTAATGGAATACAATCCTTCTGTTACTTTGCATCTCTTCTGGTCAGAAAATGAGGGCAATTTTCAAGACTTGCCTTCATTTCATTATGTCGAGATTTTTGTAATGTGACTCCTGGCCCCTGGCCTTTTGAGTCCCTCTCCACCTGCCTTTGTACAGTGGTCCTGTCATGCACCTGACACAGATGCGCACATCTAACCAGAGACTGGGGGGAGGACACAGGCCTTTTCACAGCCCATCTCTAGCATGAAGAATGAGAGTGGCCCCACCTCCGGGGGCATGCTCCACACAGAGACACATGCATGGCCAGCCGGCTCCCTTTCCCCTTTAACTGAAACTTCCCTCCTTGATGATTTCCCTTCAGACACTGCTTTCCCTAAACCTTTCCTTGACTAGAATCATGCTAATGTTGACAGCTCTTCCCCCACCCCCACCTGCTTTGTTACAGCACGCAACCCAGAGAGAATGTGAGGTGAGCTTGTCGGAGGAGATGAAAGATGGCAAGAAATGGGTGTTTGGGGACCAGTTCTTTGGTGACATCGACTCTGCAATCCTTTTTTCACTCTCAGTACCTTACTCCCTCTCTCGCCTTCTCCCTCTCCCTCGCTCCCCCTGCCTGCTCTCCCTCTCATTCTCTCTGAAATGGTGTGTGCCTCCAGTAATTTACATAATACTCTTCTGACACCTTTACTTTAGTCATCAATCACGGTACCTTCTCTCAGTCTATCTTTTGTCTGAGCATGTCTCTTCTTTATCAGGCCATGCACAAAAGATTAATTTCACAGTTTTTCTCCCTTCTTTCTTTCCTTGCAAGATACAAAGCTCATGAAATGACAGAAGCAAGATAATGAAAACAACAATGCAAGCAATTTTTTTTTTGTTCTTGCAGGTTGGATCTCAAGATACTTTTTCTAACCTCATTGTGTGCCATCTGTCTTAGAAAAGGTCTGCTCTGTATTTTTTTAATACCTTTCTGAGGCTGCTCAGTAGACTACCTGGGGGGGGATTACATATTTAAATCAGGTCAGAGGCTTTGGTTTTCAAAATCTTTGGAACAATTAAAGCAAGGGGCCCATCTCTAATGGAGGCATGGACTACTGCACAATGCCCACGCCCCAATTAATATTAATGAGCTCTTATGCATAGCCAATTTATGACATTTGATTGACTCACCCAACCACCCTTCAACCTGTCTTATAAAGTGAAATATATGGCAAAGAGGGGCTTATTTGCATATGCATATGTTCTTAATATTAATTAGGCTAATGGAGCTAAGGACTTGGAGATGATTTGGGTACTGGTAAAGAAGAAAAAAAAAATCTGCCACCCACAAAACAGAAAAGTGCTCCATGTCCTGGGTCTGCACTTGAACAAAAGAAGTTGAAGTGGAAGGTGCCAGTATTTCCTCCTTTTCCTGTGTTCCACAAGGTTCGTAGTTTTAAAAAATAAAAAAAAATATTAACCACAGGCATGAGTATTACTTATCTTCTTTCTTCCATTTAAATTGGGAAAATTTAAATAGATTATGGAATAACATAAAAATAAAAGCCTCATTCAACTGTATGCCAGTGGCCATTGGTCAGATCTCTCCCGTCAGCGCGGGGCATTGCGGCTTCAGGAGGATGCGAGGGTCTCTCAGAGACACATGTCAGATACAGGACGGGGTTATGTCAGGAGGAAGTGTTCCCAAGGACATCTGCTTTAGCAGGGTCACTAATGGAATTTATCCCCACAGTGGAGTGGCTGGGGAAGAACTCTTTTGATGTAGCCTAATTAAGCCTAGGGAGGAGAGTCAAACTTCATGAATCTTTGTTGTTGAGACTGGGGGCAACACACACCCTGATTTTTCTTTCAAACCATCCTTTAAAGCCCAACCGTGATGATTTTTGACACCAGTAATATCAGGAAAAGCATTTAAGTATCTGCTCCCTCTCTGTATGCTAAAGGACATTGATAGTAGGTAACTAGCAGGGCTTGCACAGCAGAATAGCATATGTCCTATGAGCTTGCTTTATGGTACCATAAGTAAAAATCATCCTAAGTAATCATAGTGACTGTGACTTGAATGCTTTTTCTATACCAGATGTTATGGAAAGCACATTCGGTATTCTTTCTGTCTTATCCCAGTTGTGTAAGTATGGCATTTGGGAATGCCGAGGCCAGGATTACACCTAGGGGGACTGTGGCTCTGAAGTATCATGTCTTTCCCTTGGTTTGTCAAGCTCAGGACCACTCAAGGATATTGTAGACTGGAGGTAGTTCAGCCTGGAGTCAATACAAACAGCAGTGGCATCACAGGAAGAGGGACACACTACATCCTCCTAAGGTAGCCAGTGGCTTGGCTAACTCTATCATGTCCAAGTAAATAGTTACTTTCAACAGTAGAAATGATTATTTGTTGCCACATAGAGAAAAGAAAGTGAAATATGGAAAGATACTTGATTAACTGGTAGTTTGGTAAAGAGCTTGGGAACAACAACAAAAAATACTTATTTGTATTTAACATTTATGAATGAAAACTCTTTATGGGATAAAGTCTTACTGGACAGAAATCTTCCAGAGCTTGCTAGAATGGTTACATCCATGGAAAGAAGAATGAGGGAAATAGCTGGGGACCGGATTCCTGTGCTGGGAATCCAAGGTGGTGACATTAGAACAAGCAAGGAATGGAGGCCTCCAGAACCAGGGATGGCCTCATGGATTCTTCTTATCTCGAGTCCCCATCTGCTCTCTGAAATCTGGTGTCTGGGCACAGCTGGATGCTAAAACTCTGCTGGGGGTTTTACCTTCTGATGAAATTCCTAATGAACTTTACGAGCTGTCACACCCCTCTGGCTCTTCTCTAGTCCAAGTCTANGTTGGGAATCCAAGGTGGTGACATTAGAACAAGCAAGGAATGGAGGCCTCCAGAACCAGGGATGGCCTCATGGTTTCTTCTTATCTCGAGTCCCCATCTGCTCTCTGAAATCTGGTGTCTGGGCACAGCTGGATGCTAAAACTCTGCTGGGGGTTTTACCTTCTGATGAAATTCCTAATGAACTTTACGAGCTGTCACACCCCTCTGGCTCTTCTCTAGTCCAAGTCTATGTGTGTGTCTCCTGTGAGCGTGCATTTAGGGGGAGGGAAGTGGGAGGAGCAGGCAATGGTGAGGAGATGCTTTCAAGGGGAAAAGGAGGAAGCCCCTTCTTCCCAGAGGTCCCAGGCTTGAGTTCGGCACTTCCAGGACCGGTGGGGACAAATACGAGTCCTCCTCTCTGATAACCATTTGTTCTGCCCAAACTTGTTACTTTTTTTTAAAAAATTATCTCTGCTGCTGAAAATGCTTTGACTATATTATAAAGATGTGACAGGTAGTGAAAGAGTGTGTATGAAATGATTAAGGACCTGATATGCTTTATTCTCTTCTCCCATTAAATATATGTTTATTACAGCAAGGGTTTGTTTGCAGAGAGACAGTAGCAGAAGGAGGAAAAGGACTGGGGTGTGCCTGATGCCCTTTATTCTCATCATGTGCAGGTCAGCAGGAGGCAGCCTAGAAGAATGGTCCAACTTGTGGGCTCTGGCTCCAACTGCTTGGAATGGTATTGTGCCCCCATCCCTTATGAGTTGGGCACCCTTAGGCATATTGCTTACCCTCCTTGCACCTCAGTTTTCTTCTTCTGTAAAAGAGGTGTAATAAGAGCACCTAACTCGAATCATATTGTTGTGAAATGTAAAGGTATGTATAGTGTTTGGCATACTGTGAGGGCGCAATATGCATTAACTCTCATTATTATTATTATTATTATTATTATTAATTACCAGGTTTCTCCACTCAGTTGATAACACTAAACTGCCTACCTTTTTCACTAAGCATTTTTGGGATTCACCCAAGAATGCTTTCTTTCAGTAAACATGTCATTGCCATTGACATGGCAAAACCATTGGCTATCACTTTATTAGTTGCAGGGAATGAGCAAGGTAGACGTGATCTTGGCCCTCACAGAGCTTCTGGTCTAGCTGAGCAGAAAGGTAATTAATAGCTGAATACAACAGAGTATGATGAGTGCTGAGAGTGAGGATTTATGTGAGTCATCGGAGGGGTCAGAACAGGGAACTGCCCGAGTTCTAGATGTCTGAGAAGATCCCCGAGCTGGGATCTGAAGGACAGACATGTCAGAGAGAGGCACTGGAAGGAGGTCAGAGAGGAGTGGGGTGGGGAAGGTGGTAGGAGCAGCATAAGTAAACTCCCAAAGGTGGAAAAGGGCAGAAGAAGGGGTCCCAGGGCTAAACGGAGGCCCAAATGGCTGGGCCTTAAAAACTGCAGGACAGATATGGTGAGGGGAGGCAGGAGGGGCAGGTAGAGCCCAGCCGTGTGAGGTGTGGTTAGCCATTCAAGGAAGTGGGACTTATGCCATGAGTAATGGGTAACAACTAGTGGATTGAAAGCAGGACCCTTAGATGTGCCAGGATGTCCATTTTACAAAGATGGGGAGGGTGGGAAGCCAAGGGAAGAGGGTGTACTGGCTGGTGAGGAGCCAGCTGCTGCCATAGCCATTAAGGAGAGGGCCAGGGCAATGAGAAAGGTCAGGGCTAAGTACCCTCCAGTGCCCACTAGCCAAACCCTTGTCACTTGAGCCATTGCTAGGGCCCATTTTAAGCCAGCCCAAGGAAGGCAAGTCATGTGGTTCAGTGCAGGGGTGGCCACCTGAAAACCGGACACCCATCTGTGAGCTCCAGGAATGTTTTTACTTAAACCTTCCGGTTGTAGGTTTTTGCCACCACCTGCCCAAGGAAAAATGTGTCCAGAGCACTTTAGGAGAAAACACAATAGCAGTTTCTCCCCCTTCACCTCCTCTGTCTCTGCCTCCCCTGACAGTGAAAAGGCTGAGGTGTGGAATCCTTTGCAGTAGAAGAAAGCATGCACTAGAAATGCCAACAATTTCTCCTTTCCAACTGTGCCAGCCTCGGGGCTAGACACACAGTAGGTGTTCACTCAGTGCACGTTGACTCACCTGGTCTCTGATCATTTTCTCTCCTCCTGAAGAGGGGCCAGAGCCAAGGGATATGATGCTTCTGTGATTGCCACATTCTCCTTTTCCATCTGCTCAGCATTTATCAAGGTGATAGTGGTCAGGCTTCTGTGGAGGAGAGGACATGACTAGCCCAAGATGCTCGGCTGCAGTCAGAGGACAAAAACGTAGTTTGATCCCAAGCCTGTCATTCAGCTCAGTTGCCTGTCAGCCCCTAGGGTTCCCAGACCTGCAGGCTGCCATTTGGACCAACATTTGGGAAGCAGGATACTTATGGAATCCATTTTGGGTTTGGCAGCCAGAACAAAGGGTGAGGCTGGAATGGAGCAAAGAGGTGTAAATGTAGCCCAGAGCAGGGGGCTATCTGGTGTCACATAGCTGACCCTTCTGTGGCAGGGGTGGGGTGTTGGGGGAGAGAGTGTATGTAAGGAGACCATTTAAACTCTCACTACCAGCCAAAAGAGAGGGAGCCAGATTGCAAATGAGGTCTCTTGGGCAGCTGCCTCCCAGAGATGAGCGAACCTAATCTTTGTTCATCGGGAGGTCGAAAGCGTTTTTTGTTTGGCGCTGTACAGCTCAGCATGCTGGAGGTGAGGTGGGCATCATGCATATCTGTGGGAGTCCCCAAGACCTCTTTAGCCCCGATGAACAGGATATGCTGCTTCCTGGGGTGGTTAAAGTGAGCTCGCTCTGCTGCTCCAGGCCCCTGTAGCCCTGCATCTGAAAGAATGTGGGCATTTGCAGGCAAATCTCTGGGTCTCATCTTACCAGCCCCCACCCCACATGCACACTCACACACACCCCAATGAGCCCTGTTCTGCTTGAAAAACTCTAAAATATTCTGTGTCCTTCATATACGGGGGAAAACCCTTTAGGCGTTAGATACTGCAGTAATTACTATATAATGGAGTAAATACTATACTATAATAATTAACTTGTAAACCTTGGAATAACATTTACTGTAATTTAGACCAAATATGAACTGTGAGTAATGAAGCTCGATCCAACATGAAATCATTTGCAGGGCGCTTTAAACATATGCCTGGGAAAGGGAGAGCAGTGGTTTCCCGTCATTACCAAAACGGGCCCAAACGAGGCCCTCACATACTGGAAGTGCGTGCAGCTGCCGTTATTTTGACATATCTTGTTAGTATTTTTTTTCCTTTTTAATAAATCGCTTCTCTCTTGCCTTTTCCTAAACTGTCCTTTCAGGCCATCAAAAGGAGCCTATGGTTTGGTCTGGTTTTGAATTTAGTTTTTACCCAAATGATTGCAAACGCTCTATGCAAAGCTGCCATTTAGAGCCTGGGTGAGAGTTGGGCAAGGGGTAAGAAGGTTCTTGGGTTGCCAACGTCAACAGTGAACTATGGTGCTTCTGAAAAGTGGATCTGTGAGACAAAGCTACCTCTCACCACTGTGGTGCCAGGGGTCTGGGAGACCCAGAAAGTCACAACCCTTTGGTTTACTCAACATGTCATGCCTGTGCCTCCAGATCTCTTTTACGTGGGCTTGCTCTCTTTCTGAGGAAGCGTAGGGGCGGGGTGTGGGGCACAGAGGGCAGATTTGCCTCCCTCTACACCCCCACTCTCCCTACACACCTGACACATTAAAGGTAAGAAAGGGACTTGTATTAGGTTGAACTAAACGAAACTGTTGTTCTTCTAGGTTAAAAGCAACGTAATGTCAACAACAGCATATGGTTTAAGCTAATAGAGTGTGTGTCTGTGCCCTTCTGACCTCAGAGCTCTGTGCCGTCCTCTGAGCCACTGCATAGGTTCCAGATTCAGTTAAAACGGTACCTCAGGGGGCACCTGGGTGGCACAGTCGTTAAGCGTCTGCCTTTGGCTCAGGGCGTGATCCCGGCATTCTGGGATTGAGCCCCACGTCAGGCTCCCCTGCTGGGAGCCTGCTTCTTCCTCTCCCACTCCCCCTGCTTGTGTTCCCTCTCTCGCTGGCTGTCTCTCTTCTTTCGAATGAATAAATAAAAAATCTTAAAAAAAAAAAAACTGGTACCTCAGTGGGTCTCACATTGCCCAGCTCCCACCCCTCCCTTCTCAGAGTCATACTATTGGGAAACATCATCTGTCCTTCNTGTCAGGCTCCCCCGCTGGGAGCCTGCTTCTTCCTCTCCCACTCCCCCTGCTTGTGTTCCCTCTCTCACTGGCTGTCTCTCTTCTTTCGAATGAATAAATAAAAAATCTTAAAAAAAAAAAAACTGGTACCTCGGCGGGTCTCACATTGCCCAGCTCCCACCCCTCCCTTCTCAGAGTCATACTATTGGGAAACATCATCTGTCCTTCTTACCTTTCTAGGTTTTTCTTTGACTGGTTCGCACACCTTCCATTCTTGTCAGACTGAATCACTTACTGTTTTCTATTTCAGCATTTCCCACTCTGGTTTTTCGTGCTTTCAGGTCCTAGTCCCCCAGAATGCTCTCTTGGCTGACTTGAATTCTGTCTCTCCTTTTAAAGAGACAATTTACCTTTTCTCTGATCCTTTTTTTTTTGAACAAAGGGTGTTGAAGTTGGGAATAATAATAGGTGGCATCCGTTGAGCACTCACTGTGTGTCGTCAAGCATTGACTGGGGCATCATATGGATTATTTTATCTGATCTTCACAAAACTCAGGAGACAGGTACTATCCCTAACCCTATTTTAGACGAGATCAGGCACGTTCAGGGTGGTATGGCCATAGACTATCCCTTACCCTATTTTAGAGACGAGAAAACTGACACATGTGTGAAGGTTTAGTAACTTTTGTAACGTGGCCAAGGTAATGCACGTAGTCTGACAAAGGATTTCTCTTTGGTGATCATGGCCCGGAGGTGAATATCATATCCTCGCAGAAGATAGTCCAGTTTAAGAGCAGTGACAAAAGCCATCTCCAGATACTTGAAGGACTGAATGGAGAAAAGGGATGTTTGCACATATTACAGAGAGATCTAGAACCACTTCAGGGTGTCAACTTGTCACAACATGCAGATCATTCCAAGTCTTTGAACATGGGCCAACTGCTGAAAACAGAATGGGTTGCCCTGTGAGATTGAATGAGGCGCCTATCACTGGAGATACTCTAATAGAGACTGGGATTCACCATAGAGATGTTCTCTGAGGCAGAACAGCTTGGTGGCTAGGAGCATGGGCCCTGGAGTAAACTGGAGAGTTTCAAAATCCCAGTTCTACATTTACACTCTGCACCTGACACTTTTTTTTTCCCCAACACACCCCCTCCCCACGTATCCACAACCCCCCCCACACCTGCTTTCAGTTTCTTAAATCCATGTAAACTACTTAAGCTTCTCAAACCTTAATAAAGATATGAATCACTTCAACCTGGGACTTTGTTATAATGCAGATTCTGACTTAGTAGGCCCCGGGTGGAACCTGAGATTCTTCATTTCTAACAGGCTCCCAAGTGATGCTGAGATGGTCTGGTATAAGGCCACACTTTGGGTGGCAGGGCCTTATAGTGTATGCCTTATCTCTACCTCCAAAAAATTGTAGCAGTCACTATTTTCCCTATTAGGTTTTGGGTAAATGATCGTGATTGATTGATTGCTTGCTTGGATGAACTCTCTACTCTAGGAGAGCCAAGTTTTGACGATGAGAAAAATAATCCTTCAAGTACCCACTCACTCCCCAATAGGGTCCACCTACATCCCTCTTTGCCTTTGTGCCAACTAATAGATTGTTAAAAATTCTGTGTGATCTTCTTCTTTTACTCTTTTATGGAAATTGCTCTGACATCTCTCATAGTATTTGCCAGCAGAGATTTTAATTGGGACATGGATAAGATTTTGAGCGAATGGCAAACAATGGGAATTTAGATCAGTTAGGCTAGCAGTTTCAGTGACGGGTGTCTCTGCAGAGATAAATTATTTTCGGGCAAAACACACAATCAAATCTGTCATATTATTCCAATACATTTTAATCAGTTTTTGTTTTCAAATAACCCTGCTCCTATATATGAGATCTTTTTTCCACTTACGTATTTACGTATTTAGAACAGGTGACCACTGAACTCTTACTTCTCGAGACTGGAAAGTGTTAATGCCCTCTTTCTGTCTGTTATAAGTGGTTGGCATCACAGATGGGTTTTTGCTCAGTGCTAGATCCAGAGACTTCTGTGTGTGCATCCTGATATTAACACAATGGATTGAAATCATATTTATTGTTTTCTTTTTCAGGGAAGGATCAGAGATGGGGGAGTTGAATGCTTTTAAGCAGTTTTTCAGGAAACAAAAGGCCACATTTTTGAAATGCCAGCTATTACCAGTCCACAGTTCAGACTCTAGGAAGACTCGTTAGCACTTGCTCGGGTCCCTCCCTCCCTGGAAACAGTGCAGGAATTACACTCTGAGATGTGACCATTGAAACAGACTCAAAGTCAGTGCGCATAATTACTTACCACAACAGTGGTTAATGTGCCCTGAAATATTCCCAGCTTCCCTTGGCCTGGGGCTTGATGGTTGATATTCAGATTTTCTTGATAAATGTCTTGGATGCTTTGCTTACACCACTTCCCAAAATGCTTCTGGATCCTAATGCATGCACTTTCCCTCTCCGTCTAGGTGTTGGGCTGTATGGAGGAAGGAACGCCTCTAAGGCTGTCACGTTACGGCTGTGATGGGGAGTGAATGACATCTTAGACTGTTGGGGCTAAAAAGGGCTATATAGGAAGTTAACCATCTCTCTTCAGCTCAACCTATTTATTCTGTAAATGAGGAAGTGGGCAAGCCATAGGGTCACACAGCTAATTAGTGGCTCAGTCAAAATAAAAGCCCAAGTCCCCTGAATGGAAGTCCCATGCTCTTTCTGTATGAGGCTGCTGCTTGTGCGTATGCCCCCAGTGTAGTGAGAAGGCCTGAGTTTTTTGTCTAGACTCATGAGAAGGCCTGGTTCTCTTGCATTACCTTAGGCAAGTGCCCAGCTGTTGCTCAAATCCTCTGCCCCAGGGCAGAGGAGGTTTTCCACATCTGCCTCTCCTTTTTTGGCAGTATTTCCCTCTTCTGTTCTGAAACTCTGAGCTCTGATGCTGCCTCACGTGCTCTGAGCCCTTCCACAGCTGCCCTCATTACTCTGATCCTCTCTCCTAAAGTTGGGTTGGTGTTTACTCTTTCTGTGTCAAGGCTTCTCCCTGCTCTGTCTCATTCCCGTGGGTCATGCTCTCTATTGTGACACTGGAGACGATGATGTGTTGTCCCCCTCCCAGATGACATCCTTGCCCTTGAGCAGCCCTTCCAGCAATAACCCAGAGGAAGGACCATGAGAGACACTGGGGGTTGGGTTCACCATGGGCAGGGCTGAGGATTGAAGGTGATGTGATGTTCATAAGACATCCTGACGTTTCCTCTGTGTGCAGGCTAGCCCTGCCTTACCCCAGCTCTGCTGTGTTCATCTGGGGAGTATTCGTCCTCTCAGATGTGTCAGACACCCTGAGTTTCCCAGGGTGAAAGAGAACATGGTTCCTGCCATTATAAAGTGCACAGGGCAACGTGAAAAGTTGCTAAATCATGGTTCAGCAGAAAGTTGTGTGACCACAGCAGAAAGAGGGCTGGGTCCCCTGACGAGGTCAGGGTGAGCTTTGCATAGGGGGTGGTAGTCGGAGTAAACTTGAATGACAGTGGGGATCTTGTTGGTTATCTCTAGGGGTAGGGGTGAGGGTGGGCGATGTTTAGCAGGGTTGGGGTAGGTATACAGAGAAGAGGTATTGCAAGGAGGAACACATGGACAGAGCCAAGAGGCAGAAAGGTACGTGACTGCTTGGTAGTGATCAGGATGATACCCAGTGTTCTTGGCTCAAAGTGACTCTTGACAACATACTGACATAGCTTGCTAGACCTTAGTGGGGAGGGGGCTTAAAGGCAAGCCCACACCCTGACCCTGGAGACACAGCTCCCGCATAACTTCTCTCTCTACAGGCTTGATCCCCTCCCCCATTCCAGCCTGGGCTGCTCTTGGTCTCTGCTCAGACCTCGTGCTTCCATTCTGTCCTTGCAGGTGGCCCCTCTCTGGCATCTGCCCAGATGCTCCTGTTCTTCCTTCTGCTTCTCTAACTTGGCTCTTCCTGTAAGTGCCCAAGTTCTTCCCTTCTCCCCTGGGAAATCTCTAAACATTTCTTAAGGGGTAGAAGATTCTCACACTACCAAGTCAGGTCTGCAAAAATGGCCCATTTCATAATTTTCTTTGAATCAGATAAAATCTGACTATAAACCCCTGTCTGCCCACAATGATAGTAATTCAAATTGCAGAGATTGTTAGGGTGTTCCTGGGGGTTACGGGCCTCCCTGTAACTGGACAATGGAGGAAGGGCCTCTGGTTTTCAGTCTGTTGTGTTTATTTTAGATCTCTTTCTCTCCCAGTCCATGTCCTCCATGAAGGTGGCAGACTCTGTCACTCTCAGGGTCTGCCCAGTTGCCCAGGTCAGACCTTCCAGGGAGACCACACAGCTGTTGGCCTCTGGGGTCTTGCATTACCGAGGCGTGGGGCCTGGGTCTCTGCCTTCCCAGCACCTGCGAGTATCATCCTTGTCGTCCCCATCGTGGAGCTGTCTCTCCTCTCTCTAGCTCTATCAAAACCAGTCCCTTCTCTCTGTGCCCCCAGGACTTCGGCATAACCTCTTTAGTGAATTTAGGCTGTCACGGAAGTCAGGAAGAGGGGGCCTTTCTGAATCTTCGGCTTCTAAACTGCTCCACAAACCTTCCGGAGGCGAGAGGGCACTGAGAGCTTGGCTTGCTTCTGAAAAGAGGGTAGGATTTGTGTAACAAGTTGGAGAATACACAGAGAATGAAATTCAAATTCTAATTGTTATGTCAATAAATTATCTGAATCACAATCCTATCCATCCTTTGAATTCTGGATTTAGATGAGTTACCCGCCTAGACAAACTCTCCCTGCCCTAGTTTCATT
Organism: Ailuropoda melanoleuca; assembly: GCF_002007445.2. Lineage (NCBI taxonomy): Eukaryota > Metazoa > Chordata > Mammalia > Carnivora > Ursidae > Ailuropoda > Ailuropoda melanoleuca. The sequence continues at coordinate 83,970,230 of NC_048221.1, read as the reverse complement.
ATCTATAAAATGGCAATAATATTAATAATTACTTCCTAAGGTTGTTACAAGAATTAAATTACTGAATACCTGCAAGTTACATAGAATAGTACCTGGATCATAGTTAAGGTCTTAAAAACTCTGAGCTGCTTCATTAGTTATTATCCATTTGACCATTAACACGCCATGGAGGACTGTTAATGATTTTATTATGAGTATGGCGGCAAGCATGCACACATGATTAAAACCCCTTGTGCATTTCAGTGCTCAATACATTCTTGGTGATTCCAACTTGACAGAAGGAACAAGATTTGTCCTGCGGATCCCAGAGGAGAGTCTGCGCCCTGAATAACTATTCCAACTATTGCTCACCATATGTCCACAACCAAAAAAAAAAAATAGTTTTGGAGGGCAGGAAATGAGCACACATGTGCACATCTGCAGAGAGTTGCCTGCTGAAATCGACACGTAAGACATATTTACCACTGAGGCAAATGCCTTCATGTGTTTGTAAGTGGCTATTTCTGAACACCCAAAAGGGAAGAAGAGAGAAGCCAAATTCAAATGGCATCATGTGTTTGTTATTTTGGAGCAAGGTTATGTGGAAGGAGAGCTTCCCTTATGCCTGGAACACTTTAAGGGGGAGAGATGAAGTATTTAAAGGTATTTTAATGATCATGAAAGGCACAGGCTTAATAGTACAGGAAACTACAGTTCTCTTTTTAATCCCAGAAGGAAAATAACAAGGCTGGAGCTTAGCCTTCCCTGAAGAGTCATAAACTGGACTGCAAAGAGGCAGCCCCTTGAGATGCCTTCTCTGGGTCTCTGTGGCCCCTTAACTATGGGTCTGTCTGCCTAGGTTTTCACTGTGCTTATTAATTAATGATCATAACACTGTGCTTAGGTAGCAGCAAACTGCACAGGGTTCTGGGAGAAACTGTTGTTTTCTGGCATAGTGGGTTAAGGACCTTCCTGAACAAGCTGGCCTATTTAGTCCCACATTCCCTGCTTCCCAGCCCTTTATGGCCAGGTCCCCCACTTAACCTACTCTGTCTTCTGTCCTTTCCCTGCTCAAACATGGAAGTCCTCTGTGCTGGTCCCTTCCCCACCATCAGCATCACATGACTCCTGTTATTTGCAGTAGTGATGTTCTGTAAAGTCCCTGGGAATGCTGAATTAGTGAATAGTTGACCACTGCTCCTAGGGGAAATCCAGGGTTAGGTTCCTGCGAGCCTCTGGTCATAACATTTCATCAATGAACACGTAATCCTATTATGTGTGTTTCAATTCAGACACCTTAAAAGCAGCCAGCTGAGCACTCTGGGGTTATCAGTGACACAGGGCTTCATGGAGGAGACACCTTAGGGTGTGCAGGCCCCAGACACTCTCTCTTCCACTTTTACCTTCTCTGTTCCAGCTTGTGGACCTGAATTGCCACAAGCCTGGATGCTTTCCTGCCTGAAACCCTGGGTGTTACAGATTTACTTCCTCCAAATACATTTCCTCACACCCCATACCTGTGTCTCAGACCATTTGATAATCAGAACCTTGAATCTCATCTTTGCCTTTGCTTGAGGCATCCACTGCCACTCTGCCTTCTGTCCTGAAGCCTACTATAGCAGACCCTGCCCATCACATTGCTCAAGCACTTCCTGATGATATCTCCCACTGCAGGATGGAATTATTTTTTGGAAGTGCTAAGAGTGTATTTTTCATCTCTTGAATTCCTTTCATCTCCAGAATCACTTGCCTTTCCTCATTAAACAGAAACGTTCATTGGAATGTGGTGGGGCCCTCAAGCCAACATGTTAAGGACACGTGTTGCAGATATCATGTGGAGGTCATCAGCAGGCAGTGAGCCTGGCTAGCATCAGCTTTTGTTCCTGACAGCATCCCCAGTGGCCCTTCCGTGGAAGGCATTATGAGCGAGAGGAAGAGAGTCCAAATAGTACGATTCCAAATGAGATGACCTAATTGCGGAAGGCTAACTCGGGCTTATAGAAGACTGGGCATCTCAAAGAAACCAGTCCTTGACATATAATCAGGAGAACATTTGGCAGATGATAGGAAGGCTATAAATATGATTGTGTTTTAACAACCATCACCCTTCATGGCAGGACTTGTCTCCAGATTCTTAAAAATGACCATACCGCAGTCACTGGTGTCTTCTCTGGGAGGAATCACAGTGCATGTCCAAGTGAGTTCCTCCACTCTGCTTTCTTGAGTTTAATCCCATTTGTAGTTTCAGTTGCTTTATCTCCAGCTGGCTTTTTTCTCTATTTCCATTCCTCATCTTACTTTTTAGTCCCTCCCCCCTCCATTCCACTCTATCCTCCTCCCTTGTTCCTCATGCACACAGGGACATGTCCATGTTTTGGATTAGAACCCAAAGCTGATTATCCTCTAAAAGTGTGAGAAGTCAGTTGTCACTAATGACCTTGGGTAGTGCTTTCTTTGGGGCCACATTTGTGAAAGCTCAATGGCTTGCTCTTTAGCTTGAGAGGAAATACCAGGAAGGTTTTGTTGTAGGTCAGGAAGAAACACTCCATGGAAGAATGGCACCATTTTTACAGGGGAGTCTGAAGAATGTCCTCATCATTACCGCCAGAGAGTGAATTTGGAGGGCAGAACTTCTGTCCCTCGTTGGACAGAGAGAGAAATGGAGGTGTGAGAACATCCAGTGACTTCTCAGACTCACAGAGTTGGCAGAATAAGGGCGAGGACCTAGGACTCCTATCTCAAAACCAGACCTGACCAAACACAGCTTAGCCTGCATGTGTCACTGTGCCATTGACCAGGTTCCTGCCTGGATGGAGCTGCTTTGCTCTTTGCCAATCCCAGACGAACTAACCCTGCTCTGCCCAGGGACCCTCACACGTTCCTTTTTTACATGGTGCATAGGCCCCCTCACCCCGTGACCAGGAACACCCCTCTTCCCAGTGCCAAGGTACCCAGATAGATGAAGAAATCAAATTATGGCTTAGAAAACGGGGTCTTAGCGTGTGCCGTGCCTTGTGGGAAATTTGCTTGTGGAGGAGCTAACACAGTTGGATTAGAGAGTGTGCATCTTTTTAAGGTATGCTACTGTAAATACAGTTCCATGCTGCCAGAGACCCTTTCTCTGACAAAGTGCTTGCTTCATTGCATTTCTGCACCCTCCTCCCCCCAGTTCCATCCCCAGCTTCTGTTTTCTTAATTTTACACTGAAGGATCAGCATGCCCAGGATACATCCGTCTCCCCTTGTGTCTCTCTTTGTCTCTTCTTCTCAAAGGCAACGAGGTCTCCTTCCTGCAGGGGCAGTAGAAACAGAAGGAAGTACACACACTGATTGATCTCCGCCTGTCAGGTGTTTTGAGGACATGGGCGATGGAGGTGCCTGGTCCTCCTCAGTCGACGGGGGCTCCGAGGCAGAGCTCCACCCTTCGTTCACAGTGCGCACGGCGCCCCTGAAGAATGACCACCATGCTCATTCATTGTCGGCTTTCCAGTGCAGCACCAGCATGGGGTCTGGAGCCCCCGCTTCCAGGCAGCCTCCTATCAGAGCTGAGCAGAGAGGCAGCTGAAAGCAAATCCTTCTCTTCTGGAAGGGTACTTGATGGTACTGGTGCCATGCTGGAGAGTTTCATTTTGGGTATAAATGAGAAGCAAGCATTGCAAGTGACAGTTATAGCAAATCAGGTACAGTGGACGGTTCCAACCTTTATTCACATTATGTGTCATAATAAACGTCTTTTCAAGAAAGACGGCATGTGCAGTCAGAATAGCCCAGGCTGCAGCTCTGCAGAGGAGTAGGAGGAATCACCATTGTCAGAGCAGAGTGTGGCCAGAGGATGAGATCACATCTCCAGCTGGAGCCCTCCAATCTCCTCCCTGTCCTCCAGGAAACATGACACAGAGCATGACACTGCATCCATTATTTATAATGTCAGAGTTAGGGAAGATGGAGGTTCATACTGATTGCAACTTCGGAACAGAGATGGATGGGGAAGATACTGCTGAGCCTTGATGTGGAGGTTAGCACCTCTAGGCTGAGAAGCTCGAGGCTCACACAGGTGAGGGCCTGCAGTCGCCGGGGGCCAGGAGGAAAGCTGGTCACTTGCCATCTTCAGTTTGGAGGAAGCCGAACATGGGAGGTTCCGTGAGCTCAGCTAAGTGACCCACAAAGCCTGATTTCTGAGTATTGGTGGACTCAGAAGAAGAAGCTAGGCTTCCCAAGAGTAGAGGATGTATGCCATACTAGCACATTCCTGCTCATCATCCCCAAAGAGTCTGTCTTCTGATTCCATTTATGCAGTTGTACTTGTGGCCGTGTGTACCGATATTTGTCTTCTGGGTTTGTCGAGCTCAGAAGAATTTGGTGACTGGAGAGCTCTCTCAACATCAGAGACCAAAATGGCATAGTTATAATGATGTGGGGCTCAGTTGTGTCTCTAAGACAGACAAATGGAGAAGGGAAGGTAATTTTTACAGATCCAGAGGAAGCAGTCCTTTAGAAATGAGTTAAAATAGCAGTGACTATATACTTGGCAATTATTGTTTGTATCAACAGGCCCAGAGATGTTGGGTAGCCGCTAGTCCAGAGCTTCATGGTTGGCTGGATTCCGTGCCTGCTCGGGAGGTCAACACCTTGCCTTCAGCATTGGAACTGGTTGAGGGAAGAGTTAGCTCCTCCACCCAATACATGGGCCACGGAAGAAAGAACATCCCAGTAGCTTTACAGGGAACATCTGTTGAACTTGACTTCTGAGTTAAAATTGAGCACCGGTTCTCTGCTCCATTGTGTCAGTTTCAGCCTTGGTGAGGGGACTAGCATGGAGCATGGAGGTAGAGTTATCTCGAAAAGGCAAGGCCAGTTGCTAGGGGTGTGCAGACTTTGCAAGAACCGGGCCAGATAGCGTGGTCTGTATGGTCTCTGTTGCAGCTGCTCACTTCTGTTGTTTCAGAAAAAAATGGTGGGCTGGATTTTCTGACTCTTGATTTATAACTATAAGGTTGAGATAATGCTTTCAAAATCAGTACCCTTTCACCATTGAACGGGGAGTCCTGGGTTTTCCCAGGTGAATTTAAAGGGATGTGAAGTAAGGTGGGACTGTTAAAGAATAGCGCTCTAAAGCTCTGTAAAGCACTGCCATTGCTTGTTATGAGAGTATGTGCTCCTCTCACTCTGTTAATTGAACATACCTACACAGGTAGACACTGACATCAATCCCTCATAAAACCTATGAGTGCAAACACAAATGCACACACAGAGAAAGTCTTGTGCAACACCAGATGTGTGTTCTCAAACACATCTGGGTGCCCATGAGCATATGCACATGAAAACTCTCAGGAATTCATCTGATTCAATGCCCACATGGGGTGTTTTATCCGACTCTTTAAAAATCACAGCTATGCTTAGAAAGTCCTCAGGTACTGAAACTTTTCTTCCGGTCCCCTTTGTCACCTCTTTCTTGTTGCAAAGTAATGCAAGTGGTGACACTAGTAGTAGCATTATTCTGTAGAAAAAGGTAAAAATTCCTTCCCATTCCCACTCTGTTTGCCACCCTGTTTCTCTCTCTCTCTCTCTCTCTCTCTCCTGCAGGCTGTCCTTAGTTATGACCAAGAAGCAGCAGCTTTTCCACTTCATCCTCTGTATACAGGGCTGAGGTCCTGGCATGGAGAACCTTCCTTCTGTGGGCTCAGGCAATTGATTTTCAGGCTTCAGCACAAGATTTTCTACTTGTGTGGGCTGCTACATTGTGTCCCTTTTCAGAGGGAAGGGCTAGGGCAAGCTGCAGAGTCCAAAGTGCTCATTCTGTTTCCAAACGCATTTCGTAGTTACTTAGGGCAGGAAGCCCTAGTAGAGGTGAAAGCCTGCCTCATCTCTCTTCTGGGTTCTGCAGGTGAGGAGGAAGCACAGTGTATAGGAGTAAATGGTTTTTATTCATTATCATTTAAGGATTTGCATCCAATCTCCTGGCCATCCCAGGAATGCAGAACTTAAAAGTCTGTAAGGATGTGGCTGGGCATGGTGATGTCCTTGAAGGATCAAATGCCCTGGAATGGAGGGTGGGCCTGGATGGGGTGGAGACATAGTAGTTTCCATGCCCAACTTTTCCTATGCCTTTGTTGGGTGGGAGTAGGAAGAGCTGTCTGGGCCCAGGTGGACATAGCAGCAGAGTCATATGTGATTCGCAGGTGACTCTTAGGGATGCTGACCAAGGAGTGGCCTGAACCAGCAAGTCCTGTGGTGAAGGCAAAGTCTTGTGAGCACGGAGGGGAGAGGTTTGGGATTCTCTGCTGGGTGGCAGAAGCTACTGTCCATCCTGGGTAAAGGATGGGGCTCAGGGAAACAGCAATCCTCTACGCCATGGCTCTAGTCCTGATAATTGCAATCGTTAACCTCCACTTCTTCCCTCAACATAAAAAAGTGTTTTTAAAAGTACCTGCTATTGAAGAAAGCTCCCAAATTTAGTTACATAGCTACTCATTTAATGCATTGCCCTCAGGTCAGGGTTTGCTAAACTGGCCTGGGCTTTACAAAGTCTCTGACTGCCCTGAAACAGCAAGCCAAATGATAAGCGAATTTTTCTTTGTGTGTCTATGAAATGGTGTGAGTGTGGGTGTGGTGACTCCACAACTTCTGTCAAATTCTCAGGAGATCTGTGATGTCTGCAAGGTTAAAAACTATTTTATGAAGCCAAAGGAATCTTTTCCGAGTGGTTGAATTTCAGGTAGCATGGTGGGTGGGTGTAGAAAGAGCTCCTCACTTCCCCTGCATGGACACCGTCCCCCTCTGACCTACAGGAAAGGCACGAATGGGTGGTAGGATATCCAGCTCACTGAGGGACGTGGTGCTTTGTAGCATGGAAGGGGCTGATCTAGCTCTCTAGGTCCTTGGTCTGTGATGGCAGCGCTAAAACTTAATATGCATTTCAGCTGGGAATGGAACAGCTTCACCGTTGGGTAAGATTTAGTTGACAGTTTTAGCTCTAAGCACCTTGCATGTATTAATTCATATAATCTTCATAACCACCTTACGAAGTAACTTGTGAGTTCATTCCACTTTATAGCTACAGGAACTGAGGCCCAGTGAGGGAGGTAACTTGCTCAAGTTCACCCCACTAGGGAAAAAAGTTCCTTTTCACATGGTCAGACAGGCTGTTGGCGCAGGAAGGGCTTTTTGCACAGGTCCTGGGCAGACTCTCCCAGGGAAGCCGGCTGCCTTCTCTGTGGCTGTGCTGCCAGGCTGGGCACACATTCCCACATTCATGGCAGCCCAGTCTCACCCGTGACTGTGCCTTTCAAGAGCACACGGCTCCTCTTCTCCTGACCTTCCCACCCATGGCTGCATCCCCAGTGGCGTGGCCTACCACGTCTCTGGCCCAAATAACAAATCAAGAACACACTTTGTGCTGCCTGCCAGAGTCCCTGCTTGGACCTGCTGATTCCTGTTTGGAATGCCAGGCCAAAGCTGGGACCTGGCTTGCCCTGCCCACTGCTTCTGCTCCGGCTTAGCCAGAGGCAGGGCGGGTATTTCTCCCCTTCATATGACCATAGCACAAGAGGACATCTTCCTGATAGTTGTCTAATTGGTATTAGATTTGTTTCTTCTTTCAGAACCCATATGGTGGCATTCATAAGTGGGAGTTCGGGAGAAGACAACGGGCCATGTATCTCAGGGGCAGTATGGGTATGTGGGGGAGAGCAGATTGTGATGTTGGCAAGTTGCTTTACCTCTCTGAGGCTCAATTTTCATCTCTTTAAAAGGAAAAGTAATAATAATAATAGATACTTTATGGATTGTTGGGGAGATTAAATGAGATTGTGCAGATGAAAAATGATTGGCATGTGCATGCTTAGCACACAATTCCTGAGATGCTGTCAGCACTTAGTCCAAGATTGCTGTTAATGATTAAGGTGCAGAGAATGAGGTCACTGGAGGCTGGAGAGTTAAGGGTGGGCTTTGTAGGTTTTGATATTCATAGAGGCAGAGGAAAGGCTTTCAGCACAGGCAAGAGCCAGAGGCAAAGGCACAGAGGCAGGGGGAGGGGTGCGAGGGGCAGGGAGGTAGCTCCAGCATCTGGGCTCAGAGGGCAGCAGGGCCAGGTGAGTTGGGAAGAATAGATGGAGCTGAGTCATTGGTGATGCAGTCTGGGTCTTTGTTAGGTAAGTAATTGGGAATAATTCAGAAAGTTTTTGAACAGAATGGAAATGTGGCAAAATGTTTTTAGATGGTGTTTGAGAAAGATAAACATGACAAGAGTATACAGAAAAAATGGGTGGCAGCAACTATCATAAAGTCACCAAAACCAGTTTACTTTTCCTACTCCATGTGTGATTATGCTCCATTTCCCAGTTTCTCTTCCGGCAAGGTGAGGCTATGTGACTGAGTCCTGGCCAGTTAAAGGTCAGTGGAAGAGGTGGGCACCACTTCCAGCCCTATCCCATTGACTGTGATCCTCCACATTCCCTTCCCCATCTGTTAGCCAGAAGCAGAAGATCTGACAGGAAACGTCAGAATTCTGAGGCCACAAGTTGTAAGAAGCCTGGGTCACTGAATGATCGTGTGGATCAGAGCCCCCCCGCCCCCACTCCCTTTGTTGCTCTTTGGGCTTCATGCCAGTAAGAAATAAACATCTGCCGGGTTAAGTTATTGAGAGTTTGGGATTGTTTGTCACAGCAGGTAACCTACCCTAGTACAGGTTGGAAGAGAGAGAGACCAGGAGGCTGGTGATTCAGAAACGAAATGAAAAGCTCTGATTAATTTGGTAGAGTTTGAAGTGAGAATAAATGAAAGATACTCCCTTGGGCAGTTTCACGTGACTGACTAATTAGATGGGGGGCTGTGTGTGTGTGTGTGTGTGTATGGGGGGAGTCGAAGGAGAGAAATAAGTTAAAAAATGCCTGTGATTTTCTAGTCTAGTGACTAAGAAAATGGTAATACCATTAGCATAAATTAAGATATCCAAAGATGAGATAGGTCTAGGAAAAATATTGATGAGATTTATTCAATTTGTGTTGGATTTGGGGTGATGGTACAAAAAGGAAATCTCTAGGCAAGAGCTTCTTACCCTTGGCACTGTTCCTGTTTTGGGCCCAATACTGTTCCTTGCATTGAGGGGACATCCTATGGTTTGGAGGGTGTTTAGCAGCAGCCTCGTTCTCTACCCACTAGGTGGTCCCTCCATCCCCTGCCAGTTAGAGCAGCCCATAATGTCACCCTGTCATAATGTCTTCAGAAATTGCCACATGCCCCCAGTTGAGAACCACTGGTTCAGAGGGAATTAGAGATGTGGGTGAGTTTGAATGGCTGGGGTTCTATGAAGGACTGTAGGTGATCAGGGCACTTTTAGCTCTGCAAGCTCATATTTCTGCTGATTACTGGAAGTTCGCAGCTCTGTTCAGGCCCCATTAGAGGGTGTCTGCCCCATTTTGATGAACCCTCCAATGTTCTATACCCTGGGCTTTGGAGAAGACAAAGGGTGTGGAGATCTGGGGGACACATGACTGGGCACAGGGACCCAGGAGAGCCATGGTGGAGACCAAACATGGCTTCCCTTTCAACATCCCAAGGCAGGGGTAGGGTGGCCTCTCTCAAACCTGAGAGCCGCCCAGGATCTCTGAGGCACATGTGTTTACTTCAACGTATTATCAGCTGAGCCTGTAACAAAGCTTTCCAAATGGCATGAGCAAATCTCTTGGACAGCAACTGGCAGCATGGTTTGGGAGGATTCCCTTTTCACTTCCTAGGTTTTATGATTTTTTTTCTTCCACTTTTCAAAGAGCATTTTTACAAGCTAGTATTCTATATTGCTCTGCCTGTACTCTGAGAAAAGATAAATATTTTCAATGTGTTTTCTGAGGCATAAGCTCCCATTGAGAAAATGTACCCCTTATGGACGTAGCTGTTTTGACCTCATTAGCTGGGTAGATCAGAGGGAATTTGACAAACAGGCCCCTGTATGCCCAGGAAGCCTCTGCTAGTTTCCAGGGGAGCTGGGGGGTTGGTACCACTAGGTGTACACCTTTGCGTTTCCCAGAGGGCCGCAGGAGGAGCGAGGGGAGCCTCGTGAACAGGTTTGTCAATGAAAGAGGCCTGGGAGAGCGACCCTGCTCCTGGTTCCCAACTCCAGGGTCCCACTTAGCGGGAGTGGTGAGGAGAGCCTGGAGAGCTGGCTCACAATTCTACAGAGGCTCCGGGACCACCCCAGGGAAGCTCACACAGAACGCAAAACCTCCAACAGGTAACTACGGCTGCTTTCTTCCTGAAAGGCATTCCGAAGGTTTCACTGGATGGAGTGTGACCAACTCATAGTTTGACCGAAACATTCCCCATTTACTCCCTGCAAGTCCTGCACCTTGGGAAACTCCCCCATCCCTGGCCGACTGGGGGTAGTTGGTCACCCCATCAGTTGTTTGTGCCCTGAAAGGAGGACAGATCCTACTGCTTCCCATCTCTTTCACTGTCCCCCAAATGTTAGCCGCCCAGCCCTTTGGGTCTTTTGGTAACGCTGCATTATATTTTGGTTCTCGAATCACAGTTTCAGACTTGCTGACCGGTGACTTCAGGTACATCACATAAGCTTTCTGCACCTAAAATTCCTCATCTGTGATTTGGGTAATTGTACCTACCTTCACAGTTGTTGTACGGACCCGATTAGATTAGTGTGTGTAAAACACTTGGCATATAAAAGCTGTCCCGGTGTAGATAATAAGCAAATGTTATTACTCCGATAATAAATATCTAGATCCCAGGACCTTTTACTAATACGTGATAACTCCAGAGAAGGGTGATCCTGTAAGCCACCATCAGCTAACAAGCCAGGTCAGTTTCAATCCTCTTCTTTCTTGAATTACCAGCAGCTTTTGCACAAGTGATAATGCTGTCCTGACTGTGTCCTGAAACACTTTTTCTCCTTGAACTGCAAGTCTACTCGGTTTCTTCTTTTTTCTGTCTCCTTTAGTAGATCCTCCTCCAATTCCCAACCTCTACATGTTGGGCCCCCCACATTTTAGTCCTTGGAATTTCTTGTTTCTGTCCATCCTCATTTTATAGATGATCTCAACCTGTTTTATGGCTTTAAATACCATCTTGACACTGAAACTTCTGAATGTGCATCTTAATCCCCAACCTCTCCCCTTATGTGTAGTGTCATACACTCAAGGTATTCTCACCAGCAGATAATAAAAGCCCCCTTTGTTTCACATCTTGGGTTAAACTTATTTTGTCAGGCTTGTGTTTTTCTCTCCTCTGATGCAAGTGGAACGGTTGCTGCATTATTTACTCCTTGCCCCTCGTTTGTCACCTAACCCTACTTCTGGTCCTTGGAGGCATTCTCCTTGCTCTCAAGCCTCCTTGCAATGATACTACATTATGGGTTGATGTGTCCAAGACTCCAGGATCCTTGGAGGCAACTTTGCAGTATTTCCTTGAAACACAAAGGACAGAGGCAAAAAGAAACCAGCTTCCTGTTGACAAGAAGCCGGGACTGGAACCATTATGTGTCCTCCAGTTCTGTCCAGGGGCATTACCTGTCTGCTTTTATTTATCCCTTTTATTTCCTTTTATTCTTTTATTTCTTTTCAAAATTAAAGTGTGATGATAAAATCAGGTAACTAACTTTTAGATTAACACCCAAGGATTTAGTCAAAATCATGGGACACTGCTCCAAATTTTATCAACATCATCATCATCATCTTGCAGTTCTTTTGCAAATGCCTTTCTGAGTATCTTATGTTATTTATGGAACAAGGTGGGGATGTGAATAACAAAAAGATGCCTCTTTATACTTGTGACCTATTCTTTTGAATAACAAAAATACTAACTGTTGTGTCTTTGAAGGTGGATATTACATTTGGAAATAACTAAAAGATGACACATAATTATTAGTTTAATTTGCTGTGTGACCTTGGACACCTAACTTCCCTGAACCATTTTTTACTGATTTATAAAATAAAGGGGTCATGTTTTCTAATCATGAAAGGTCTTTCTTTTTTTTTTTAATTTTATTTTATTATATTATGTTAATCACCATACAGTACATCCCCAGATTCCGATGTAAAGTTTGATGCTTCATTAGTTGCGTATAACACCCAGTGCACCATGCAATACGTGCCCTCCTTACTACCCATCACCAGTCTATCCCATTCCCCCACCCCC
>NC_048221.1:83904839-83957912 GCF_002007445.2 Ailuropoda melanoleuca | reverse complement strand
ATGGCATAGTTATAATGATGTGGGGCTCAGTTGTGTCTCTAAGACAGACAAATGGAGAAGGGAAGGTAATTTTTACAGATCCAGAGGAAGCAGTCCTTTAGAAATGAGTTAAAATAGCAGTGACTATATACTTGGCAATTATTGTTTGTATCAACAGGCCCAGAGATGTTGGGTAGCCGCTAGTCCAGAGCTTCATGGTTGGCTGGATTCCGTGCCTGCTCGGGAGGTCAACACCTTGCCTTCATCATTGGAACTGGTTGAGGGAAGAGTTAGCTCCTCCACCCAATACATGGGCCACGGAAGAAAGAACATCCCAGTAGCTTTACAGGGAACATCTGTTGAACTTGACTTCTGAGTTAAAATTGAGCACCGGTTCTCTGCTCCATTGTGTCAGTTTCAGCCTTGGTGAGGGGACTAGCATGGAGCATGGAGGTAGAGTTATCTCGAAAAGGCAAGGCCAGTTGCTAGGGGTGTGCAGACTTTGCAAGAACCGGGCCAGATAGCGTGGTCTGTATGGTCTCTGTTGCAGCTGCTCACTTCTGTTGTTTCAGAAAAAAATGGTGGGCTGGATTTTCTGACTCTTGATTTATAACTATAAGGTTGAGATAATGCTTTCAAAATCAGTACCCTTTCACCATTGAACGGGGAGTCCTGGGTTTTCCCAGGTGAATTTAAAGGGATGTGAAGTAAGGTGGGACTGTTAAAGAATAGCGCTCTAAAGCTCTGTAAAGCACTGCCATTGCTTGTTATGAGAGTATGTGCTCCTCTCACTCTGTTAATTGAACATACCTACACAGGTAGACACTGACATCAATCCCTCATAAAACCCATGAGTGCAAACACAAATGCACACACAGAGAAAGCCTTGTGCAACACCAGATGTGTGTTCTCAAACACATCTGGGTGCCCATGAGCATGTGCACATGAAAACTCTCAGGAATTCATCTGATTCAATGCCCACATGGGGTGTTTTATCCGACTCTTTAAAAATCACAGCTATGCTTAGAAAGTCCTCAGGTACCGAAACTTTTCTTCCGGTCCCCCTTGTCACCTCTTTCTTGTTGCAAAGTAATGCAAATGGTGACACTAGTAGTAGCATTATTCTGTAGAAAAAGGTAAAAATTCCTTCCCATTCCCACTCTGTTTGCCACCCTGTTTCTCTCTCTCTCTCTCTCTCTCTCTCCTGCAGGCTGTCCTTAGTTATGACCAAGAAGCAGCAGCTTTTCCACTTCATCCTCTGTATACAGGGCTGAGGTCCTGGCATGGAGAACCTTCCTTCTGTGGGCTCAGGCAATTGATTTTCAGGCTTCAGCACAAGATTTTCTACTTGTGTGGGCTGCTACATTGTGTCCCTTTTCAGAGGGAAGGGCTAGGGCAAGCTGCAGAGTCCAAAGTGCTCATTCTGTTTCCAAACGCATTTCGTAGTTACTTAGGGCAGGAAGCCCTAGTAGAGGTGAAAGCCTGCCTCATCTCTCTTCTGGGTTCTGCAGGTGAGGAGGAAGCACAGTGTATAGGAGTAAATGGTTTTTATTCATTATCATTTAAGGATTTGCATCCAATCTCCTGGCCATCCCAGGAATGCAGAACTTAAAAGTCTGTAAGGATGTGGCTGGGCATGGTGATGTCCTTGAAGGATCAAATGCCCTGGAATGGAGGGTGGGCCTGGATGGGGTGGAGACATAGTAGTTTCCATGCCCAACTTTTCCTATGCCTTTGTTGGGTGGGAGTAGGAAGAGCTGTCTGGGCCCAGGTGGACATAGCAGCAGAGTCATATGTGATTCGCAGGTGACTCTTAGGGATGCTGACCAAGGAGTGGCCTGAACCAGCAAGTCCTGTGGTGAAGGCAAAGTCTTGTGAGCACGGAGGGGAGAGGTTTGGGATTCTCTGCTGGGTGGCAGAAGCTACTGTCCATCCTGGGTAAAGGATGGGGCTCAGGGAAACAGCAATCCTCTACGCCATGGCTCTAGTCCTGATAATTGCAATCGTTAACCTCCACTTCTTCCCTCAACATAAAAAAGTGTTTTTAAAAGTACCTGCTATTGAAGAAAGCTCCCAAATTTAGTTACATAGCTACTCATTTAATGCATTGCCCTCAGGTCAGGGTTTGCTAAACTGGCCTGGGCTTTACAAAGTCTCTGACTGCCCTGAAACAGCAAGCCAAATGATAAGCGAATTTTTCTTTGTGTGTCTATGAAATGGTGTGAGTGTGGGTGTGGTGACTCCACAACTTCTGTCAAATTCTCAGGAGATCTGTGATGTCTGCAAGGTTAAAAACTATTTTATGAAGCCAAAGGAATCTTTTCCGAGTGGTTGAATTTCAGGTAGCATGGTGGGTGGGTGTAGAAAGAGCTCCTCACTTCCCCTGCATGGACACCGTCCCCCTCTGACCTACAGGAAAGGCACGAATGGGTGGTAGGATATCCAGATCACTGAGGGACGTGGTGCTTTGTAGCATGGAAGGGGCTGATCTAGCTCTCTAGGTCCTTGGTCTGTGATGGCAGCGCTAAAACTTAATATGCATTTCAGCTGGGAATGGAACAGCTTCACCGTTGGGTAAGATTTAGTTGACAGTTTTAGCTCTAAGCACCTTGCATGTATTAATTCATATAATCTTCATAACCACCTTACGAAGTAACTTGTGAGTTCATTCCACTTTATAGCTACAGGAACTGAGGCCCAGTGAGGGAGGTAACTTGCTCAAGTTCACCCCACTAGGGAAAAAAGTTCCTTTTCACATGGTCAGACAGGCTGTTGGCGCAGGAAGGGCTTTTTGCACAGGTCCTGGGCAGACTCTCCCAGGGAAGCCGGCTGCCTTCTCTGTGGCTGTGCTGCCAGGCTGGGCACACATTCCCACATTCATGGCAGCCCAGTCTCACCCGTGACTGTGCCTTTCAAGAGCACACGGCTCCTCTTCTCCTGACCTTCCCACCCATGGCTGCATCCCCAGTGGCGTGGCCTACCACGTCTCTGGCCCAAATAACAAATCAAGAACACACTTTGTGCTGCCTGCCAGAGTCCCTGCTTGGACCTGCTGATTCCTGTTTGGAATGCCAGGCCAAAGCTGGGACCTGGCTTGCCCTGCCCACTGCTTCTGCTCCGGCTTAGCCAGAGGCAGGGCGGGTATTTCTCCCCTTCATATGACCATAGCACAAGAGGACATCTTCCTGATAGTTGTCTAATTGGTATTAGATTTGTTTCTTCTTTCAGAACCCATATGGTGGCATTCATAAGTGGGAGTTCGGGAGAAGACAACGGGCCATGTATCTCAGGGGCAGTATGGGTATGTGGGGGAGAGCAGATTGTGATGTTGGCAAGTTGCTTTACCTCTCTGAGGCTCAATTTTCATCTCTTTAAAAGGAAAAGTAATAATAATAATAGATACTTTATGGATTGTTGGGGAGATTAAATGAGATTGTGCAGATGAAAAATGATTGGCATGTGCATGCTTAGCACACAATTCCTGAGATGCTGTCAGCACTTAGTCCAAGATTGCTGTTAATGATTAAGGTGCAGAGAATGAGGTCACTGGAGGCTGGAGAGTTAAGGGTGGGCTTTGTAGGTTTTGATATTCATAGAGGCAGAGGAAAGGCTTTCAGCACAGGCAAGAGCCAGAGGCAAAGGCACAGAGGCAGGGGGAGGGGTGCGAGGGGCAGGGAGGTAGCTCCAGCATCTGGGCTCAGAGGGCAGCAGGGCCAGGTGAGTTGGGAAGAATAGATGGAGCTGAGTCATTGGTGATGCAGTCTGGGTCTTTGTTAGGTAAGTAATTGGGAATAATTCAGAAAGTTTTTGAACAGAATGGAAATGTGGCAAAATGTTTTTAGATGGTGTTTGAGAAAGATAAACATGACAAGAGTATACAGAAAAAATGGGTGGCAGCAACTATCATAAAGTCACCAAAACCAGTTTACTTTTCCTACTCCATGTGTGATTATGCTCCATTTCCCAGTTTCTCTTCTGGCAAGGTGAGGCTATGTGACTGAGTCCTGGCCAGTTAAAGGTCAGTGGAAGAGGTGGGCACCACTTCCAGCCCTAGCCCATTGACTGTGATCCTCCACATTCCCTTCCCCATCTGTTAGCCAGAAGCAGAAGATCTGACAGGAAACGTCAGAATTCTGAGGCCACAAGTTGTAAGAAGCCTGGGTCACTGAATGATCCTGTGGATCAGAGCCCCCCCGCCCCACTCCCTTTGTTGCTCTTTGGGCTTCATGCCAGTAAGAAATAAACATCTGCCGGGTTAAGTTATTGAGAGTTTGGGATTGTTTGTCACAGCAGGTAACCTACCCTAGTACAGGTTGGAAGAGAGAGAGACCAGGAGGCTGGTGATTCAGAAACGAAATGAAAAGCTCTGATTAATTTGGTAGAGTTTGAAGTGAGAATAAATGAAAGATACTCCCTTGGGCAGTTTCACGTGACTGACTAATTAGATGGGGGGCTGTGTGTGTGTGTGTGTGTGTATGGGGGGAGTCGAAGGAGAGAAATAAGTTAAAAAATGCCTGTGATTTTCTAGTCTAGTGACTAAGAAAATGGTAATACCATTAGCATAAATTAAGATATCCAAAGATGAGATAGGTCTAGGAAAAATATTGATGAGATTTATTCAATTTGTGTTGGATTTGGGGTGATGGTACAAAAAGGAAATCTCTAGGCAAGAGCTTCTTACCCTTGGCACTGTTCCTGTTTTGGGCCCAATACTGTTCCTTGCATTGAGGGGACATCCTATGGTTTGGAGGGTGTTTAGCAGCAGCCTCGTTCTCTACCCACTAGGTGGTCCCTCCATCCCCTGCCAGTTAGAGCAGCCCATAATGTCACCCTGTCATAATGTCTTCAGAAATTGCCACATGCCCCCAGTTGAGAACCACTGGTTCAGAGGGAATTAGAGATGTGGGTGAGTTTGAATGGCTGGGGTTCTATGAAGGACTGTAGGTGATCAGGGCACTTTTAGCTCTGCAAGCTCATATTTCTGCTGATTACTGGAAGTTCGCAGCTCTGTTCAGGCCCCATTAGAGGGTGTCTGCCCCATTTTGATGAACCCTCCAATGTTCTATACCCTGGGCTTTGGAGAAGACAAAGGGTGTGGAGATCTGGGGGACACATGACTGGGCACAGGGACCCAGGAGAGCCATGGTGGAGACCAAACATGGCTTCCCTTTCAACATCCCAAGGCAGGGGTAGGGTGGCCTCTCTCAAACCCGAGAGCCGCCCAGGATCTCTGAGGCACATGTGTTTACTTCAACGTATTATCAGCTGAGCCTGTAACAAAGCTTTCCAAATGGCATGAGCAAATCTCTTGGACAGCAACTGGCAGCATGGTTTGGGAGGATTCCCTTTTCACTTCCTAGGTTTTATGATTTTTTTTCTTCCACTTTTCAAAGAGCATTTTTACAAGCTAGTATTCTATATTGCTCTGCCTGTACTCTGAGAAAAGATAAATATTTTCAATGTGTTTTCTGAGGCATAAGCTCCCATTGAGAAAATGTACCCCTTATGGACGTAGCTGTTTTGACCTCATTAGCTGGGTAGATCAGAGGGAATTTGACAAACAGGCCCCTGTATGCCCAGGAAGCCTCTGCTAGTTTCCAGGGGAGCTGGGGGGTTGGTACCACTAGGTGTACACCTTTGCGTTTCCCAGAGGGCCGCAGGAGGAGCGAGGGGAGCCTCGTGAACAGGTTTGTCAATGAAAGAGGCCTGGGAGAGCGACCCTGCTCCTGGTTCCCAACTCCAGGGTCCCACTTAGCGGGAGTGGTGAGGAGAGCCTGGAGAGCTGGCTCACAATTCTACAGAGGCTCCGGGACCACCCCAGGGAAGCTCACACAGAACGCAAAACCTCCAACAGGTAACTACGGCTGCTTTCTTCCTGAAAGGCATTCCGAAGGTTTCACTGGATGGAGTGTGACCAACTCATAGTTTGACCGAAACATTCCCCATTTACTCCCTGCAAGTCCTGCACCTTGGGAAACTCCCCCATCCCTGGCCGACTGGGGGTAGTTGGTCACCCCATCAGTTGTTTGTGCCCTGAAAGGAGGACAGATCCTACTGCTTCCCATCTCTTTCACTGTCCCCCAAATGTTAGCCGCCCAGCCCTTTGGGTCTTTTGGTAACGCTGCATTATATTTTGGTTCTCGAATCACAGTTTCAGACTTGCTGACCGGTGACTTCAGGTACATCACATAAGCTTTCTGCACCTAAAATTCCTCATCTGTGATTTGGGTAATTGTACCTACCTTCACAGTTGTTGTACGGACCCAATTAGATTAGTGTGTGTAAAACACTTGGCATATAAAAGCTGTCCCGGTGTAGATAATAAGCAAATGTTATTACTCCGATAATAAATATCTAGATCCCAGGACCTTTTACTAATACGTGATAACTCCAGAGAAGGGTGATCCTGTAAGCCACCATCAGCTAACAAGCCAGGTCAGTTTCAATCCTCTTCTTTCTTGAATTACCAGCAGCTTTTGCACAAGTGATAATGCTGTCCTGACTGTGTCCTGAAACACTTTTTCTCCTTGAACTGCAAGTCTACTCGGTTTCTTCTTTTTTCTGTCTCCTTTAGTAGATCCTCCTCCAATTCCCAACCTCTACATGTTGGGCCCCCCACATTTTAGTCCTTGGAATTTCTTGTTTCTGTCCATCCTCATTTTATAGATGATCTCAACCTGTTTTATGGCTTTAAATACCATCTTGACACTGAAACTTCTGAATGTGCATCTTAATCCCCAACCTCTCCCCTTATGTGTAGTGTCATACACTCAAGGTATTCTCACCAGCAGATAATAAAAGCCCCCTTTGTTTCACATCTTGGGTTAAACTTATTTTGTCAGGCTTGTGTTTTTCTCTCCTCTGATGCAAGTGGAACGGTTGCTGCATTATTTACTCCTTGCCCCTCGTTTGTCACCTAACCCTACTTCTGGTCCTTGGAGGCATTCTCCTTGCTCTCAAGCCTCCTTGCAATGATACTACATTATGGGTTGATGTGTCCAAGACTCCAGGATCCTTGGAGGCAACTTTGCAGTATTTCCTTGAAACACAAAGGACAGAGGCAAAAAGAAACCAGCTTCCTGTTGACAAGAAGCCGGGACTGGAACCATTATGTGTCCTCCAGTTCTGTCCAGGGGCATTACCTGTCTGCTTTTATTTATCCCTTTTATTTCCTTTTATTCTTTTATTTCTTTTCAAAATTAAAGTGTGATGATAAAATCAGGTAACTAACTTTTAGATTAACACCCAAGGATTTAGTCAAAATCATGGGACACTGCTCCAAATTTTATCAACATCATCATCATCATCTTGCAGTTCTTTTGCAAATGCCTTTCTGAGTATCTTATGTTATTTATGGAACAAGGTGGGGATGTGAATAACAAAAAGATGCCTCTTTATACTTGTGACCTATTCTTTTGAATAACAAAAATACTAACTGTTGTGTCTTTGAAGGTGGATATTACATTTGGAAATAACTAAAAGATGACACATAATTATTAGTTTAATTTGCTGTGTGACCTTGGACACCTAACTTCCCTGAACCATTTTTTACTGATTTATAAAATAAAGGGGTCATGTTTTCTAATCATGAAAGGTCTTTCTTTTTTTTTTTAATTTTATTTTATTATATTATGTTAATCACCATACAGTACATCCCCAGATTCCGATGTAAAGTTTGATGCTTCATTAGTTGCGTATAACACCCAGTGCACCATGCAATACGTGCCCTCCTTACTACCCATCACCAGTCTATCCCATTCCCCCACCCCCTCCCCTCTGAAGTCTTCAGTTTGTTTCTCATAGTGCATAGTCTCTCATGTTTCATTCCCCCTTCTGATTACCCCCCTTTTCTTTATCCCTTTCTTCCCCTACCGATCATCCCGGTTCTTATGTTCCATAGATGAGAGAAATCATATGATAATTGTCATGAAAGGTCTTTCTGGTATGAAAGGTCTTTCTGTTATGCTCTGTGGTCCAAAGGACCATTTGGTTATCTGACAGCTCAGAGATTTATAGTGATCCCTTCTTGTTATTTGGGTATTTCTTTGGTGGAGGTACATGTATATGTATATGCAGTCTGTGTACAGTGTGTATGGGTCAATATGTGTGTACGGGGAGATTCCAGGCTTACACAACCAAAGACTGACTATGACTTTGAGATACCATTTTATCCAGTGTCTGTCTTTAGACCAAAACATACCCACAATTTTCTAAACTGATGGACCAGTCTACTTGGAAATTCATAACTCTTAGAGCTTTTTGTTTTTATTTTTGTTTTTAAGAAATTCTTTTTCAAACAGAATCTCTCACGCAGTCATCTAGTCATGGTCACCCTTGTTCTCCATGGAGATAGACACAGCCCGTGTGAAATATGAAACTTGAATGTGAGAACCTGCATCCTAAGTATACCTCTGTGAGAAGAGGACAACATGGGGTGCCTGGGTGGCTCAGTCAGTTAAGCATCTACCTTTGGCTCAGGTCATGATCGCAGGGTCCTGGGATGGAGCCCCACATTGGGCTCCCTGCTCAGCAGGAGGTCTGCTTCTCCTTTTCCCCATCCCTCCCCCCAGCTTGTGCATTCTCTCTCACTCTCTCTCTCTCTCTCAGTCAAATAAATAAAATCTTTAAAAAAAAGAAGAGGCCATCATGAAGGAATGATAGACATCTAGTAAATATGAGCACACCAAAAACTTCCCTTGCAAGGAAAAGAAAAAAAAGTCTAACCATCCATCTTTCTGTCTGTCTGTCTATCTGTTAGTCAGTCATCATCTGTCTATGTATGTATCTATCTTAGCCTAAAGAACAAATAGGTAGCGTTCTCCTCTGGTGTGTCTGTCCCATTGTTAGGTTAGTGGTTTCTGTCTTCAGAGGCAAAGAGATGTCAGAGGCAGTCATCCATGCTAATACTAGACAACACAACGAAACAAAAACTCACACAGAAGTGTGAATTTGAGGGCCATTTAACACTGTAAATTTCCCCCTTGTATAACAATTATGGAAACACGCCTGCTAATTGACAATGTAGTGTGGCAGTGTGTGAATGTGAGCAGTGTTCACTCGTCCTCATAATTCCTCTTTTTGTGGCTGGTGGTAAGCCTGTGCAGAGAATGTTGTGCCCAGCCCACTTATGCAGAAAGCTTTCTCCTAGCTGAATATTGTCTAATATTCCACATTTGTGTACTCCTATTGTTTGTACCAATATCTGGCTCATTGTACTAAAAACTTGAGTTTTAGTCTACAAATGCATGCTGCCTTATTTTTTGGTTTAGGGATTGGTTGTTATTTTATTTTACTTCTCCCATTTAGTTATTCCCACCTTGGGTAGTTAAGGCATATTATTATACTTAAGAGAGGAGCCTGTGACCTTAAATATTTGGCTTTCCAGTAGTATTGGGGGGTAGATTACTTTTGTATAAAAATCACTTACTGGAGTCTAGGTATCTACAAAGGCAGATTGAAAACAACAAAACAAAACCAAAACCCTAAATTAATCCTGTGTGTATATTCACCAGGATGCTAACCCCTCCTAAAGAACTGTATGCTTTCTCTCTGGGGAGTCCAAAGAGAGGTAACGCCAAAGGCTGGTCACTGCAGGGTGAACACCTGGGTGTAAATCTTGGCTCTCTCCTAGTGACCAGATGCGTGACCTTTAGGAATCTACTCAAATCACTTTGAATATCACTTTTCTCATCTGTAAAATGGGGATATGGTTAGAGCTCTTGTGAGGACTCAGTGAGATAATCCTTGCAGAATACTTTACAAGGTGTCTGGCATACATTGAGCACTTATTATAAAAGATATTAAGTTGTCTTGCAGGAATCTGGAAAGTGAAAGGAGGACTGGGGTCAGCCAGGTGTCTCTGAAATCCCAGTTTAAAACAAATAGCAGATATGTTATCTCATTTGACGCTTCTTCCCATCAACCCTAAGTTAGACCTCTAGTCTGTGACACAGAAGGCTCTACCCCTCATTGTCTGCATGGTCCCACCTGAGTCCCTTATATCCAAGAGCACCCAACCTCATTTAGTTTTTATGAGTATATATCAGTAACAAGCAGAAAAACATGTGAAAGTTTAAGTGCTATAAACACACCATTCATACTTTAATCTAGGCATTGAGTATTGCATTTTATTTCCTTTAAAATTATATCAGGGTACAAAATGTGGACACAGAGATTATGTGTGTGAATCCAGGGTATGCACGGCCTTTGAACTTGAGCTTGTGTCCATGCTTACAGGAAGAAAAGTAGCAAAGATAGAGGTTGGCCATTGGAATCCAGATTCTCTAGTTGGGTTCTCCGTACTTGCTTGGGATTACTCCCAAGGCCATGACCTTATGAAGCAAATAGCACTTTTTTTTAAATACTAATGTTCTACAGAAGAGAAAAATAAAGGAGGGCTCAGAAAGTGAGGGAGAAGAAAAGGAAAAGAGACATCATCATTGCTAGTGGTTTTTCACACTGATCTTAGTTGCTATTAAATTAAAATTACACCTGGATAGTGAACTGACAATTTCTCCCCCTGAATGTGTTCTGGTACATGTAATAACTACTGAATATAGTAGATTGAGAAGTTCTTGATGGCATGTCATTTGCAGGCATGTCCTCACAGCCATGTGCTCGGGAGGGTATGTATGAGTGCATAGGCAGCTCGATCGCATTTTATGTGGTTGTTTTCCTATTTTCTTTTGTACTTTTGTTTACTTGTTTTGTTTGTACAGTCTCTCAAATTCAGCCACAGCCTGTTCTTTTTAACATCAATCTTGTTTCCCCAATTCTCTTTTTTTGCACAATGAAGTCTCAGGGGGTATGGGGGGTAGGGTATAGCAGAAAAAACTATTAGATTATAACATTTTATGGATTGTCAAGGCTCTAATGACATTAGCCACCTAACTGCAAGGTATAAACCTTTGTGATGTCACATAACAGGTTGCCATGAGTTTGACAAACCTTTGTGAAGTAAACCAGAGAAAGGAGCTGAAATGGCCACAACACGTATCTCTCCCCCATCCCCCAAGATTCTGTCGCCACCCATGGACATTCCCTTCTTGCTTATCAGCCCCTGAAGGGCATGTTTAATATAAAATATATATAAAGTCTTCCCAAATCAGAAAGGTCTCCAAGTCTCCAATTTAATTGGGATGGAAAATGCTAACTAATTGGCATCAAAATTTGATTTGTGGGAGAAACCTCCATTTCGTTGGAAACACAACAGTGTGTCTGGGAACACAAGCCCAGTCCTTCAAAAATCATCCGTGAGCGCCGCCGAGGAATCAATTAAAGTTGATTTGGCATATCTGCTTTTGACAAATATAAAGAAATCTCTGATTAGGCAGAGAAGAAAAGCAGCTTTCCCTTTCTTGCTCTCTCTTCCTCTCTCTTTCCGGTGCCTCTTCCTCTCTTCTCCTCATTCCCCTTTAAAGGCAGTAGGTGTCAGAAGGGGGTGGGTAGTGATATGCAAAACACGGCCTCCATAACCAAAGTAGCCTGCAAAATTAGGTGTCAGCATGCAAAGCTTATTGATGTATGAATGCGGAAAATGAAAGGCGGCAGTAGACAGCCAGGGCTAAAGGTGAGACAGGCACAGCGAGAGCAGCTGTAGATCCACGTCAAGGTGTTGCTATATGAGCTCGGGTTTTTTCTGGAGGGCCACAGCCTAACAAGGTAAGCCTGGCCATGAAATGATGGAACAATACAATATAGGCACACACAGTGTGAATACCAAATAAATTGCCGTGGTGTCCACACCCCACCCCCATGCACATACCCCT
Organism: Ailuropoda melanoleuca; assembly: GCF_002007445.2. Lineage (NCBI taxonomy): Eukaryota > Metazoa > Chordata > Mammalia > Carnivora > Ursidae > Ailuropoda > Ailuropoda melanoleuca. Next base: position 83,946,165 of record NC_048221.1, on the reverse strand, counting down.
CCTCCTCCTGCACTGTCACCCCCCCTTCAAAGTATGCCTGTGTATTCATTAATAAATTCATATTCTTGAGTTTTCAATAAAAGAAGAAAATGCAGTGTAAACTGGAGTTACTTAGTGACACCCAGCTCATTGCTTTTTATTGTTGCTTGCAGCTACGAAGCCTTCACAGTGCACTAGTAGAATTTATTACTGTCTGTCTCTGTAGCAAGTTGGCGAAGTGCGCCTTTTGAAGAAAATTGACCCACACTTCATGAATATGATGAAAAATGCCAATAACACTACAAAGACGAAGCTCTTGACATTACTCTGCAAAGAGCTAAAAGACAGTAATGAAAGTATTGCAATTACAAATCATTACCTCCTCTCCAGCCAATCGCCACCTTCCCCCCTCTTTTCTTTTCTTCCTTTCTTTCTTTCTTTCTTTCTTTCTTTCTTTCTTTCTTTCTTTCTTCTTTCTTTTTCTTTCCTTTCTTTCCTTTCTTTCTTTCTTTCCCACTCTCAGGCTCTGCGGCTGCCCCAGGTGCTGTTTTGCACAGCACGATGGGAGATGGAGGGTGGATGAAAGCTCCACCTGGCTTCTCAAAGAAGGGAAGAGGAAAAAAGAGGAACAGAATGGAAGGGTTGGAGGGAGCATGATAAAATTGTCCCTCCTGTTGCACCTGGAAAAGGAAGGTATACGTGAAAAGTTCTTCAAGCCAGTGGTCAGAGGGTCATGACTTTATTGTGTTGTCTCCTCCAGCTGAACAGTGGGACTCAGAATACCCCACCTACTTTGCTAGAACTGTTCCCTCTTGGCAGGTCCCTTTTTAGTCTGGCTTTAGGGAGAGCACCTTTAACCCTTAATCTTTTCTTATTTGTTAGAACTCTGATTTAGACATTGTCAAATGAATGATCAAAAACATAAATTAGTGTGTTTTCAATGTAAGAAGCTGGCCTATATTCTTATTCTAAAGGTGCTGCTGAAAAAGTCAAAGCAAGAAGACAAGAACTAACTTTAGACTATAACTTTGGACTTGAGCATGTTAAGAGGATGGAGGCCCTTGTCCTTACTATTTAGACATCTTTCTGATACGGGTCTTCTGTTGCATATGTTTACACTGTTGATCTTTAGAGTTTTGTGTTTTGTTTTCTTTTTAAATGGGGGGGGGTGCTGTGTGTGGAGTGAGTGTATGAATACATGCATTTCTTGACTCTTATATGGCTTATGTAGAAAGACAGCGGAATCATCTGCTTATGCTCCATACAGGGTATTAAAAATCTTGAAACTTTGTACAAAGTGTATGAAATCAGAAATAGAAGCAGGGCAGAAGTTATGAGGAGAAGAAAATAGCTGCATCAGAGATCTGCCTTGGAAAGAGGAGAAATAGAACAAGGACAGATACTGTGACGTAATTATTTGACTTCGAGGTGGTCATCTGGCTTCCAGATACCCTCTCTCAACTCTTCCTGAAAGGTTCATTTTGCTCTCTGATGCTGTTAGTCTACTAATTGGAGATTCCGTTTGGTTCCACAATACTCCATTAGAAATGCAAATTCCTCTAGGAAAGATAGATTATAAATCATTTACACATTAGTATGAATTAGCTACATTAGATTTATTTTCCTTCTAAAATCTAGCTGAACTTTTGATTGGCCATATAGCACAGGTGTTTTGCATCATGAAACACTGAAGTAGGGAGAGGGTGGAGACTAAGTCTAGATGAATCTGGATGATACGGGGCTTAGGTTACCCTGAAAGAATTGATTTTGTGGGAGAACAGTAACAGATGGTGGAAGATATATCTAGGAGAGAAGGTGAAAGTGGGGCTAGAATAGATTAGCCCATTTCAAAATGCTTGAGGCTAGCCCTTTGACCAGAAAATAGTTAGAAGGCACATTTTTCTTCCTCTCTCCCCTTCCTCCCCTTTCTTATTTGCCTTTTGGCAGGACGCAGAATTAGGTTAATTGAAATATTGCTGTGAATCAGCTTTTGTGGACTAGCCTGGGAGTCTGGGGACCAAAGTCATCAAAAAAAAATCATTGTTTACATGTCAAAATGCATTGTAGGATCCCCACACCCAATTTATTAATTGCAGCTCACTCTCCCTGCATAGAATGGGTACCGTGAGCTATGGGGGCTCATTGGTTATAAGTGCCTAATGCCTGCCAGATGCTCGTGAGATTGACAAACAACCATCGCTATTTAATCTGTTGTCCTTCCTATTTTTTTTAAAAGATTTTATTTATTTATTTGACAGAGATAGAGACAGCCAGCGAGAGAGGGAACACAAGCAGGGGGAGTGGGAGAGGAAGAAGCAGGCTCATAGCAGAGGAGCCTGATGTGGGGCTTGATCCCATAACGCCGTGATTACGCCCGGAGCCGAAGGCAGACGCCCAACCGCTGTGCCACCCAGGCTCCCCAAATCTGTTGTCCTTCCTTTAAGCACAAAAATGCTTAAATACCAGCAACACTGAACTTTTATAGCTTTTAGTTTTCTTTTTAATAATCTCTTACATTTATTAGCTCATTTGCTGACCTGATGATCTCATAGCTGAGCATATACAGGTCCAGCTGTCCCTGCCTGTGGACCAGATTGTCAGCTAAGGACCTGTGGCAGGAGTGACATTATGTGGCATGCACATCATCACACTTCATCATCCTATCCATGGCATCATTACCAATAGACTAGATAGTCCCCTTTTACTAAGCCTCAGAATCCTTCTCATGCTATGTTCCAGAGAACTCCTACTTGTTGATCAAAGTTGGCATACCAGAGTAGATCTGTTTGTCATTCTTGGGCTTTACCAAATCATTTCATGTCAATATCCCTAGCAAAATTGTCTTCCTAGAAATAGTGATTGGCCAGTGCATCTCCTAAAAGGGAAACCAAATCTTTGGGTGGTCAAGCCAAGACATAAGGCACTCATCTCTCATTCATTCTTTCATTCCATGGAAATGCAGTGGGTTCCTATTACTTGCCTGGAATTCTTGGGGCATGTAGCTACATCAATGAAACTCTCTAAGGTTTGACCATGGAGCAGGATCTAGGGGCTAAGCTTTCTGATACATAGCCAGAAACTGGCCTACCAAAGAGCAGAGCTTTTTGGGTGGAAGATAGCATTAGATGGAACCACCTTTCTTTGCAAGACAGCAGTACCCTGGGAAGAGCCTACAGAAGCAATTACAAATGAACATTGGGGCTCCTAGCTAGAACCTGGACTGGTACTGAGAGGAAGCTTTATTTAAGATGAGATTTGCAATCAGTTGCTAGAAAAGGACGGAAATGACTAGGAGAGTAGCAACCACTAAGCAACAGAGCTGAGATGCATATATAAATATGAATCTGACACAAACTGCATATCTACAAGTATCCGTGTCGCTAAATTTGCCCTACCATCAGAAGATTTTGCATATGCTCTTCTACTTTCCGTGTGAGTCAAAACATGCCAGATCTTCTCTTTCTTACAGCAAGAGTGGTAGATGAGGCTGGAAATGAAAGCTGAATGGGCTCCTTGAGGGAGAGGACTGTGTTTTTGTCACCAGGCCTAGCATGGGTGCTCTCACACAGTGGTTGAATCAAGCTGTTCAGAAGGTCAAAGGCAATGGGAATGCCCTGAGGGGTTGATTTTCAGGTGTAGTCCATTAGGTGTTCTGTGGAAGTTTGATAAATGGAATTAAATTTGTTTCTGATACTAGAGAACTTGCATGAAAGCACATGGACAGAGAAAGTATCACAGACCTAGATACTCAATAAATATTAGTAGATACTTATGAATATAGGCCCCCCCCTTCTTTCATACTCTGTTGACGTGGTGTGTGAGTTAGGCTAACACCAGGTTAGGCTGCTGTAACAAATAAATTGCCAAATTTCTTTCTAATGTAAGAGGTCTATGTGGGCATTCCTAGTTGTCAGGAGGCTTTCCTTTGTCTTATGGTTTTGCTATCCCTTAGGGCCTTGGAATCTCCATAACCAGCCAGCAGATGGGAAGAAAGTGTTTGAGGGACACAAACTGAACTGTTTACATTCCTTTAGTAACAACCCCTTCATTCCCCACCCAGTGTAAGGTGGACTGGGAAATATGGCCCCTGGCTGGGTACCAGCTTCCTAGAGAACACTGCGCTGTGGAAGTGGAACAGGGATTTGGGGTAGGTAGTTAGCCATCTTGCACACATAGGTAGATGGGCCTTAAACAGTGGTCAGTAGTGGCAGCTGCAAGTATAATGTGTTTCAACTAGTCAGACCTTCCCTACCCACTGCCACAGCTAAAATCTCACCATTAGTCATCCCTCGGCTTATTCTTACAGTTCCTCACTCAAAATACACAAATGTGAAGAAGCAGTAACAAGTTAAATAGCTGACATTAAGGAAGGTAGAGAATTCTGACCTTTTGGCTGTATCATGGAAGAAAATAAATAGTAAGGGGGCTGACTTTAGAATCTGTCCAGGGTCATTCTCCATGTCCAGGCTGCCTGCAGAATGTGAGCCAGAAAGAATAGTGTCCTCAAGAAGCTGTTGGACAGTTCACGAGAAGACAGTCCCCCCACCCCACACCCCTGGATTCTGCCTGTTAGGCAGGTGCCACTGATAAGACACTAGGGAACTCTTGGAGGGAAACCCAGGCCAGTGCTGCTCTGTCTCGGTGTAGCTTCAGTTCGCGAGTCCTCAGAGATGCTTCTCAAGGTCTGTTTAATCTGGAGGCAGCCATATTTTCCTGTTTGCTTGTATCATTTGTCCCAGCGCCATCTTCCTCCTCTTCTGGGTATTTAGGAGACAGGAAAACTCTGATGCGAGAGATGTAGTCAGTGGGCTCTGGTCTGAGAAACTTCTACATGTGGCAGAAACAATCACATTGAAGGAAGAGGCCATCAACAAGGGTGTCATAAAGCCTGGGACTGATTTTGGCCTAAAGCAATCATCTCTACCCTTCCTCATAGTTGTCTTTTTGCCAGGTTAATCTGTGTTAAAATTACCATTCAAAAGGTATGGAGATAGCCCAACTCCCACTGTGGGGTGTCTTCAGCTTCATCAGGCTTACATACTTCTTGAATTTGGATTCACTGTAAATATTCTGAGGCTGGCGATCTTTTTATGAGTAGGCTTCGCAGACTACCTTGCTTCTTGAGAGTGGGGGCAGCCGTAGAGCTCAGATGGGGGCCTGCTTCATTGTGGTACAGATACCACACTTCTTGGTGGAAATAAACACCCAGATTATTGAAAGAATGTAGAGATTTGTTGGCAGTTCTGGGTCAAGGTAAGTCAGTAGTTATATATTTTTTCCCTTTGGAATTACACTAGGGAGATACTGGCCTCAGGTGCTCAGGCAACGGGCTATAGCTCCTTGTCACTTGGCCACAGAAATTTGAATGGGTTTGTATACATGACTTCTAATATTTCAGGCCATTTACTTGCTTTGTAAGTAATGTAGCTTCCCCCGCAAGTTTTGCATTTGCTCTAAACCAGATGGCCATGATGCCTTGGCTAATGCCTTTTAATATCTAAGCCTTGTATATCTAGTGCTTGGTTAATAACAGGGAAAAAGCTCCCGTGACTCACCTTGACCTCTAGAGGGAAAAAACATCCTTTTAATAATCTGTGAGTTTATTTGGATCGAAGGCATACTGCATGTTACACAATCTTCTTGTAGACCCGCATGGGTCACAAAGCAGCACCCTTGTTTTTTATGAAGTCAGCAAAGATGTATAGGGGCCAGGCTCACCACTTCTCTGAGAGCTTTCAAATTCATCTTTAATATGTAACCTACTAGCAGAGCAGAAATCCTTACTAAGATTAACAGGCTTTTCTCTGACAACTTTCCTAAGTGTATAACCTTTGTTACAATTAAAGGTACATTTTCTAAATGTCCTTAAAAAGGAGTGCACACCCATATCTTAGAAGTCAAACCACGATCTCGCATGTCTTTTTACTTTAAAGTTTCTCTGTGTTACTGAACTAAGAACTACTTGAGGGTAGAGACAAGTACATTGTTCAGTGTTCTAAATAAAACAGTGGCTGAATACATCAGTCAGATTTGGTAAATTAATGAATGGACGGAGACTTATGATACACCTATTCTGGTAGTTCTCATCCAGGGATGATTTGCCCCCCAGGGGATGATTGACAAAGTCTGGAGATATTTTGGGTTGTTACAACTTGGGGGATGTGTGTGTATGTGAGGGGGGTGCTACTAGCATCTGGTGGGTAGAGGCCTAGGGTGCTGCTAACAACCCCTACAACAGAGAGTCATCTGGCTCAAAACATCAGTTGTGCTGAGGCTGAGAAACTGCCACATGCATCCCGTAATGGCTCATGCATTCAAAATGTCTAGGAGATGACCATCGGTCTTTGGAAGAGTCATTCAGCAAATATTTATAGAACACTTTTCATGTTGAAATTCAACCAAGGTATCTACTCAGAAAGCCCTCTGAAATTTTCTTTTTCCCTCTCCCATCTCCTTTTTTTTTTTTTTTTGGCTCCCCCACCCCCTTCCCTTATTCTTACCACCTTCTATCCTTACCCACTATCTATCCTTACCATCCATGGAAAAAATGAAAGAATACTGCATTGCAGGAGGGACTGTCTGGAGTCAAGAGCATGGTTCTTTGTAGTTACTAATTTAATTGTAGACATGTCTTTTCCAAACCATTCTTTCTGAAGATAAATATATTTATGCTGCCCTCACACAGCTTGGGAAGCCCTTTGGAGATGGGTATTGAAGGTAAAGAAACACATTCACAGGATGTTTACTCTAATGATGCTCTCAAAAGCATTTGGGATATTTAAACATATGCTTCCAGCATCTCTTTCTATCTTCACATTGCTGCTAAATTGTGGAAAGCTGTAAATAGAAATAATGGACTCAGTTTATTTTTAATTAGAAGGCTGCTGCTTATAGCCGAAATCGTGACACTACCAATCATGTCTTTCTCTCATTTGGAAGGAAAGAATGGAGTGATCCTAGGGTTTTGAACTTGAGCCAGGTTCCCTGAGTGTCTTGGTCTCTGAATCCCTGCAAATCCAGTGCCATTCAATGGCATGTGGCCATAGGATGATTCTTTTCACTACTTAATAATGTCTTTAGATGAAGCAAATAATGCTACATTATTTCTACAGTTAGAAATAATAAACATTTTGGGGAGCTGTTCTATTTTTCCTTTTTCATCATGTTTAATTGTTAACATTTATCCCTCAATTCAAGAAAGCTTGTAGAGTCATACTTAATTATTTTTTTCTGGGGAGGTCCTATTAATTTTTTAGGCATGTGAATGGAGCAATTTTGTCATGAGGCTCACTATCTCCCAAATAAACTTTATTCTGAGCATATGATATTTATCCATAGACATTTCTGAGGCTGTCCCCCCCACCCCCCACCCAGCCATAGGATGACATGGATAGACAGAGCTAGCCTGGTATTCTGTTTTTTAGGATCCCCTGGATTGTTGGGAACCTTCACTGTTGTCTCAATCTTTTGCACAAAAGTGGAGAAAATGTAAACACTGCCCAACTTGGAATTCCCTGGGAGTGGGACCGAGAGCAGCCACACAGAGATCCAGCTCTAGGCCTATGTGTTTCCCAAAATGCTGTGACTTATGACATACCACCTGCTTTGAAAGAGATATTTCTCTCTTCTTTCCTGATATTTGAACTTTTTCCCTACTGGGTTAACATTTCCTATTCTACAATGGGATGCCAACCTTAAGTATAATGATTTGTGGAGAGAAAACTTTACTGTTTTGCATTCATACTATAGTGAAAAGGTCTAAGAAGGGACTTTGATAGAACATAAGAATCAGCATGTTCAGTGATGCCTAATTAGGTTTCACAGGGTATTATGGGAGGAAAATGGATTCGGAGAAAAGGAAATAAGACGAGATAATTTAGAAATGTGCTGTCCAGTGTGATAGCTGTTCTCACATGTGGCTGTTGAGCCCTTGAAATAGGAGTAGTCTGAATTGAGACACAATGAAAATATAAAATACACGTTGGATTTCAAATACTTAGTATAAAAAATGTAAAATACCTAATTCATAACATTTTCTATTGATTACATATTGAAATAATTATATTTCAGATATATTGGGTTAGATAAAATATATTATTGAAATTAATTTTACCTATTTCTTTTTACTTTTATTATGTGGCTCCCAGAAAACTTTAATTTGTAATGTGGCCCACGTTTATGACTTGCTTTACATTTCTGTTGGACAGAATGCTTTCTGTGAATGGCCTTGCCTTCCAGAGCACATTCCCATGACCTGAAGGTAAAAGTTTAAAATTTGTCATAATTTGGTTTAACCCAAACTCTATTGTTGTTTCAGGTTCTATGAGCAATAAATTACAATGTCACATAAAAGCCCCAGAGTAGGGGTTCAGCCTCTGGTGTAACTGAGCCTTTAGGGATACCAGTATGTCTGTGAAGACTCTTAAAATTAAATGCAAAGGGGTGTGTGTGTGTGTGTGTGTGTGTGTGTGTGTGTGTGTGTGTGAATTCCACTGAGGAGAAGCTTCTTGACTTTCTTCAGACTCTCCAAAAGATCCTTGACCAATGCTTGGCTTTGTACAGCTCCAGTGGACCTCTATTCTTATAGAAGCAAGTGGTGGCTGGTGTTGAGGTTGGGCACGGTGGTGATATTGGCTTGATCCCAAACTGTTTAAAAACTCTGATCCATCGTGAGAACTCTCAGTGTGGTTCTGTCACCTTTTTGTTCTTTAGCCCTTGGTACCTTACTGCTGCATTCAAAATAAAGATCACATTCCTTAAGATGGCATTGAAAGCTGCTTATATGTTCATGTGTGTTCCATCCACAAAAATCTGCTTAACTTCTAGTTACATATCCATGTGTGTTTCAACTACAAAGTTTGCTTAATTTCTCAGAGTCTGACCTCCATTTAAAAGCCACGTGTCTTTGCAGATGCTGTTCTCCCCTTCTTGAAAGTCCTTCCTCACCAAACCTTCGTTCATCTAAATTCTACTCAACATTAAACTAGGTTATAAGACAGGATGGGGAGAATGTATTTGTTTATTTCGTATAGGATTAATATGCAAACATGCAGAGACTTCCATAAATCTGTAGTAAAAAGAAAGTATAAGAAATACAGGTGAAAGATAATAAGAAATTCAAGGAATAGCAAGCTATGACTAGTAAATATGAAAAGATAATCCATTAGTAAGAACCGTTCATTTAAAATTTGATGTTCTAGGTACCATTTAAAATCTTTTGTATAGTTAATCATTTCATCTCAATACTCATTACTACAATACTTCGATGATTGCAAGTAAGAACAATAACAGATGGCAGTGTTGGTGATGGCAAGAGAAATGGTCATTGTTATATAGAACTGATGGGCCTGTAAATTTTTTTTGAAAGCTAGCTTGGCTACTATCTCATCAAAATTTTAAATGCACATACCCTGTAACCTGGAAATCACATTTCTAGGAATCTGTCCTACATACATATTAGGAGGAATGCATAAAAGTGTAGGTACAAGGTTTCTTAGTGATAATCTGGGTTGGTTAAATAAATTCTGCAGGAAGCCTGTAATACAGTCATTGAAAAAGAATCAAATTGACCAATATGGACTAACTCATGAAAAGATGAATAAGCTTTTTAATTGGAAAACATACACAGTATACTATATATAGTTTGGTTTTACTTTTTAAAACAAAATTTGTGCATGTATATGTAGTATTACTACTACTATATTTATTGAGAACTAAATACCAGGTACTATTTATATTTATTTTCTTTTTAAAATTTCAAACCAGACCTAGAGTATCTACTTTTATTGACTATAGTTTACATATTGGAAAAATAATGCAGAGAGAAGCTAAGTAGGTAGCCTAAGGTTACACAGCTCGCTGCTGGTTGGGTAGAGACTTGAAACCAGCCAGTTAGATTTCTGAGCCAGGTGTCTTAGCCTCTGTGCATGTGTTGGGGGACGGGGTAGAATGGCATGCTTGTGTAAGAGTAAATTAGGAGTCTCAAAGCATATGCCCCACACTGTTAACCCTTTGGAAGCTGAGATTGGAAGCTGGGAAGAAGGGACTTAAACTTTTTATTTTATACACTTTAGTAGGAGGAATGAAGGTCAGATTAAGGGTAATTTTATATTTTGTGCTTTTCTGTATTTTCAGATATTGTTCACTTTCTATATATTCAAACATATTCTCTATTGAATATTGAACATGTGATGCTTTTGTAATTGGGAACATACCTGTTAAATGCTGTTTTGAATTTTTGAGATTCTGCTCAGTCTTTATGAAGCCTTTCCCAGTCTTCCAATTTAGAATCAACAGTGCTCTGGTCTGTGGCACCTTCGAAATCATTATGCCTTATATTGTATTACTTCTGATAATGTCTTTCTTCTGTCCTAGACAGGAAGCTCAGTGAAGGCAGGGATGGCACATAGTAGGCATTCAGCTGGTGTTTGGATGGATAGATGGGTGGTCATAGAGATGGATGGATGGAAAGAAAAAAAGTCATGAATGTCACTGAGGGATTTTTACCTCAAGCTGCAGCTTCATTGCTGTGTTATGATCATAATATTCAAACAGGTAGGACTGCTGGCACCTCTCTAAATCACTGTGTGTTGTGTCTAGCTTGATGCTAGGATGAAGTAGGGCCAACAATGACAAGTGCTGCTTAGTGTGATTTTTGTTGGCACAACTTTGAGTTTAATAATAGGAAGAAATGTGGCAAATAAATTCTTTAAATTTAAATAAATAAATTCTTTAAATTTTATTAGCCTTGAGATGATGAGAAATAGCCTAATCAGAGCAGAAAAAAATAAAACTTAGGAGGAGCCTTAAAATGTCAACTCTTCTGCTTTGGCCTCCTATAAAGATAAAATAGTCCTCAATAAAATGAGAGGATGTGTTGAAAGCTTTCAGTACAGTACCTGGCACTTAGTGGGTATTCAGAAAAAGTATCTGTGTATATACATGTTAATGGGATATAGCTCCCATCAATTTGTACAGTAATCCTGGATAGGAAATGAAAAAAAATAGGAATCACTTATTATTTTATGTGACTTAAAAATTTGCTCAGGAAAACAGCTATCACCTATAAAAACAAAGAAAAGAAATGGAACTCACTTGATTATTGATCTGCTCATATATTCTTCCTCTGTCTCTACTCTTAAAGATGGAGGATTGATTAGTGAACCAGGGAAGCAATCATACTTCCAGATTATCAGTTTGATGCCACTGTAAACTTGGAGTGATTATTTCCTTAAAAATGACTGTGGTGAGTTGAAAGTACGAGCTGGTGTCTGTAGCCCTCAGCAGCAGACTTGACTGGTCTTCCACAGGCAGAATTGGCCTCCTTGGTCTGCTGAACCTTGCTTAACCACTTGAATGCCCAGTTGATTTTTAGGAGATGTGTGTAAGGATGATCCTTGCAGGGCTGTTCATTGCATGTATGTTTTCTGTCGGATCCCTCAGTTAAACTCTCCTTGTCCTGCCCTGAAGAGCATGGCCCCTGGCAGACTAGGGGGTGTGGCCCTTCAGGGTTTTATTTCGAATTATTTTACAGAGGGCAGATCAATCCATGGGCCCTCTTCCTCAGTATTTCATCAGGCAGCAAGGGCTTCGGTGTCATGGGATCCCACTCTTTACTAGAGAGTTACTGACTCTTTGTGGCTTCCTGTGCATGCAAGTCAAGAATAAGCAGGGTTCCCCCATCCCTGTTGCAGCCAGGGCCAGGATCTTTTGCATGGGCTAACTGCTCAAGCCCAGAAACAGAAAAGCTGTGTGTAGCATGTGTTTTGGTTTAAGTCATTTGTAGAGAAAGAGCACCAATGGATGAGATAAAGAAAGAGAAGGAGAAGGAAGAGACAGACAAAAGGAAGAGGAAGGGAAAGAGGAGAAGGGGAAGGGAAAGAAGGAGACAACTATGATGATGTCCACTTATTTTTTTTTTGAGGTTTTATTTAGTTCATTCTTTTTTTTATTTTAATGTTTTTTTATTATATTATGTTAGTCACCATACAGTATTTATTTATTTCAGAAAGAGAAAGAGAATATGAATGGGCAGAGGGGCCAAGAGAGAGGGAGAAGCAGACTCCTTGCTGAGCAGGGAGCCTGATGCAGGGCTTGATCCCAGGACCCTGGATCATGACCTGAGCCACAGGCAGACGCTTAACCGACTGAGCCACCTAGGCATACCTATGATGATACCCACTTTAGTAAGAGCCATTCCTAGAGGCTTTCAGCTACCTCATGAGTGGGCACATGGCTCAAGGCAAAAAGTACATTGCCATCCTCCCTGTCTCCCACCCCACCCAATCTCTAACATTATACAAGGAAGAGGATGCCAGATGGGAGGTCCTTGTAGGGGGCAGGTCCTCAAAAGGTAGAATATGTATGTGTGTGAAAGATGCAGGAAACATTTTTGGTGGTGGTGAGGAAAGATATTTCTAGACTGTTTATATGTGTATGGACCTTAGGCCATTTTTTATAACCTTTTGGAGAGCTGTTTTGTTTCTTTATACAGTCGCTCCAAGAGTCATTCAGACTGATGGTCCTTGTCACGTCAGCCTTAGGAGGAGTTCTAGTTCTGTGCTTTTGTTGAAGACCGTCCCTCAGTACTTGAGTTTTCCAGAAGAGCTTCATCATAAAACTAGAGACAATGTTTGCAGTCTAAAGACCACCATGTGTTTTGAGTACCCACTGCATTTCCTCCACAGTGCTAGATGCTGTATAGGGTACAAAAAAGTTCAAAATCCTTGGCTTCAGCAGCTTTACTACCTAGTCTATAGGCAAGATTTTCCTGCAGGATAAATACTTCAGTCACTTAGCCACGCAAGTTTTCAGGAGCCATTTGTGAAACACTTATAAATTGCCAGGTATTGGGCTAGGCAGTGAGGTTTAATAATAAATAAAACAGTTTATTTGCCTTCAAGAAGCTGGTAAGAAGACTAAATATTACGTTGTTTTGTATGTACTGAGAGACCATCAAAATTCAGAACATTGAGGCATCAGGATAGACTTTATGGTGTAATGGGACCAGAGCAGATTCCTAGTAAATCCTGTTTGAATGGTCCTATCTCAACGTGCATTTGTGCAAGTATTTGGTAAACATTTGGGAAGTAGTACAAGGTATTTGAGCTAGAATTTGATCCCTGGATAGGATTTTTTTAAGATTTTATTTTTATTTATTTGACAGAGAGAGACAGGGGGAGCAGCAGGCAGAGGGAGAGGGAGAAGCAGGCTCCCTCCTGAGCAGGAAGCCCAATGCAGTGCTCAATCCCAGGACCCTGAGATCATGACCTGAGCCAAAGGCAGATGCTTAACTGACTGAGCCACCCAGGCGCCCCCCTGGATAGGATTTTGATGGCTGGAGAGGAAGGGGAATTTCAGAAGGGGGAGCTGAATGAGTAGGCAGATAAGATCTCAAGTAGGAGGCTTAGTCTGTGGAGCTACAGGAGATCCTGATTTATCCTCTCCCTTTGTAGGTAAAGAAAACTGGGGCCAGCAAGAGGGAAAGGATTTGAATTGGGGACCAAGGACCTGGAAAGCAGTAACACCTAGCCAGATCCTTTCTTTCTTTATCCCAAGAATACAGCACTGTACTCTGAGCACAGAGGAAAGCGTGGGGGTCTCCAGCAGGAGATATCCTGGTACAGTCCATTCTGGATATTGAAAACGATAGCAGCTTAGAGTATATAAAGGAGTGGATGAAGACAGAGAAAAGAAGAGGAAAGGGGGTAAGGAAAGGAAGAAAGGCAGGAGGAAAAGATATGCTTATCATGGGCCAGGCACTCTCCTTGAGTCCTCATATCAGTCCTATGAACTAGGTAGATATTGTCCCCATTTACACATGAAGCACTGAGGTTCGGAATAATGACAAATCTTGCCCAAGCTGACACACCTAGCAAGTGGTGGGACTGAGAGCCAGACCCACATTTCTCAGACTTTGAGTTTGTGCTCTATCAACTGCAAAAAGTGACTGCAATGAGAAGACTACCCAGACCACTTTGTGTTCTGATCCCTAACTTCCCTCTAGGTCAGTGCTTCATGTGGTGCGGTTCTCCCGGCCTGATGTTTTGAGGGAAGACCAAAGTGCTGGGTGTCATGACTCTTCACTTGAAATTTCACCTAATCCTCATCTCTCTTTAAAGTTGTTATGTTTAGCCCAGTCTTGCAGGACAGGAAACTGAGGCTGGCGAGTTCAGGCTCCAACTTGTAAAGGACAGAGCTGGAATTTAAACCAGATTCCTCTGACTCCCAAGTCCGTGTTGCTTCCTTTGTAGTGTAAGCTTTTGAGCCATGGGAGGGGAGGATCGCTTGGAGGTACCCGAGGACCAACAGTCACATGTCTACCATTTCCAGCTTGGGATGGAACCCAGAACCTGAGAATCTTCTCAGCTTTATTTCTCTGCCTGCCCTGAAACTCTCCCTTTGCATTATCTTAGAGGCAGTTTTTAGGAGCTACATTGACCAGTAATTCAAGAACAAGGATCCCAGGCTCCAGTGTCCTGCTAAAAACTAAACTTCCTAGAGTTATCTAGGCCATGCAGTCTGTCTGCATAATAGCCTTCCTTTGTAGAGAAAGATATTAGGAAAAAGATGACTTTCTAATGGCAAAGGACAGGATAGGCACCTCCGATATCATACAATAACCATCTGCTTAAGGAGTTAGAGCTACTAATTGGTCTCTCACCTTCAGTATAAAAAATACACCTCCAACTTGGGGTTATTGTACAGTTCACTCATCAAAATCTACATTAAATGAACCTTCAAGTTGTGTCACAGACCACGACTTTTTTTTTCCCCTGTCATGGAAATTGAAATGACTGCCAAGGAGGCATGGAGAAAGGTTGTGCGACAGATGGTGGGATTTCTGAGGCCAGGGAAGTCTGTAATTCATATTTCTTAGGGCTGATTTAAAGCATTATCCAAATAGCCCTCCCACCTAGGGAGGCTGGTCAGTGAGTTGCTAAATGTAGACTGTCTGATAGCATTAGGATTTCAGGATGTAATGACCAAATAAAGTCCTTGTCCTCATGGAACTTAGACTTTCTGAGGTCTTTACCTTTCTAGATAAACTGATTCTGAGCTAAAGGTTGAACATATAATGAGGCAGAGTAAATGCTACTCACATGGATGATTTAGGGGCAGGTCAAAGTCTCCCCCACCAAACCCCCAACAAGCCTGAAACAGCTGTTTTGTCAACTTGTTATAGTGTCTGAAATACCACCCTTGGAGATGCATTGCTGTTCTGAATTTCGAACTTAGGAATTCAGAACAATAGTGCATCTCCAGTCCTTGGGTAAAATGTGCATACTCTTTTACCATGTATTTGTTTCTTTTTCTTCCCAGGACGTACATCTGAGATCAAAGCTCTGGGTGGTGGGGATGATGTGGTGGGAGGGACAACTTAAGGAAGTAAGGGTAGTAAAAATGAGACGGTTAGCAGTTGTGTTGAGGTTGGACAGTCATGCAGGATTACCCAGTTGGTATTGAGCATCTTCTCTAAACCTTGCTACACCAGTGTGGGAGGGGCATGGCTTCACTCAGAAAACCCACAGGCCAGAAGGAGAGTGGCTGAGTTATATGAAGAAGCAGCCAGGTTGTTTCTGCTATCAGGAGGGTCCAGGATCACATTCTTTCATCCTTCATTGCTACTTGACGGTTTATAAAGTCAACTATAGCGTCATGATTACTCTGGCCAGCTGATTACCCCCAGTGAAAGTGTGCTCTGGTTTCCCCAGAGCCACCAGCCCAGTGGAAATCCATGTACTAGTTGGTTCTTCAATTTCCTGTGGTTAAACCAATGAAGACGATGGTTGCAGGAGAAAAGAAGATAGAAAGTCCTTCCAAGCCATGGCAAAGGTAACGAGCTAAAAAGCTTGACTGACCCCAGGGTTATTCTCTTCTGTTTCTTTGAATGACTTCACGACTATGACCTAATTCAAGGGGTCTCATTTTGCTGTCAGTCTCAGTTGAAATGTCCTCCATCACCCTTTCTAATCATTCAAGTCATGAAGTTCCTTCCAGTTTGGAACATGACTCCTGTTTTCCCTGAAGTGCTTCCTTTTCATTCTTACCTGCATAGTCCAGTCTTCTGACCTTTTATTGTTCTTATCGTTTTCTTAGACTGTTATGGTTTTATTGCTGTGCAGTATTACATATCAAGTTCACAGGCATTCTTTGTATCTCTCTAACTAAACTATAAGCCCTTAAGGAGAGGAATGATGTCTTATATATCTCCAGTGCTTAATGAATTACACGGCACTGTAGCACTTTTTGAATTGAATTGAATTGACCCATTTATCTCTAATCCAGCTGCAGTTCTAAGTTGCCAGCCTTGACTTGGAATGAGCAGTGCCAAAGGATATAAGAAAAATATTGAAGTTGATCAGGTCTTCAGTAGAACAGCTCCACTAGAAGCCATAAATTCCCTGTGAGGATCGGACGAAGAACATGCTCTGAATACATAACCTTAGATCACTGTGAGCAAGTGGGTGAAACAAGGTGAAGGGTGATTTAGAGGAAAGGAAGAGAAAATTAAAGAAGATTAGGGAACTCAGGGACTGCATTTTGAGGTTATAACCAGAAGGACAGTTAATCATCTTGTGTTTCCAGGGTAACTATTTTGTAGTAAAGGGTGGTTTTTAGAGAAAAAACACTGGGACAGAGAAAAGGTTGTTCAGCCAATGGTGTGTGAGCTCCTGGAAACAACTGGGAGAGAAGAGGAGGAAAGTTCTGGAACTGGAGAAACACAGTTGTGGAAATGAGAGAAAAAAAAGAAAAAGATTGGAGACCCCTGGCCTAGAGACTAGAAAATGTTGGGCAACCTTTGGGTAAAAGACTGTGCAGAGCCAGCCAAGATATGTCTTAAAGAATATTCAGTGGAGGCCTTAGATAAGGAGCCTGCTTGGGCCTTTGAGCGACTTGACTACTTTCCCCATCCAGAAACGAGGGGGCTTTCCACAAGGTGGGGAACCTCAAGGGGTGGTTTACAGGGAAATTGTTAAAGTTTGTTCAGCCAAGGGCTGGTCATTAGCTGCCCTGAGCTTTCCATATTAAGGCCCTAGTCCATCTATCCATCCCTGGGGGCAGGTTATACCTTGGATAAAGGCAGGATTGGGTTCTGGAGAAGAAGGGCAAGTAGAGAGCAAATCTTTACCCCTTCATTTTCCCATTTCTCATTTGGTCTCCTTACAGTACAAGATGTGTGAAATGGATTATTTCTTTTGGGCTGCATTTACCTACCCTGAGGTTTGCTGTTTCTGAGGGTGAGATTTGTTGTTGCTGCTGGGGGGAAATGGTCTGAACTTGGGAAAGGTTTAGAAGCCCGTGGCGATGCTTTCATTCTCTTTCTAGGACTGATTCCTATCCATGTCCTTAGGCAATGCACCTTGTTTTCCCATCTCTAAAATGGGATAATAACTGCTCTGACAGAAATATCATGGGAATAAATCCATTTGCCAGGCCTCTCTCTTTGAAGTCAACAAGGATGCGTTATCATTACTATAATCACTTTAGCACTCTCTCTTTGAAGACACCAGCACAGACTTAGAGGCATCTCAAATACATTTAATTGGGTCCATTTTTCTCCCAGCAGAATTATAAGAGGGGGGGCCAAAACGTGTGAGTGGGAAGAGACACCGTGTGGGTGGAGGAAGAAGAAAATGGTAAGGGCAGATCTTCACAGTCCTACTAGGAATCCTAAGTGCGGTGATAATGATTTTTTTTTAAATTTTTTATTATGTTATGTTAGTCACTATACAGTACATCATTAGTTTTTGATGTAGTGTTCCATGATTCGTTGTTTGCTTATAACACCCAGTGCTCCATGCAATACGTGCCCTCCTTAATACCCATCACTGGCCTATCCCAATCCCCCACTCCCCTCCCCTCTGAAGCCCTCAGTTTGTTCAGGAGCACCATCTGACTGTTTTTTTTAAAATACAAAGACCCTCTCTGAGCATGCGTTGAAAAGCTGGCTGGCCTCTGGGGCTGGCCACTGACTTCAGAGGCACAGTTGACAGGCGGGGAAAAGGAGACCTAAAGAAACCATTGTCAGGAGTCAAGTGAAGAGTAGAAAGTTGGATAAATTTTTCTCCAAATTTATAGGGACAGGTTTGTAGCACCCACGTCCTACTTTGGTGGCAAAATGGTACTTCTGAAGAGAATTGCAACTTTCAGCTGCATGCCTTTGTTATTCAGGATTCAACCTCAGCAGAAAACCTGTGGGTGATTTTCCCCTCTTTCCTTTTTCCTTTTCACTCTTTCTGGGCTGATTCTATTAATTTCCCCCAATGGCACATGTGGTCCTGCACCAACGCTGCCATTGCTGATCTCCTTATTCATCTCGGAGCAGAGAGGCCATTTGGATGAATATATGTTCCCCATTTTCTTTGCATTATAAATTCAGTGTTGTGGGAAAAGGAGTGAAATGTAATGGCAAGGCCTCCACAGAGAAATGTCCCTATTTGAGGAGAGGAGTTTTATAGGGGGGAACAATTGACAGCCTCTCAGTACAGTGGGCACATTTTTCTGTACAACTGCATCACCACTAATGATAAATGAGGAATGTATGATAGCTGGCTCCGTTGTCTGACAGCTACAGTTTTGGCCAGAGGGCCGTGGCAGCCTTTAGACTTCTGTTCAAAATGAGTTAAACATATTAGGCATTATGAAGGCACAGAAGCCTCGAGAATGAGTGCTGAAATGAGTGATCCGGGTAGGCTCCTGGGTACACAACTTGCAAAGCAGATGTCATTCTAATAATGTGTGATATAGAACATGCCTGGCCTAAACCCTGCCGGATGAAATATGAAGCCCCGTTGGTGATATTTAATACCATTTTATGAGGTGCCATCTTATAAAGACAATGCCCGCCGTATGTGGAATGCTTAAGGTATTTTGCCAAAGGCACAGGGAGGTATCTGGAGTAAGTAGAATTTTTATTATTTTATAAGCCTTTACTTTGTAATATTTCTGTTTCCACATTATTGTGGGGGCTTGCTGCCCTAACCCTTTGTCGAGTGAACCTGATGAGAGGCTTGCTGGTAGATTGACGGATAGCCCTCGCTGTTTCTGGAGGAAAAGGCTAGCTCCTACCTAAATGCATTCTTCAGAAAGCCCTCAAAGCAGAAATACAGCTTTGCTACAAGCATTCTTTGAGCAGGGACTTTGAGGCCGGCATACAAAAATATTGCCATTTTTCAAGTGGACCATTTCGAGGGTAATGGAGGATTTGTGGGGACTATAGCTAGCAGTTCGCATTTTCAACTTTCTCTGTGGTTCCTGGTGCCGGGTACCTACCAAAGTTTGGGGTCCATTTTAGGACATCCTAAGGCTGATGAGGCTTGTGAATTATAAGCCACAGCATCAGAGTGGATCTTGCTGCCCCAGAAGTCCTAGAAAATCTAAGTGTGTGAACAGCGATGATCCAGGGCTGGAAGTGATTCTCGGGAGGTGCGTGTGGTGTAGAGAGAGTAAGGGCAATGTTGGAAAGGATGAAGTGATAATAAGAGTGGCCAATTTAAAGCATATCACGTTTTACATTTGTTTTCTAAATGCATTTGCATTTACAACTTACATGCCACATAAGGCATTCCATAAGTTGAGAACCATGTAATTGACCAGACTCGGAATGCTTAAGAAAGGCATCACATGTTACATTTCTGAAGCAGTGTCTGTTCTCCTCATGCTCGTGTTCTGAGCAATGATATTTCTTCAAGGGTCTGTTCGAGGTGAAGGGTCCTGTATTAATTATGAGTGCAATGGATGAGGAAGAGTATTTTATTTTTTGAAGTACCAATGTGCCAAAGAAACAACTCCCCAGCACTTCTGCAAAGTAACATAACCAAGGTCAGTTCCTTCAGAATTTAGGACAAGCTCTTTGGATGGACCTCTGCCTAAACAGTTTGTGGGATTAAGTGTGCCTGCTCTCAACTGGCCCCCCTCAGGAGGATGCACACAGCCGGCTGGATGGGCGTGGCCAGGAAGGCCACTCTTGGGTGCATCATTCCCTCTGCGCCACCATCGGAGGTGCTGTTTGCTAACATATAGTCTGGTGTATTTGTTTCCCAGTGGGCTTTTGCTGATTGTTCTTGTTCTTGTATGATTTAGTTAAATATCTTGTAATCGATGAACTATTACTGCAAAAAGAAGGGAGCTATTCCTCTGTTATTGAAATGCACAGTTTGGGGCTACTTGATAAGAGCAAGACACCAAAAAGAATGTGCTATTGAATTAGGCATGTGTAAGACATCTGCAAAGGCTAGGAGGAAGATCATAAAAATTAAGAACACTTTACATTCAGATTGCTTTATAAATGTCTTAGTTCTCATTTCATTTTAAAGAAACTGAAATCGGAGATTGTAGTTGATGGGCACTATGGGTGTGGTTTATGTAAGAAAGACTGCTTGAACTCCAAACAGCTGATTCAAAGACAAGGCTTAGGTCTAGGTCAGAATATTGGAAGTAATCTACTTTTAGAAGTTTTAAGCTAAACTAAAATGGTTAAAGTCTACATAGATGGCTTTTGCAGTTCCGTGCTTTCGCAGACACTTCTCATTGATCAGCCCACTCTCGTCCTCATTGTGGAGGATCTGAATCTATCCAAGTTCCAACTGTTCTGCAATGCCAAGCAGAATGGCTACTTTCTTAGATGAGCTGGATTTTCACTCCTATTTTTTGGGGGGAAATGAAGGGAATTGGGAAAGTTTGGTGTTTGAAATAGAAGGACAGCCCTGTAGAGTTAGGGCCAAGAGCACAGGATCTGGAGCTTGATGACCCAGCTCTGCTACTAAGTACAAATAACCTTGAGGAGGTACGTCACTTAACCTTTCCAGACCTGTTTCCTCATCTGTAAAATGAGGATAATGATATTCTTCCCTATCTACCTTGCATCGTTGCTCTGACTAGCAAATGATATAATGGGAACCTTTCAGATCATCTGTGAATATGAGGTACCCCTGCTGCTGCTGCTACTGCTCCCGTCACGCCTGCTACGGCTACAACTCGTCCTGTGCATCCAGCGCCCCTGCTGCTGGGGAACTGATGTGACTGTAGGGAGCAGAGGCGCTCGTTTCTCCAAGTCCATGAGGTCTTTTGTGCAAGGACAGCTTTGCTTCAAAGGAAGGACGAGTGCTGGACTAGGGTTTAGAAGACCAGTATCTGGTCTTCTCCTGGCCGCTCACCCGGTGTGTGACTCTGGAGAAGGCATCTCAGGCCCAACATGTGTGAAATGAGGGAATATCACCAACCAGTGGTTTTCAAGCTGCTTTTCTTCAGAACTCAAGGTATCTGCTTCCATATGGTCTGTTTCATTATTATATGATTTTATAGAGTGTTTCTGTATAAAACTTTAAAAAATGAAAATAAAGTTCTGATATTAAAAAGAGCTTACAAAGCACTGGGTTAGAGGTTCCCTAATGTCCCTTTTAATTACAAAAGCCTATAATTTTGTCATTCTGGGAATTATGACAACCCCCATTCCCTGATTCTCAGACCACTGTGGTCACTTAATTCCCAACTTCATCATCAGAGCCAAAGAGAACAAATTGTCCAAGTCGTTAATTGCTTCCCATATGTGTAAGTGCCAGCTTTCGGCATGTGGCCTGGCCCTTCCCTTTATGGATAACAGCAGGCTCGAAGCCCATAAGACAATATTTTCTATGGCTGGCCTCAGGTCTAATCTTTAAATGGGACCTGAGACCCCTCACACTTCTCAAGAGAAGTAAAGCAGGTTTGCAGATTGGTGAGTGTCCGTCATTTTTAACTGAGGTGTTTCAGGGTCCTGTGTGCCCCTCCTTAAAATACAGACAGTAAAGGAGAAGAATGTGTGACTGTTAAAATCCTCTCAGTCTCTTTGTATAAAATCCTAATCGATTGCTCCTTTGCTGTAGAAATCTTAATAAATCAATGTTTCAAATGAAGAGTACAGAAGTTGTGACTGGGTGTTGCCGTCAGGCCCAACCCCTGCCCCGTGGAAGAGATTAAAACGAATCAGATGATTTCCATCTTTACCTCCCTTTGCTGGAAAGTCCTAAGGCTGTTCTTCGAAGGGATTCACTGTGGGCGGTGATCAAAGCCTTCTGCTGCTGCCCCACTTCCGGGTGAGCCCACCCCACTGTAGCTTTAGGTTCAAGATTGCTCTTTTGAAGACTCCTCACCCAGAGTGGGTAGTAACTTGATATTGCTTAGCACAGGGATTTAGGGGAGGCTGAAACCCCTTGACTGGACTCTTTTTCTCGAGTCTTGTAATTTCTATCCCATTGTGATCAAAAGAATCAACGTGCTCCCTAGGGCAGAGAGGACACATATCCTCTGGGGTAATTTTCACAGGCTTCTGAAACAATGTTTTTGAGTACTGATCACGACAAGCCCATGCTCCTCATCTGTGTTTTATGAATTGTCACAGAAGAGATGGGAGAGTCTCCATTCTGATTTGCGTTTGTAGTGGAGAAGGAATCTCTCCTATGCTTACTGGCCAGGCAGATTAATCTGCACCTGTTAACAAAGTCTCATTTTCCAACAGTAGGGTAAAAACTTTTGCCAGCAGGGTCAGATAACTGAATGATTCAGGTAAACAGTGTTTTGGTTGTTGGAGAGTTTTGACAGGTACTATATGCGGTTATGGAGTTCTAATGCTTTAGAATTCAATACTTAATTTTTAAAATAATTCTTGGAACATAAGTGTATTAGCTATATACTATTGTCAGTTCTTGGGAGTTACAGATGTCTATCTAGGGAATATAAATAAGGACAAAAAGAATTCCTCCTGAGTGCAAGCCGTAAAGTCAACATCTCTTGGGTCGGAGCACAGATTAAGTGAAATCTGTTTACAGTGATTGAATGACTTTCATGTTCAAGAAATACTTGGCTGCAAGCTGAGTCACTATTGTGGCAAATCTACACAAATAATATGTTTACCAGAGGAGGAACCGATAAGACATAAAAGTAGAAAAAGAGGAGGATCCCAGTAGTAAACGCTGGCTTATCTAAGTACCATCAAGGGGACAGAGAACCTCAGCCTGGTAGTGCCGTGCTGTGGTCCAGATGGCTATGTTGGGTGATGCCATCGAACACTCCAACCTTACAACAAATTCTCCTTGTTCTGATTCATTTAAACTTCTGATGAGAGCCCACTGTATCACAAGGCCCTTCCTTGCACAGAAAACTACCTGGGCAGCCAGACCGAAGGATTTTGGTCCCAATGAGAGTAACACTTCTCTTTATAAGTAAATATATGAGCACTTAGGTTTTACACATCAGTCTCTTGAGCTTGACTTGCATGAATCTACTGGTGAGAGACAGGCAATTCTTGGTGTGCTGACGAATCAGTTTCCAAGGGGTATCAGAAATGTCGACCAGACCCTAATTAACCACAGGTGCAGTTGCCTGTGTCCATCAGGATACATGCTCCAACAAAACAAATGCCCTGTGAGTCCCCAGGAAACAGCTTGCTGGGCCCTCCCAGGCTGGCACACCCTCCCTACATCTGTACTAGGGGACGCTTTCCTCTAGTTGGAATTCTGTACCAGTGCTAGGCAAAGTAGGCATACACTCTGGTAGGTAAGTCAGCTCTCTGTGACTCACCTTTCCTCTTTTTTACCACCGTAGACAAAGGAACTGCTGCGTCCTCATGTCCATGGCTTAGCATCTTCAGCTCTGTTATTTGTCATGCATAGGCCTTGAAAATTGATTCTAGACTTGGGTTTAGCCTTGTTTTTGTTGTTGTTGTTGTTGTTTTAAGAGTTTTATTGAGGTTTGGTTGGCAAACAATAACAGCATGTTTAAAGCATGTGATTTAATAGGTTTTGGTAATATTGATATACCCATGAAACCATCACTACGACCAAGATAACACATCTCTTACCCTCAGAAGTTCCTCTGTGCCCCTTGGTAATCCCCACTTACCCTGCTCCTGGGCAGCCACTGATGGGCTTTTGTCCCAAGCCTTATAATTTAAAACAGAGTCTTGTGCTATATTTTTGTGTTGGTAACTAAGTACCTCTTATTACCTCCATTGCTTCAGTTGAATTTGCTAGCTCTGTTCGAGACTCGTGTCTACATTTCACTTCTGGCTGTGGGAATTCCCTATCAGTGAAGACTTTCTCATCCAGACTGTGTCCTATAGTTTGCTGCTAGACTAATTGTATTTCACCTACGTTCTGGGCACTCCACCTGTTCACTCTGCTGCATCCCTGACACCAACCCGCTACCAGTTAGTTTCCCACCTTTGTTGGCTACCTCACTCTGCTTGACAAGTGACTGCTTTGCACTGCCACTGCTCCACTGTCGGTCCTTGATAATGTCTGGTGTCTACTGGCTACATTTTCCACTTTACTTGCTCCTAGAAATGCCCCTAAAAGTTACCTGAAGCCCTGGTCTAACCAGGTGTTAGCTTTTAGTTCTTTTGGAGTGAATCTATCCCATCATCAGTTGACCCTAATATTGCCGAGAAAACATCCCCAAAACTAAAAGTTATTTTGATTATTTCTTTATTCAGAAAACTCCTTGGAATCACAGGGTATCTCAGTAGTACCATTGTGAATGTCATTTGCTTGCAGGTGGGTTAAATTGACTTACTGGTTAGTAGAGAATTCTGGGTTTCTAGCACAAAGGATAAATTAAGATAGTGACTCTGCCAGCTGATGAGAATAGTGAAGGGAAGAAGGTCATCGCAAGAGCTATGGGGCTGTTTTCAGGAGTGTTGCCATGACTTTCTACTTAGTCTCCTAATTCTGAAAATTTTCTTGTAACTAGGGAAACCCAAAGGGCAGAAGGTAGTTATAGCTCCTCTACCTCTGCCTTAACCAGAATCAGAGTGAGAAATTAAATAACAAGAGATTTAATCCAGTTCTGTTACATTTATTGAGTTATCACCATGGCCAGACTTGGTGGTGAGATTTAACTGACCTCAACTCTTTCCGCTGTCGCATTGCTTACAGCTTAGTGGATGGGAAGAAAAAGTTCCTGTTCTAATACCAGAACATCTTTGGCAACTCATCTTTGTTATAACAGTTATTTATGGACGCTGTGTGCTTAGGGGGCCTTTCATGCCTTAGCTAATCTCCTGGACTCAACATTATGGCTGACTCTAGAAAAATACCTGCTTGATCGTTCTAGCTCTGGTAACACTTCTGGAACTTTGATGTATGCCTTAGTGGTGACTGTATGTCTCTTCTAGGTAAACTCCTTAGCTTATTAGTTTTGGGATAATAGTGGGAAACGCTCTGTTGTCGAGGACTAGAAATAGCTATGGCCTATCTCTATGTATCACCCACTGAATCTTGGATTTGTATGCCCAAATAGCTGTTTATGCTCACATGAAGTCAGAGTGATGTGTTTTCCTGAACTCTTCATAGGAGTCGATGGATTTTTGAACCTTGATTTTTTTTTCTAAAGAAATGATATTTTGGAGGTGGGGTCAAGCCAATAGGGCAACTCAGTTACCCCTAGCTAGAGGGTCTCCTACTTTTGAGGGAAAAGGGCAGTGTATAGAAAGGAATGTCCTTATTCATATAAATATTTTCATGGCCGTGGTGTGTAACTAGGACTTTAGTCACTATTTATTAGTACACTCATTGATAATTCTAGTTAATGGCATACCTGAATACTCAAACTATCTCAGATTTCTTAATACAGTCCTCAAACACGATTACTTTAAATTGATATATTTCATAAACACATGCCATATGGATATATAAGAAAAGAAGGTCTAGAGACTTTAAAAATGATTGAGAATGTCAATTTTAGAGTATAGTGATAATATCTGATACATATCTACCTGAGGCATCCCATGCATGAAGTCCTTATAAGACCAGTTCACTTAAAGTAAGTAAGTCATGGGGATGTAGTGTACAGCATGGTGACTATAATTAATGACACTATTGAAGAATAATATAGCGTACCTGAAAGTTGCTAAGAGGATAGATCTTAAAAGTTCTCATCACAAGAAAAGTATGTATGTTAACTAGGTACTATGTATGTATGTTAACTAGATTATTGTGGTGATCGTTTTGCACTATATGGAAGTATTGAATCATTATGTTGTATACCTGAAATTAGTATTGGATGGAGTTGATATTGTGTGTCTGTGGATGTGTGTTATGTGCATGGTTATGGGTTTTGTTGTTGTTGTTTGGCTTTTTGTAGAGGTGAGTGGAGACTATGAAAGAAAAAAGTTATTAATAGTACAAATCCTCCCCACAGCTGTAATGGTGAGTCAGTAGCATGGCCATTATATACAAGCATATGAATTTTGATCTCTTTAATCTTTCATGAAATTAAATTACTTCTCTTCCTTTAGGTTCTTCCCCTGAGCAGAATTTTAGGGAGACTGGCTGAGAGTGAAACTTAGGAAAACACTATATTAGAATCTCCTCCTTAGAATATGAAATAAATCTGAAAAATGATGTAATAATCTCCACAAGTGCACTCCGGTATCAGTCTTTAGATTGTTTCATTCGTTCACTCATTCAGCACCTGTTTACTGAGCACTAGTCACTGTTGAGCACTAGGACACGGTGACACTTAGCTACATAAACGTGAATTTGGCGAAGTCTCTCTCTTCCTACAGTGTGGATGATAATGAACCATATTTCTCTGAAACACTGACCTCCCAGCACAGAACTTGTCCCATAGGCTAGGTTCAGTAAGTGTGTACTGACAAAAGTCATTGTTTCCCAAAGTGTACTCTGTGGAACACTAGCCTGGAGATGCTCTGGGAAAACAATAATGAAAAAGAGATTCCTGGTCAAATGTTTGGAAAATAATAGCTATTATCTTTCTCTCTTGAGGATTGGCAAAGCAGTTATATATTTAAAGCTCTGAGAAATCTTAGTGAATTTTGTTTAATCCAGCTTTTCCAAAGCTCATTTAATTGGGGTACCCGTCTTTAAAGTAAACTTAATAACCTCTGTGGAGCATATGTTAGAGAATACATGGTAAATGAAAGTGAAAATCAATGTCAGAAAGACCCCTAATGGTTTAAACAAGCCACAGAAGCCTTCAGTTCTTCCCCCAACTGCAGGACTGAGGCCCCATTCCTCAGAGGCCTCATTATTGTATATTCTTGACTTAGTGCAGAAGAAAAATTTTGACCCAAAAGTGTTAGTAATATTGGACTATATATACATATGCATATATACACACATATATTTTATTATATATATATACATGCTATATATATTATATACATGCTATATATATATAGTGTGTGTGTGTATGTGTGTGTGTGTGTGTATATATATATATATATATACATATATATATATATATATAGTTTATAAGGGAAAACATCAGTAGACAAAAACATACCAGTCTTTAAAATTGCCCATTTGTACCCCCAGTTGTAGTTCTTATGGAATCACACTTCAGGCAAATTCTAGGTACATTTCCATCCCAAGTCACCTGGACAATTTTTATATTATTAACCACATGAGTAGAATTTAACGGGAACAGCTCAAATAAAACCTGCCCTCACACTACCTTTGATTGTCAGTTTCCATTTCCTGAATGGCATTGATGGGAGTTCTACTCAGACTCCTTCCGAAATCTTTGAAGAATCCTTCAACATTTAAGAAATATAAGTCAAGGTTAATTGAAGAAAAAATGAGAGAAAATGTGTTTTTATGTTGCTCTGATAAATCTGTGGCTAGGCAGTAATTGCAAAACAATACATAGGTGGAAAATAGAAGCTGACAACTCAAAGTAGCAAATGCTGATTGTATGGAATTACATTATTACACAGGATAACCGCTCCCTGTCCCTATTCATGTGCTTCCTTGGGAAAAGCTTGGAAACCAGGTGCATATTTCTATATCCGTTATTTTAGTTGTACAGGTGATTCATTGAACAGGACCTTTATTTTTGGATCCCAAAGTTGACTTCATTCCTTGAGCAGTGTGACTTGAGTTTCTCTCATGTACGGCCCTTGTTTCAGGCTCCATGAGATTTTTCCTTTCCCCCACCCCCCTTTCTGGATATTGTTGCCACTGTCAAATGGGAAATACACAGAAATAGGAGATTAAAAATGTAAATTTTATAAACAGAAATCAAAGGTCCTAAATCCTTAGCAAAGAAAAGCCAACATAAGTAAGAACATTAAAAAACATACATAAATAGTGCTTCCAGGCTGAATATGTTAAATAATTCAACAGTTAAGTCATAAGCGTTCTTAAACTTAAGTATAAAAATGCCCTTGACAATATTTCACAGCCGTGCATTTCTTTAAAATATTTAGCATTCTCATTAAAGAGAATGACTTTAGTTTATATATTAGTTACACTCCTGCTTGTTAATATGAAGGAATTTAGGAGCAAAAAGCATTCTTATGTGTATAAGCAAAAGGCAATTTACATACAAAGTTGGACAACTATTCACTTTTTATTTATTTCTGGATCATCAGCATCTACATATGGCTATACAGCATTTAAACAAATTTGTTCTTTAATGTGCAATATTAATATTCTCTGCCCCAAAGTGCCATTTGCTAATGCCATTGTGAAGACAGGTTCCTTCAAAGCTACATGGAAGTCCCTGCTTTAGAAAGACTTAATGAACCTTACATTTTTTGGAATACTGCACAGTGTAATGCCTATTACATATTCATTGCTAGAATGGAAGATTTCCTTTAACTCTGAGCTTCCTGGTCTAGTTCTCTGTAAAACATTGTCAAAAGTCACCAGAGACTTTCGTGGAAAATTGTGACTCTTGATAGCAGGATGTAATGGGGAGGTTTAGAGTAGAGAAGCCAGGAGTCTATCGCCCCACAGGGAGACGTTCTGACAGACAAATGGATGGATAATACAATTTTTGACATAATGGGATGAAAAAGTTTATGCCAGAAAGAACTGAATTAAAGTTATTACTTTAAAAGAAAGTCTGAAGTTTGAAATCATCAGAATTTCCAATGTGTGCTTCATTGTACTGCTGATATATGCAGAAGAGATTTTCAAACAGAGATGCTGTCAGCGGATTTACGGAGTCACTAACAAGGCCACCGTAAAATTTTAGTCACCTCTTTGGAAATAGCCACAATAATAAACACAGCGTTTCCTTCTTTCTCTCACATTTTTAATAAAGGATGTGTAACATTGTTCTTTTATGTTCCTACTTTCCCATTCCAGAGAGCAGAGCGATAATTTTCAGAGGTTCAAGATGCAGTTCAGGGGGATGGAGGAACGGAAGACACCATGTTACAGACTTTTACCTTTGTTGAAAAGTGCTTTGTGATGTAGTGGGCAGGCTTGGAAATCAGCGGTAACAACTGGGCAGCAGGCCTCCCTTGATGTGGCCGGGACTGATTTGGAAGAGTTCCTTTTTTTTTTTAATGATTTTTTTATTATATTATGTTAGTCACCATACAGTACAGCCAAGGAAACAGTCAAAAAAACTAAGAGGCAGCCTANAAACTAACAGGCAGCCTACGGAATTGGAGAATATATTTGCAAATGACACTACAGATAAAGGACTGGTATCCAAGATCTACAAAGAACTTCTCAAANGAGGCAGCCTATGGAATCGGAGAACATATTTGCAAATGACACTACAGATAAAGGACTGGTATCCAAGATCTACAAAGAACTTCTCAAACTCAATACACAAGAAACAAACAAATCAAAAAATGGGCAGAAGATATGAACAGACACTTTTCCAATGAAGACATACAAATGGAAGAGTTCCTGACCCCCTCTCCTTTATATTTACCTTGTGTGTCTCTATGGTGCCACTGCCAGGAACCAGCATCACATACCGCCACCCGCTCTATACACCCCACCTCTTCTACTNAATACAAATGGAAGAGTTCCTGACCCCCTCTCCTTTATATTTACCTTGTGTATCTCTATGGTGCCACTGCCAGGAACCAGCATCACATACCGCCACCCGCTCTATACACCCCACCTCTTCTACTCAGCTCTGGATGTTTGGAAGCAGAATGCTACCTTCATTCTCCTCACATTCTCCATTTTATTTCAGACCTCTAAAAAAATCACATAATCTCATGATTGATTTTATCTATCTCTATCTCGTTCACATTTGAATTCATTCATACTGTCATTTCACCAAGCACAATACTTTGTGCCTACCCCTATTACTTCTCTTGTTACTTTGTATGGATTTTATTCATTAGTGTCTGTCCCCCTTTCTGGATGATTCCATGAGGCNGTTCATACTATCATGTCACTAAGCACAATACATTGTGCCTTCCCCTATACTTCTCTTGTTACTTTGTATGGATTTTATTCATTAGTGTCTGTCCCCCTTTCTGGATGATTCCATGAGGCTCATACTGTGTCTTTTTGTCGTGATGTCTCAGTGCTTACCAGGCTAGGACTAGGAGACATGCACTTTCAGAGTCATGCAAGTGAGTGCTTCTTTAATTTTGCACTCTTGGTGCCTCATTTGCCTCACCCTATTCTTGGCCCTGGTGCTAGAACAATGCCTGGCATGCAACAAGAGCTCAATATACACACTTGGCAAGGGACAGAATGTCCCACTAGATAAGTACAATTTAGAGCATATTCTCTATTGTTGGAATAGATACCCTAGTAAAATTATTTTCTTGCCTTTAACATTTTTGAAGGTAGATGTATCTACCAGAGATAGGTTTCACATAGTGGCACAGGAAAAGGAAACCTCGAGATTTAGAGGTAAATACCTCGAGAAGGTATTTCTCAAACAGTGCAAAGCATTGTTCACTCCCGAGACTTAACTGGTAGGACTCTTACAACACAAAACCTGTTTTTAAATAATGCTAAATAATGGCTTAAACCATTATTATTAAATAGTATAATTCATTAAAATTAAATATATGGAATTATGGACATCAAAAGAAGACAGTAAAGGAAAAATAAAGGGGAAAAAAGGAAAGGATAGAAAATAAAAACAAAGAATAGAGGGAAGAGAAAAAACTCGGGTGTTCTTGAATGATTCACCACCCCGCTTCCACTGAATTCATGAACTGGCTTCTGTGTATGAAGAGATAATCAATCCAGTGACATGCATGTCGGTGAGAGATACTCTGATAGTTCAGTGACTAGAAAGTACGATTGTAGACTCCCAGTGCCTTCCCTTAGTGGGGAAGGAGAGAAAAATGTAGACCCTGGGAAACTAACACAATTTAAAATAATATGTAATAAAAAATGTTATTGTGCTGACATTTGATTTATTTTAACATTACTCTGCTAAAACGAAACAAAACCAACCAACCAAACAAAGAAAAACCCAAAACTCAACATGCATTTTGGAGAACTAAACTCTAAAGTCTAGTTTTTCAACTTTAGATNTTTTTTAACATTACTCTGCTAAAACAAAACAAAACCAACCAACCAAAGAAAAACCCAAAACTCAACATGCATTTTGGAGAACTAAACTCTAAAGTCTAGTTTTTCAACTTTAGATCACCTGTCAACTCTAATTCTTAGGCCTTACAGGGATATCAGTTTTATTTTAACAGTGATATATAAGAAAAAAAAGTTACAGTGGAGTCAGAAACACCTGCTTAGAAATAAGGTGGTGGTGGTGATGATGATGATGATGTTGATGATAAAAATCCAATAAATTCCTATGATGTTTTATAAAATACATTCTCCAATGTTTTCCCATTTGATTCTTTAGGAATCATACGGCATGCAGGTATGGGAATATCCCATATATCAAAAAGGAAACCGAGGTTCACAGAAACCGAGCAATTTAACTGAGGATAGCTGGTGAGTGCATGTACACCACCACTCTGTTCTCAACCACTTGGAGAGAACATGTTCTCATTGGATTTTCAAGAAATATGTACTACCAATGAGAAGCATAATAACCCACAGAAGTCAGACCCGAAGTGGCCCCTACTTATTTGGAGACTAGGTTCAGCATATAGACATGATGTTGTCAACATACAGAGCTATATAGGAATTGGTTCCTTGGCACCTCTTTATCTTGGTAATCCTGAGTAGTTTAAATTTTGTCCTGAAGAGGAGTTTGGAATGTCCTGCAAGGAGTGAAGTATCACCTTGTTTAGAAATAGCACTGCTTCAAATGGCAAGCGACATCTGCGAGCTGGGTACATGAAGTCCACTGTATTACAGCTGGTTGTTAATGAGAGGCACACGTCGAGAAACCACGTCAAGAAAGGCACCAGGGTGACCCGGTGGCTCCATAGAAAGAAAGTGAATCCCAATAAGATTCACCCTGGAGAACCACATTTGAAAGTTCAAGGTGGCTGTGCCCTGTGGCAAATTTCCTGTGAAACCTGCTGTACCCTTCTAACGGTTTCGAAGTACAAATCTCCCTCCATGCTAACTTCTATATTCCCAAGTCTTTTTCATTCTTGGTAGGTTTTAATTAATTAATTAGTCAGACTGGGAACTTTACTATGATATTAGATGATGATATTTGATAGAAAGTAATACCTAGGGTTAAACTGACTTTGTGAGTACCTTAACCTCTCCAAGTGGCCTCAGTGGGGAAACCGAGTGTTCTTCCTCAATCCCTAGAGAAGGCCACAGGGCAAGTGACTATTTGCTCTCTGCATCAATCTTGCTCAATAGTGTGGGGGCAGGGGCAAAAATTGTTTGTGACACAATATAATAAAAAAATTAAAAAAAAGAGCTATAAGAGAAGAAGAATGATAAAAAAAATGGGAATATAGGAACTGCTGACTCTCTAAGATACTGGCCACTCTACTGTTCTGACTACTCTCCCTCCACCTCCCCACCCCACCGTACTACCTGAGCTGTTTTTATTCATAGCACTCCTGACACCAAATGTGGGGAGTTTCCACACCACCAGCCAATTCTCCAATTTTTAGGCACCAACTGGGTGTCCAACTATTCAGTTCTCATACTATCTGTGGTTAGCACAGACCCCACAGGTTAGGGCTCAGTCCTCCAAGACTGTCTTCACTCCTACCCTTCTGATGCCAATCCCAAGTTCCATTACTTCTGGCCAACTGGCTATAATTTTGGAAGTTCCCATGACCCACTCCCCTCTCAGGTTCAGGAATTCCCTAGAATGACTCACAGAACTCAGGAAAGTGCTTTGCTTGCTGTTACTGGTTTATTTTAAAGATACAGGGACAGCCAAGTGGAAGAGATGCATAGGGCAAAGTATGGGGGGGCAGGGTTCATGTGGCTTCCATTCTCTCTCTCCAGCTGTGCGATTCTCCTAGCACCTCAGTGCACTTACCCACCCAGAAGCTCTCTAAAACTCACCATTTAGTGATTTTATGTGGGTTGCATTTCATAGGCATGAGTGATTAAACCACTGGCCATTGGTGATTAACTCTATCTTCAGCTTCTCTCTCCTTCCCAAAGGTTGGGAGATGGGGCTGAAAGGATATGTCTTTCTGGCGAGCAGCCCTCGTCTTGAAGCTATCTGGGGCACCTCACCAACAGTCTCACATGTAACTGGCATATTAAAGATACTTATCACTCCAGAGATCCCAAGGATTTTAAGAGCTGTGCGCAAGGAACCACCTAAGACAAAAGCCAGATATTTACTTTTTATTATACCATACTGTCCATTGAAGAAAATTTCCTCCCAGGAGTCCCAGATTTCTCACCTTCTATTCCATGTCCTGTATTTTTAGATAATCTTTTATTTCAGCTAAACATCCTTGTCCTCTTACCGAGAGTCCTATGGTTCAGCGCTACACATCTCCTGTCCCCTTTATTGGAGGGAGGACCATGGGGGTATACTTCTCCATTCGATGAGCCAACAGCCTTCAGTCTTCCTCATGTTTCTTAGACCAGCTTTCAAAAGGCTAATACATCCAAGCAGGAAATGTGAAAAAGAGCAGTGAGTCATCTCTACTGTCATTACCAGAGGCATCATCGTCCTCACATAGTGATACTCAGCTTGGCACTACCAAAGAAGTTTTTAAAAAGCCACAGCTTCTGCCTTCTAGGGGCATAGACACCTGATAATGGCATAGGTAACACATAGAGGGAAAACACAGAGACCATAGTAGTTGCATAAACATCAAATAATTAGCCACACTTACTAAACAGGTAAAAAGAATAGCTCAGTTGATGAGACACAGGCCAGGACTCTGGATCGGGGTGGAGGGGTGGTGCTATGTGACTAAAGGAAACATATTACTTAACCCTTCTGTGATTTTGTGAAATGATGGCAATGATAACCCCATCTCAATTGTAGGGAGAGAGCACTAGTAAAGACGGCTGGGAACTACTCAATAAATGAAGGACATTATGGCATGGTAGGAAGAGTACTGGGCATTCATGCCCAGGCACTGACTAGGCATGAATACAGCAAGTGAGTTTGGAGAAGGGTATTCACATAGGTACTATTGTGAAACAGAGTGGGGGCGGTCTAGGGGAGGGGACACCCAAAGTCCTCTGTGCTCTAATCACGATGCTCTATCATATTGATACATTCTAAGTTCTTAAGCATTACTGTGAGTAGATATTTAGATTGATTCTGTTCTTACTCTTATAATTATTTCTTTGACAGGTGACCAGGTCAGTGAATATGAGCATTTCTTAAAATGTCCTCTGCTGTGCAAAGGCCTGCACCTGTTTACCTGGCAGCCAGTCATAGAGAACCATTCCAACACCTCTCTAAATTCTGTGTAGATCATTTGTCAGTGATTCTTGCTCCCACTCTCTTATGTCATCCCTCAAAATTTTAACCTCAGTCTTCTTTCTTTTTCACCATAATTCTCCTCTACATGGATTCAAAAACTCCTCAGTTGACAGGTCTAGAACAGACACCTATCTCTGAATTTTCACTATTCAACCATCCAGTCATCTGTCCATCCATCTATCCACCCATCAGTTATGGAGTCCTCTACATACTCCCATTTATGTTCTGTTTTTCTAGAGAAATAATGATGAAGGCGTGGGTTCTATCCATAATAGATAGATCATAGTAGAGATGAGGAAGAAGATAGACAGATACCTTATTAAGTACGATTTATGCAAAGTGGATGGGTAGTCCTAGCTGGGATACCCAGCTTGATGTGGAAAGTGGGGGGATATTTGGGACAGTTTCCCCAGAGCAGGTGGCATCCACACTGAGTTCTGAAGGATGTGTGAGTGTTCGCTAGGCTAAGGAGGATAACAAAGAGTGTTTTAGTCAGAGAAGTAGCAAGAAAAAAGGAAGAAAGAGAAGAAGGCATATTTGGGGAACTGCAGGCGGATCAGTAAGCTATCCTGTGTGTGTGTGTGTGTGTGTGTGTGTGTGTACCTTCTGCACCTGTGTGAAAAGTCAGTTTAACCTCAAAAGGAACGAGACTGTGGAGTATCTTGTTCATCACACTAAAGTTTAAACTTTCCTCTGAAGGTAGTGGAAAGCCATTGAAGGATTTTAAGCGGGAGAGTAGCGTGGCCAGCTTTGTTTTGAGGAAGACTGCTCTGCATGCAGCAGGGAGAATGCACTGCCGCTGAGCAGGACGGAGGCACGGAGAGAATTTATGTACATGATACAAGACAGGAGGACGTGAGCTAGGTGACAGTGAGGATGAAGGAAAGAGGGGAAATAGAAAAGCTATTAAAGAGGTAGAATTGACAGAAGAATTGATTGATTATTTGAGAAAGCAGGGGGTTGGTGAGGGGTGAACAGGAGGCATTAATGACTCCCAGGTGTTTGGGTAACTAACCTTTTGTATGGCTTCCATATAGATTGGACCACCTGATATCACCCAAGGAGAGTTGGTCAACCATGAGATGAGAGGAAGGTCAAGGACACAACCCTAAAATCACTAGCATTTACATGGTAGTTCTTCCTCATGAAGGATGCTGAATTCACAAGGGCTCAAAACTAAAAGCTTCCATCTTTAATTCAAGGCTCTTCAACAATATATACAACTGCAGTGCTCTGGCATTAGCTAATACCATGGCAGTTGCTAAAATTCTTGACGTTTGTACGTGCCAATAACGGTATATGGTAGGCTTTATTATTGTTCTATTAATGATAATTAGAGTAAGTTACTTTCCCATGTTTATGCAGCTAGTAAGTGGAGGAATCAAAATCTCACCCAGGTCTGTCTGATATTAAAGTCTGGCTCTGTCGACGGCACCACTGCCTTGGTCTGACACCTCAACATGGCTGCTCTTACCCAGCATGCTAGTCTTGTCCGTAACGCACCTCTGCTTTGTTTCCATCAGTTCACACTCCAGACTTCCTCTAGGAAGCCACATCTCTCCCTCAGAGGCATTCTTCCTGACTTACTTTATCCTGCATTTTGCATCTCCCCCAGTACTTTTTAAAAATATCATTTGCATTTTGTTCTTTCTGGTTTAGATTTTGGAGCAATCCAGCCAGAATATATTGAATGCTGGTCGTGTGCTAGATAAGACAGTGAGCACTTTCTAATACATGTCACACTGTGACTGAGGTCTTGTAGATGTGTGCTGTCCCTGGATGAGCTAAATGCAATATTGGGTTTGGACCTTGGGTCTATCAGACTCCAAAATCTGTGCTTAGAGGAAGAGAGAGAAAAAGAAAGGAAGGAAATAAAGGAGGTAAAGAGAGAGACAAGAAAACAGGGCT
Organism: Ailuropoda melanoleuca; assembly: GCF_002007445.2. Classification (NCBI taxonomy): domain Eukaryota; kingdom Metazoa; phylum Chordata; class Mammalia; order Carnivora; family Ursidae; genus Ailuropoda; species Ailuropoda melanoleuca. Next base: position 83,909,712 of record NC_048221.1, on the reverse strand, counting down.
GAGAATGTAAAATAAACATTTTAATACAGGCAGTCAGTTTTGGAGGAAGTGATCAGGACTGCCCATGGGTCTCAGGAGGGCTGTCTGGCAAATACAGACCAGAGGTGGTTGTAGGGGCTCACATTTTCTTTCATTGGTTCGAGACAGGAAGTCCTCCTCACAAATGTGACTTGTTCTAGAGCATATCACAGACCTTAAAAAAAAAATCTTGGAAGAGAAATCTCATGGAAGATAAAATCCATGTAACCAGTGGGTAGCCAACCTTTCTCTGAGGTGCTACAATTGAGGCTTCATTGATGCAGTACACACAGCGGAACAGCTGATAATAGCAAATGAGCTGGGAAATCTAACAGTCGCTTGGCGCTACTCTACAAATATATAAGGGTATCAAAATTAACAACTTCTATAATAATACCAAATAAGATAATGTCAGATGTGGGAACTGATTTACTCCGATGTCCTAGCTTTGGGGGGCTGCTAGGATCTTTGCTGCACTATTAACAAGGAGTATTCACTTTTACGGAACTAAATGTTCTATACTTTCTTTCCCTGGAACAAGCGGCACCCAATTTCCTCTTGTCTGTGAATATAGCAAAGCCACTTACGAAGCCATGCTTAGCAAAAACTTCTTATAAGGGGCCAGATAATAAATACTGTAGGCTTTTAAGGCCGTGTAACCTCCTGTATCTGCTCAATCCAACCCCTGTAGTGTGAAAGCAGCCACAGATAAAGCGTAATGAGTGTGTCTGTGTTCCAATAAAACTTTATTTATGGGCACTGAAATTTGAATTTAATAAAAACTCTCATGTGTCAATAAATAGAATTCTTTTGATTTTTAGACCCATTTAAAAATATAAAAACTATTCTTAGCTTGTGACTGTATGAACACAGTCAGTGGACTGGATTTGGCCTGTGGCCCATAGTTTACTGACCCCTGCATGACAGCCCAGAAAGCTGAGGGTGGTTCAGAGTCTCCTGTGTTTATAGGACAGCTTTCCAGAAGGAAGTGGTTAGCTAACTCTATTAGTGCCTCTGAGCTTCAACTATTAATTGATATTATTTCTTAATTCTCAGCTATATTTTAAGGTATGAACCTAAGGAATTTTAAAGTCATTATGTGGGTGAGGGACTGTTAAAAATAAATCCTTCAGGTTTAGAAGTGGTAGAGAGGGAATAGAAGGTGTTAGTGAATCCAGGAGTTTTCAGGCAAATGGTTCAGAAAGCATTGGGGTGGGCCGCAAGTTGCCTCTAAAGGTCATTGGTACCACTTTGTGTCTTGTCTTTACATACTTTATGTCTCTCATAAAGTTAAAGAAGTTTAATTTAACAGTCTAATTAGTAATGGATTTTTCATTTTATATTTTTGACTGTGCAATACAGAGATCTGGATGTGACTAGGCCCAAGAAAGGATATGTGTATATTACATCGGGCTTTTCTGATGGCAGACTAAATGGAAATGATCTCTTTCTGTTTGGTTGCCAAAGAATTGGTGGGTGTGGGGAGATATAACTGTGCATTTTCTCCGAATAACAAGCCTAGGGATTGGGATACCCTTTGAGCCTCACTTCAGTTGTCATGCAGTTCTTTTCTGATATTATATGTGGTCAACGGAAGGAGGAAAGCCCCTGTTTTGTAGGCAGTATCCAGGCATGGAAGGGGCCAAGTTTAGGAGTCTTCACAACATTTGTTCTTCTTTATAACAGTGTTCCCTGTGAGCTCCCGTTCTTCTCTTTCTTTTTTGTTCTCTCACATTTTTGAAATGGGGGGAAAAATCTAAACAGCCTTTCCCAACAGATCTTGAAATTCAACACCTTGGGATTCTTTTTTTTTTTTCTGTTTTTCTGAGCCAGAGTATGAGGAGCTAGGGCAAAGATGAAGATTTGAGTAAAGACCCGGTGTTGAAACTTGACCAAGAGTTGAGAGAGCCACCTCTCTCGGGAGTTCTGTAAGTCTCTGCACGCATCCTCATTTGAGAAGTTGAAGGATGAACAAGAGGCTATGGGACTGTGTTTGAGTCATGCTTTTCCTGTATAAGCCAGAGAAATGGCTACTTTTAAATTTAACTTGGTGATTTAATCTCTCGAAAATCATATAATCCTCTTGCCCCACTGCAAGTCATCAGCCCAAAACAGCAACAAATATCCCCACAGACATAATATTCACTTGAGAATATACAGATTTTCAAACCTGAAAATAGGTTGTTGTTTTTTTTTTAAATGAACAATCCCGTCAAAACACAGATTAAGTCCCTAACCCATCAAAAAAAAAATCCTTAAAATGTCCATAATTCCATTCATGCTATAAACAAATCGGCCCATTTGGGGGAATCTCTAACATATTTAAAGAATAAGATGCCTGTAATTTCCTGAGCTGTGTTTTGTAAGGCAGCTGTAATACTGTAATAGACCTATATCTTGCGACATTTTGAGAAAGACCAAAAAAAAAAAAAAAAGGACCAAAAAAATAATCTTCTTTGGAAAACAAGTTGTTTTCCAGTGATGTACGTTCAACTTATATTTTGAGATACACTACTTCTTATTTCAAAACGTGGCACTTTCCACGTACACAGTGCAGGAGAGCAGTACGGAGCTCTGCCTCCTCGGCCCTCCTTCCGGAGTCTGGGTTTGGGAGAAGAGGGCCTTCAGCCTGCAAGTCTGAGGCATCACAGTTCACATGTTGTGTAAGTGCCCCGAGTTCCTTTAAGGTGGGCTTGTTGGGGTCACTAGGGATTACTGCACTCCAGGGGCCTGGAGCCAGAGAGGAACACAGAAGAACCAATCTGATAAATTACTCTGCCTCCTGTTGCCCTCCTGACTTCGTCCACTGCTGGAATACACTAGGCCAAAGGGATATTTCCCCAAATAGGGGTGGAAAAATCATTTTTGTCAACTGGGCATTGGCTCCATAGAGCTGATTTTCTTCTTGGGGAGGAAAGAACTGGGAGGTGAGATGTAGGCAGAGAGGGGGAAGCAGTCTTGAAGGTGAGGGTGTGGGTGGGATGCAGTGCAAAGGAAAGATATGTTCTTCCAGATAAAATTAATTGGATCTGTAAATGGCAGGAAGGAAGACTGGACATGGCTTTACCCGCTTTGGCTGATTCATTTAATGAAGTTGGGGGTGAAGTCTGAGCTGTGGTTTTTGGTCATTTATATCCATAGTACCAGGCCCCTCCTGTAAAAAAGCCTAGTTTACAGTAGCTTTGGCTTTGCTGCTGGGCTCATGTGGTTCAAAAATTGCAAGACTTAGGCACTGATATCCAGAGGAGGATGTTTTCAGAGAGAGAGGGAGGGAGAGATTGAGACATGGAAGTGGTTGCATCCTTGCGTCCCCTTTGGGTTGGGGCGAATAGGCCATGATGTAGCCAAAAGAGAAACAAAGAATGGCATAGAGAAAGAGGGTTCACTGAGAGACTAACCCTTGTTTACTCAGGGAAGGTATAGAACAAGCACAAAAAGGAGTGCGAGGGACCACTGGCACCTGTTATCGGTCATTAACAAACGACCATGTACTGCTAATCTGCGATCATAAAAAGGCCATCTGCTAATGCTCAAAGGTCATTAAGATGCCAGCCGTGTTTACTCTGCTCTCATTGGCTGGGCCAGTCATTTCTAAGGAAAAAGAAGCTTCAATGGTTATTGTGGTGGGCCAGCTAATGCCGTCTACTTATGGGGCTGTCAGTGTTTCCATTATAAACCCCTACTCTCATCTAATTTAAAACACAGCCACAAAAAACAACAGGTTAACTGAATGTGCATGTATGTGTACATGTATGTACTTTTTATTTTCACAGAGGGGAAAATTTGAAGTGCAGCAGCTTGACTCTATTCATGTTCAAAGGTATTCATTAAAAAGGAAAGGTGATTTCTTCTTTTCCAGTCTTCTTTTATTTAACCTGACTGATGGGCCTATTTTGTATAATAAATAGCCTCCCCACAATCCCTAAAAACTGTTTTCCTTGATAAAATAAGCATCTTTCCAAAAAAGAATCGTCATCCCAACATGACAGAGACCTTGGCTCTTCCATGCTGTTGAGAGATTATGTGTGGGTTGAGCGAAGACTGGATTAATGTTGGGAATATGCCTTAGAGAGGGCACGTACTGAATTAAAGCTTACCTCCCCTTTTGTCTGCTTCTCTTGTCCCCAGAAGTTATCAGGTGGGTTACCCAATTGATTTTATTTCTCTAACCCTTCAAATGGATTTGTGCATGTGGTTCTCTCTAAAGAGGAGAGTGGAAACTACTTTTTCTTTCTTTCTTTTTTTTTCCCCAAGATAACAGTGAATTCATAGAAACCTATCCGGGTGATAGAACATGTTGAGTGTTCAAAAGTGTTAATAACATTAGAGCAGTTATCTAGAGCTAAATAATCCATTACTGTATATGTATACACATATAAGTGTGAGATATATGTCTAGAACTTTAAGGAACTGTTCTTTTTTTTTTTTTTTAATTTTCTTGTCTCCTCTTCTAGGATTCTCCTGGAAAAGGAAAGATAGAAATAAAGCTCTGTGTGTAAACTAATTGACCAAAGGACTCACAAGCAAGTTATGTAATTTTAAAATTCTATCCCCAATCTGGTCCATTGCAGCTGTTAAGGAAGGTGGCTCTTATCAGTGGGTGGCCTGGCAGACCATATGTCCTACTACCTGGCCACAGCAGGTGGGAAAGACAGAGCCCGCTTCTAAAATACGAATTTTAGCAATACTCTGTGTGTGTGTGCGCGCGCGCACGCACGCGTGCATGCCTGTGTGCATATTTGGGGGTAAAACAAGCAAGGACGGTCAGACCTTCAAGGCCATATCAATGTAGACCTGTATGCTTAAGTGTGATTTGCAAAAACCCAGGCAGTTGGGTTTGTTTTGTTTTGTTTTT
>NC_048221.1:83726934-83897706 GCF_002007445.2 Ailuropoda melanoleuca | reverse complement strand
AAAAAAAAAAAAAAAGGACCAAAAAAATAATCTTCTTTGGAAAACAAGTTGTTTTCCAGTGATGTACGTTCAACTTATATTTTGAGATACACTACTTCTTATTTCAAAACGTGGCACTTTCCACGTACACAGTGCAGGAGAGCAGTACGGAGCTCTGCCTCCTCGGCCCTCCTTCCGGAGTCTGGGTTTGGGAGAAGAGGGCCTTCAGCCTGCAAGTCTGAGGCATCACAGTTCACATGTTGTGTAAGTGCCCCGAGTTCCTTTAAGGTGGGCTTGTTGGGGTCACTAGGGATTACTGCACTCCAGGGGCCTGGAGCCAGAGAGGAACACAGAAGAACCAATCTGATAAATTACTCTGCCTCCTGTTGCCCTCCTGACTTCGTCCACTGCTGGAATACACTAGGCCAAAGGGATATTTCCCCAAATAGGGGTGGAAAAATCATTTTTGTCAACTGGGCATTGGCTCCATAGAGCTGATTTTCTTCTTGGGGAGGAAAGAACTGGGAGGTGAGATGTAGGCAGAGAGGGGGAAGCAGTCTTGAAGGTGAGGGTGTGGGTGGGATGCAGTGCAAAGGAAAGATATGTTCTTCCAGATAAAATTAATTGGATCTGTAAATGGCAGGAAGGAAGACTGGACATGGCTTTACCCGCTTTGGCTGATTCATTTAATGAAGTTGGGGGTGAAGTCTGAGCTGTGGTTTTTGGTCATTTATATCCATAGTACCAGGCCCCTCCTGTAAAAAAGCCTAGTTTACAGTAGCTTTGGCTTTGCTGCTGGGCTCATGGTTCAAAAATTGCAAGACTTAGGCACTGATATCCAGAGGAGGATGTTTTCAGAGAGAGAGGGAGGGAGAGATTGAGACATGGAAGTGGTTGCATCCTTGCGTCCCCTTTGGGTTGGGGCGAATAGGCCATGATGTAGCCAAAAGAGAAACAAAGAATGGCATAGAGAAAGAGGGTTCACTGAGAGACTAACCCTTGTTTACTCAGGGAAGGTATAGAACAAGCACAAAAAGGAGTGCGAGGGACCACTGGCACCTGTTATCGGTCATTAACAAACGACCATGTACTGCTAATCTGCGATCATAAAAAGGCCATCTGCTAATGCTCAAAGGTCATTAAGATGCCAGCCGTGTTTACTCTGCTCTCATTGGCTGGGCCAGTCATTTCTAAGGAAAAAGAAGATTCAATGGTTATTGTGGTGGGCCTGCTAATGCCGTCTACTTATGGGGCTGTCAGTGTTTCCATTATAAACCCCTACTCTCATCTAATTTAAAACACAGCCACAAAAAACAACAGGTTAACTGAATGTGCATGTATGTGTACATGTATGTACTTTTTATTTTCACAGAGGGGAAAATTTGAAGTGCAGCAGCTTGACTCTATTCATGTTCAAAGGTATTCATTAAAAAGGAAAGGTGATTTCTTCTTTTCCAGTCTTCTTTTATTTAACCTGACTGATGGGCCTATTTTGTATAATAAATAGCCTCCCCACAATCCCTAAAAACTGTTTTCCTTGATAAAATAAGCATCTTTCCAAAGAAGAATCGTCATCCCAACATGACAGAGACCTTGGCTCTTCCATGCTGTTGAGAGATTATGTGTGGGTTGAGCGAAGACTGGATTAATGTTGGGAATATGCCTTAGAGAGGGCACGTACTGAATTAAAGCTTACCTCCCCTTTTGTCTGCTTCTCTTGTCCCCAGAAGTTATCAGGTGGGTTACCCAATTGATTTTATTTCTCTAACCCTTCAAATGGATTTGTGCATGTGGTTCTCTCTAAAGAGGAGAGTGGAAACTACTTTTTCTTTCTTTCTTTTTTTTTCCCCAAGATAACAGTGAATTCATAGAAACCTATCCGGGTGATAGAACATGTTGAGTGTTCAAAAGTGTTAATAACATTAGAGCAGTTATCTAGAGCTAAATAATCCATTACTGTATATGTATACACATATAAGTGTGAGATATATGTCTAGAACTTTAAGGAACTGTTCTTTTTTTTTTTTTTTAATTTTCTTGTCTCCTCTTCTAGGATTCTCCTGGAAAAGGAAAGATAGAAATAAAGCTCTGTGTGTAAACTAATTGACCAAAGGACTCACAAGCAAGTTATGTAATTTTAAAATTCTATCCCCAATCTGGTCCATTGCAGCTGTTAAGGAAGGTGGCTCTTATCAGTGGGTGGCCTGGCAGACCATATGTCCTACTACCTGGCCACAGCAGGTGGGAAAGACAGAGCCCGCTTCTAAAATACGAATTTTAGCAATACTCTGTGTGTGTGTGCGCGCGCGCACGCACGCGTGCATGCCTGTGTGCATATTTGGGGGTAAAACAAGCAAGGACGGTCAGACCTTCAAGGCCATATCAATGTAGACCTGTATGCTTAAGTGTGATTTGCAAAAACCCAGGCAGTTGGGTTTGTTTTGTTTTGTTTTTTGTTTTTGGTTTTTTGGTTTTTTTTTGTCTTCTGAGATTCTTTAGTGATGGAGGCCAAGATTGTTGTTCAGATTTTTTCTCCTTCATTTCTGATAGCACCACCGTTTCTCATCATACCCTTGCCTTTCATCTCTGCCAATTAACTAAGTAGCCAGAGCCTTGTTTTGAAAGTTCTGTGTAGTTAGTAAGCTCTTTTTTTTCTGAGCCAAGCCAACATGTCCTCTGGAGGCCTCTGAATGAGGGGTCTGTCCGTTGCCCCCACCCCTGTCTGCCTGTTAGTGCAGGCCTGGGCTTAATCTTTTGCTTTCAACGAGTTGCAAGGGGGGTGGGAGTTATAGAGCAGGGGGTGGGGTGGTGACCGCAGGTGGCTGAAGAAAGAGGTCTTGTTCTCATGATGCTAAATGGCTGGTTAGCACTGCTTTTACTGTGAAATTCAGCTTCTGTCACTTCGTGGTTAATTGCTTTATTATTCTCAGATCCAGATTGGACCTGATTTAGTTCTGTCAGGAGCCATGACTCTTCCTGGCATTTGGCCAGGATCCTTTCGATCCTTTGATCTGAGGTTTTATAATCACATTACCGTTCAGATTGCGGCAGGAGGCATGGGGCTTTTGCTGCCGCTTTCTACTTAGAAGTGCACAGGTTTGCTCAGTAGGTGGATGTAGTGTGACTTTGACGTGGGTAGGGGATTGACGATTGGGGTCTTATCCCTAACTCAGTTTCTCCTTCTCGGTGTTGGGCCTTATGGGTTTAATTTTCTTTCCTCTTTCTATTCAGCCCCAAATGGCAATGGTAGCAGGCATATGGACTTGCCTCTGGTGGGTTTATTTTCAGACATCTCAAAGTTGAACCCTGGGTAAGGTTTTGCTCTCCTCTTTTGCCAAGCTTTTCTACATCAGCTGGCTGTCCTTAATGTGAAACAAGTCAACAGGTAGTTAAAATGACCTCCCCCATAATTGTAAGCAGAGGCTGGCTGGCCCCCATCAATTGTTCTGGGATACAGACGCCGGGCTGAGAACGTCGAGTAGCCCATGGGCGGTGGGCTGCGTTACTGGGGTGCCTGGTGAGGGTGAGGAGCAAAAGCAACTAAGGCCTGGGCTTTTTAATAGGCAGGGCTGTAAATGTCGGCCAGGCCTAAGTCACAGATGCACCACAGAGCTCTTTCAAGCCCTTATTCCTATGCTCCACTTGTAACTATTTTTAACCTTATTAAAAAGGAGTGAAATGCCTCAGCTTCACAAGCGCATACTAGAGTCTTGCAGTAAACTTCTTTGGTTTATAACTCCACCTTTGATTCAGAAGGCCAGAGGGCATGAGAACTTGGATAAACATAAATCTCCAGATCTGCTCCAGGGAACCATATGCAGTTAGGGATGTGCTAGAGACCAGCCCTGGGGCTCCAGCTAGAGCAGAGGGGAAGGAGAGGCTCCCCTCTTTGGATTTTCAGGCAACTCAATCTTCAATTCAATCTTGAAAAGACAGAATTTGTGGCATTTGTGTAATAGAAACACAGACAAAAGTCAGAAGCATGCACCCAGGCAGGTGATGTCTGATAAATTGAGCTGCACGTGACCAGTTTCCCAGCACAAGGTCAACGGGCCCGAGGAAGCCAACTGCTGGTGGAGGAGGCAGAAGTGGGGCTGCCATCACAGGACTGAGGGATTTCTGTCTTTTTTTTGTTTTTTTTCCGCTTCTCACATGGCAGATCCTCTTCTATCAGTGGCAGGGGCTAAAATCTCATTTAGGATTTTTTCCTAAGCTTTCTAGTTGGGAAAGTCTTTGTTAACTTTTGAAAGAAGGACTTCTTGGGGCCAGGCATGATCTTGGTCTCAGGTACCTGCATGGGTCTCTTTGTCACGATTCAAAACAGAAAGAGATTCTTGCCACTATGCTGTTTTGAGTTCAGATGCCCATTACGTGAAGAAGCCCAAATTGGACTAAATTTCAGGTAGTCAACAAGGAGGCCTCGGATGAGCTGACGTGATAACAGACGTTTCTGGTTTAAAACTTTAGTGATCATTGTGGAGTGTCTGTTATGTGTACTGTGCAGGAATCAAAGGAGCATTGCCTAGGACAAGTAAAACAAGATTTCTGTCCTCTAAGAGCTTGTCGTTTTATTAGAGATGCCACATCCAGTTAAAGAGCTGTATGGGGCTTACATGACTAGAGAGTTAACGCCACTGGAAGTCAGAAAAGAAAGTATGGTGCCAGGACAGGTCAAGAAAGGCTGATGAGAGCAAGGGCACTAGATTCTCAGGTACTGTGAAGTGTCGACTATAATGAACATCTGGCATTTTTAACTGTTGATGATTACTTATCTCCATTCACTTTCTGGCAACAAAATTCTCTTTACTGTGGGAAAATTCCATCCCACATGATTGAGTCAATTGGGCTGCCCCACCACAGGGTTGTGCATGTGACTGAGGCCTGGCCAATCAGAAAATCTCACTGTTTTGGCTATGTTGATTGGTTTAAAGATGGACCCCTGACTCCATCTGGCCAATCGTAATCCTCTCGAAGCTCTCTTGCCCAAGCTAGAGGGAAGACTTGTTCTTTCCACTGGGCTTGCCAGGCTGGAAATGTGTGCATGTGGGGCTCTAGCAGCTCTTCTGACAGTGTGAAGAGAGCGAGTTTGAGCTGAACAGAGATAAGCAGAGCTAAGAGATGGCAAGAGAAACAGACATCTTTTTGTGACATCATTTGAATTCTCTATCTAGCTGTGTCTAAAGGCAGTTATGTGGGCCAGTAATTTCTTTTATCTTTACTAACTTGAGTCAGGTCCTATAATTTAAAAGTAGAGGAATTTGACTAATATGGGATGGGGGGGTGTGATAGAAATGTTTCAAGGAAGGGGAGTACTTGTCTTTGAGTGCTGGTGGCTTGTAAACTGTAGTAACTTTACCCAAAACAAAACAACAACAACAGAATGTGTCATCCTGGCCAATTCTTTTCTCTTGAAGACAAGCTACATGGCAGTGTATAGAATTAAGGCAAGATGAAATGTTTATTGGTACTGGGCCCAAGACATCCATTTTTAGAAATATATTTATCAGGGTGAGTTACTACTCAAACCTTCCCAACTTTCTTCAGAAACCTCATTATCACCATATATTCTGCCAAGAACACACTTTGAAACATGATACTTTGACCAGAACATTCAATTCAATATTTATTGAACTCTGTGAGTCAGTTACTCCGCTAGGTTTGGGGATACACTGAGGAAAACAAGATAGACATGGTCTCTGTTCTCAAAGAACTTATGAACTCAAAAAATAGTATAAACTGGTATTATTGAGAAGAGAGTTTTCCAATGGCTTTATATTTATTAAACATTCAGTGTCTAAGTTCTCTGTCAAGAATTTGTTTATCTTGGTCTCAGGGCATACCTGTCTCACAGTTTTAGTATTAGAGATCCCTAACTCCTTCTTAGAGTTTGTCTGCTAGTTTGCCTGTGCTTTATGGCATAATGCATCGGTCTTGATTTATTTAAGTTAAATTTCTAAAAGGTTGGGCCATTCCTATCAACTTGCTTTGTACCATGCCAACTAAAGGGTTATGCTCAAATTAGAAGAAAAAAATTAAAAAGAAGAAAAAATAATATTGTGCCTATCCCAGCTGATTTGAGTATAATATTTTTGTGTTCCCTCTACAGCATCCTCCCCACTTTCTGTTGTGGCCTGGACTATCAATAATTGTAGCATCGATAGGTGTACTTTTTTTTTTTAAGATTTTATTTATTTATTCGACAGAGATAGAGACAGCCAGCGAGAGAGGGAACACAAGCAGGGGGAGTGGGAGAGGAAGAAGCAGGCTCCCAGCGGAGAAGCCTGATGTGGAGCTCGATCCCGTAACGCCAGGACCACGCCCTGAGCCGAAGGCAGACACTTAACCGCTGTGCCACCCAGGCGCCCCCATAGGTGTACTTTTATGCTTGTCAGTAGTGATACACTCACAATAGCAAAATAGGATAGCCCAGAGGCTATAAACAGTGGAGATTTTAGATGCTCGTAGGCCTCTTCTCTCATGCGCTAGAGTAATTGAATCAGAGTTAGGTTCAAACCCTGGCTCTATCACTCAGTAGCTATATTTCTTGGGTCACATTGCTTAATTACTCTGAACCTCAGATTCCTCAATGATAAGATGAGGCTAAGTAATGATAACATCTACCCTGGATGTGAGGAGTAAGTGAAATCAGGCATAAAAAATGCTTAGCAAAATGTTGGCATATAAAAGTATACAAAGGGTGCTAAAGTCCGTGTGTGCATGTATGATGAAAAACAAGATACTTTTACCATCTCAAGTTGCTTACCATCTCTCCAAGATACATAGACATTACAAAGGGAAAAATAGTAATTTTATACTGAAGAAACCTGACAAATAGCACTTTTGTCAAGTGATCAGAGTAGCATCATTAATAACGAGGTTTCCAATCTAATAATAATTGGCCAAATAGAAACCATGTGCCTCCTGATATGATGCACTGAGAAGGACTCAATACCATATTTATGATATTCTTACCAAAAATCCATAACCTGAATTTAATCATGCAGAAGCATCACACAAACCCCAACTGGGAGACATTAACAATAAAGAAATAACTGACCTGTATTTTTTGAAAATACCAAGGTCACGAAAGACAAGAGACGGATTGAGGAACTGTCTAAATGCAATGTGTGATTCAAGATGGGAGACTGGGCCAGAAAAAAAAAAGGGGGGGGGATTTCAATAGGATATTTGGCAAAATTTGAATATAATCTTTAGATTTGGTTATAACATTGTTTCAATGCTGATTTCCTGATTTTGGTAATTGTATGATGGTTATGTAAGATGTTAATAGTTGAGGAATCTGGTTGAAGAGTGTATATAAATTCATGTCAATTTTATAACATTTAGGAATCAAATTATTTCAAAATGGAAAAAAAATGCATGTAGTAGGCATTCAATAAATCATGTTGTGACTGAGGGAATCTTCCTGAATCTGGGCCAGTCATTTAGATGAGGTTGGCAGCTTTGAGTGCTGTGTCTGTGTGTACCTCTGCTGGGAGGTCTGGCAGCTCCACGAGGGTGTTAGACATTCACAAGGACATTCCTGGGCTGGTTTCTATCTGACTCCCTCCCTGTGGTATGTCCTCCTTCTCCACAGCTCCTTTGAGAAGGAAGTTTGAGACAAGCAGGAAGTTACTCTCTGACAGTTTTTAGAAATTGGGCTCCTCCTTTGAGGTCAGCGTGATTGTCCAGTTGACACAGATCCACCCAGAGCTCTCTGTTTTGTTCAATCATTAATTCTGCTCTGGAATCTACCATCATCCTTTTGCTCGTTGGGCCTTACCTTTCGATCATTGGGAACAGGAGGAATAATGATGGACTTAGAACAAAGGGCTAAGTGTCCAAATCTGACATTCACAATATCAATATAGTACTTGTCCTAGAAGAAAACTTAGAAAAGGCGACTAAAGCCACCAAAGGGACATCATACAAGGATATGGAAAGTTCTAGAAGACTTGGTTCTGGAAAAACCGAGCCAGAGAAAGGTTTTGATCTATAAAATGCACAAGATCATGGAATGTAAACATGTGTTCTTCACCATCCATGAAAGACTGGCTGCATGTTGAAATGTGAAAGGACCAGTTCTGGGAAAATAAGAGGAAGAGCGATCACACAAAGTAAACAAAATACATGTGATTCTTGCCATCAAGTAATACGTCTGACAGTGATGAGGTTCGGGAAGGGCTTGAATTAACTTGCAGGTGATAGACCTGAGAGACAAGTGAAACTGGAGAGCAGAGTCGCCAGCTGGGAGCACAGGCATATCCTCCGTCTAAGCGTCCTTTAAGTGCTTGTTCCGATCGCATCCCAAACTTGGGAATTTCCCTCTTCTTAATTTTGCTTGTCCACTCATAGCCTCTTGAACACGGGCTGCTCTGTGAGAGTGAATCAGTGGTGATGATCTCATAAGGAATGTTGTGAAGTTAACAAATACAATTTGTAATGTGCACTGCAAATATCAAGTGCCATAAAAATGCTAATGAATGATAATGTGCGTCCACTGGTTAGCAGGCCAGCTCAACAGGCCAAGGATAACAGAAAAAGAGACTGCCTTTTGAACACACAAAGTGCTATCCTATTCATCTGGCCTCACGCCTGCCACCATGGGAGGCTCTGGCTCGGCCCTCATTACTCACCCAAACAACTTCCTTTCCCTCTCTGTCTGGGTCTGCGGGCTGCTCTCTGAGCAAAGAAAGATTCCCTGAACCTTCTGGCGCCATCAACAGCAACAGCAGCAAGAAAAGTTTGGCTTGAAAAATTCATTCATGGAATGAAAAAATACAATGGAAATCTATCATTATGGATGTTTTGGAGAGAGGGAGAGAAAAGACCTGGGCTTTGTTTTGCATTTTGGTAAGAAATGATATATAGCTACCTAGTAGAAACAGTTTTATTCAAAAGATCTTCTCGCCCTGAATTCAAAATATGAATTGTGCCCTCTTATCATCCAGTCACTTTAGAATGAAAGTTGAAAATGCTGATACTGTGGAACTAGCCCTTGGTATTCTATCTCATAGCTGATATATTTGTCTCATACTTTGGTTTCTGAAGGCCCATTATTCAGGACCAGTGTGCAGGCTGTTCATTTTAATCCTTTCTGCGTACTGAAAACAGGAAGACGAGGAAGAACCTGTAGATAAGATTACATTCCCTCTCCTGTGTGTCGGTAGGTGGTGGGGTATGAGGCAGATAGCAAGACAAATGGAGTTGTCATCACCCTAAGAAAAGGGTTCTGACCTCAGATTTGTGGGGCTTCTGTTGAGGGAAACCCTGCTCCGAAGTAGGGTTCTGTGTTGGTTAGAACATCCCTTCTTCTTGTGGAGTGGAAAATTTTGAGAGCCCAGCAAGTGTGCAGATATTCGTAATGGGGACCTTAGTTTTGCAATAGAACAGGTGCAGAATCTCATTATGTCTCTTCTGCCCTAATGAAAGGAACCTCTTTTACGACCAAAGCAGCATATCAAGGACCAGTCAGGAGGCTTGGGCTGTCCTGTGCTGTGAAATGTGAGGGGAATCATGGAGTTCTTACTCCATGGTGCCTCTGGGTTCCTCAAATGGTTCCAAGGGAGGGTGGCTGAGGGACCCAGAGTAAGCTGTTTAACAGGGCTAATACTGTGGTTTACACAAAGCCATCCAGCAATTATACAGATGCTTGACAAAGCTTGACAGTGTTATCATCATTATTTATTTTGCTATAAGCTAGATTTATAGCATTTGTAATACTAAGCATAAGAAACATTAATAGCTTTACTAATTATATCACTACTTTACAGATATATATAGCAATAAAAATGCCAAGTAAAGTGAACTAGTAAAACATTTTTAAGAGAATTTTAAAATTAGTTGCTGATTGACGATGTCCTTGGTGAGTCTTGGGGTTTGAATGGAGAAGAAGACAGCCTTCTTTGTAGATTTAAGTGTTGCTTTCCTGCCTATTCATAATAAATTGAAAGTAATTTTGCCTTAACCTGACCATCATCATCTGAACCATGGATTTAATATGGAGCCAACAAAATGTACTTTGTTTTGGATCAGAGCTAAATGAAAATCCAAGTGTAGGGAAGGAGAGAGAGAGGGAGGGAGAGAGGGAGAGAGGAAACGATCATAAGTGAAGTGGGGGAATAAAGAGAACTGAGTAACTGACATTGTGCGTATCCCCATTCTGGTTATTGATCTTGCTCTGCGTTCTCCAGAAAACACCTTGTTATAAATGAGGATATTGAGTGAAGAAAAAGAGTTAATAAATCCACTGCCTTTGCCACCACTGCTAATGGAAATCCATGAGCAGTTCCAGTGCTGGACAAGTAAAAAGACCAAATTTGGAATGGAGGACATGGTGGATAAGAATTGAGTAGGCAGCATGCCCTGTCTGTGAGCTGCAGGGGTGGGCAACATTTTTTGTGGGTTGCAGTTCACAGTTCTTGAGATCCTGTCCTTTGACGTGTATAACAGGTCTGCAGCAAGATTGCAACCTCTGTCCTAGAGCAGGAGATTCCTCCTTTTGTAAATAAAGTTTTCCTGGAACACGGCCATACCCTTCCACTGAAGTATCGTCTATGACTGCTTTTGTGATACAACCCAGAGTTGAGTAGTTGCAACAGAGACCTTATGGCCCACAAAGCTGAGAATATTTACTATCTGACCATTTAAAAAAAAAAAGATTACTCTAAAAGAGTGCCCATTTTTCTAATTATTTCTCACTGGGATGCAATATAAGCCTGCTCCAAAGTTTTCACTGCCTATCGCAGTGCCACCTGAGCATCAGAAGACTGAGATGGGGGAGGGGAGGGCGGGCGTGTAGAAGAAGGCCCCTCTGTTTGTGCAAAAACAAGAAGTGTGACCCTTCAAAAAAAAAAGGCCCAGGTTGCATTAGATAATCCTGATTTTAAATGTCTAATCTTAAAGCTATAACTCAGGGATAAAAGAGTGTGAGTATTTTTATTTGTGGTTTGTGGTGGGTCTTATTGCATTTCTCCGTATTCTTAAAGCTAGCTGGGAGGTTCATAGTGGGGAATAACTCACCTAAGCCAACTTGAATGAAATCTCCACCACCACCTCCCCGAAGAAAATTCCTAACATGGAAAATTCATTTCAGCAAGAGAGGTCTCTACTTTTGAAATGTTTTGACCTGATTTAGACGCTAGATATAAATAAAAAAGAGGGAGTTGTTTACTCACTAAACTTATGATAAAATATTTGAGAGCTCACCCATCCTGGATGCAATCTAACAATATTTGCAAAGTAGACATTGTGTTTCTGTTGCTTTCATTTGCCTCTGAACAGTTCTTGGATTTTCCATCACATTTGATCTCGTTGCCTGTATAGAATTCTACACCCTATAAAGTTTTGCTGAAACTCAACCGCTTTCATGACTATTTCTCACCTAACTCAGCTGAGGGTAGTGGAAAACTCACAGACTGTGTAGTCAGCTAGCCCTGAGTTCACATCCTGGCTCCTCCATGGCCAAGGGGCTGCACACAAGTTACCCAAAGCCTCTGAGGCTCCAGTTCTTCATTTGTAAATGGGTTAAAGATTCAAATCTCGGGGTGCCTGGGTGGTTCAGTCAGTTAAGCATCTGCCTTTAGCTCAAGTCATGATCTGAGGGTCCTGGGATTGAGTCCAGTGTCTGTGTCGGGCTCCCTGCTCAGCGAGGAGTCTGCTTCTCCCTCTGCCTGCCGCTTCCCCCAGCTTGTGTTTCTCTCTCTCTGTCTCTCTTTTTCTCTCAAATACATAAAATCTTTTTGAGAAAATAAAAAATAAGATAAATACTCAAATCTCAGAATCGTTATGACAATTAAATGGGATGATACATGTAAAGGACTTGGCGGACAATAGGCTTTCTTCAATGAATGATGATAATAAGTATTATTTTTTTGGGTGCAAGACTTCTGTTTTGAATAATACCAATTGCCTGCACCAATTAAGTGACGCTTTCTGTATACTGTTTTACATTTTTAGTTTCTTTTCATATATGTATTCCCCCTACCTAATTGAATTTTTTTTGTTTTAAGAGCAGGTACCCCATTTGTGTATCTATTCAAGTGTATTGCAAATAATAGGTACTTAATAAGTATCTGGTTTGATTCTGGCTCTTTGATTTGTTGGGTGAATGAGGAGAAACTAGAGTAAAGAGACTGTGTTGTTTTGCACTCTCACTAGATTGTCCCAGGGACTGTGCTGGTGAGGGAGGGGAGAGCCCTGCCTCACCCAGGTGTGAAAAAATATCCGGATGTCTTACATTTGCAAAATGGCAGAGATGGCGTAGAGCTACTTTTGAAAATGTATGGTCCTGCTCACAGGGCCTGAATCTTTTCCCTGCCCACAGCCCCATGCGAACACTGTTTTCCCATACAGCACTGAGATTAGATTTATCGGTGAGGATAGCTTACTTAACAAATTAATTGTGCCTTCAGTAGGGAAGATAGAGAGCACTAAAATTCATTTTTAAAAATCTATCATCTTTAGATTACTGTTCTCACCTGAGAATCGGTCACTATTGCAGCAGGCATTTTTTAAGATAAAATTTGCATGTAATAAAATTCATCCTTTTTAGGTATATGTTCTATGAATTTTGATAAACGTACACAATATATAAACTTCACTACAATTAAGAGAGAATATTCCCATTATTCCAAAAAGTTTTCTCATGCTTCTTTGCAGCCAATTTACCTCCTTTGATTTACCAGCCCCTGGAAGCCTCTGATCTGATTACTGATCTTATAATTTTGCCCTTTTGAGAATGCCATATAAATAGAATCACACAGTATGTGTCCTTTCCATTTCGGCTCCTGACACCTAACAGAATACTTCTGCGTCTCATCCATATTGTTTCTTATCATTCTTTTTTATTGTTGAGTATTCCAGTGTGTGAATGTACCATGATTTATTTGTCCATTCACCGCATTATGGACTTTTGGTTTCTGGCTTTTAGTGACTATAAATGAAAGTGCTCTAAATGTGTGTGCACAGGTTTGTGTGTGTCCATTTGTGAAGACACGGGTGTGGGACTCCCTTGAGGGAGGAATTGCTGGGTCATATGGTAAGTGTATATTGAACTTTATAAAAAACTGTCAAATCATACTCCAGAATGGTTTTACCATTTTGCATTCCTTCCAGAAATATATAAAGGTTCCAGTGGCTCCATATCTTTGTCAGGATTTTGTATTGTCATTGTTTTTTAATTGGAGCAATTCTAATAGCTGTGTAGTATTATCTCATAGTTTTAATTTGCATTTCCCTAATGGCTAATGATGTTGAGTAACTTTTCATGTTTCTTTTCCATCCGTATATTTCCTTCTGTGAAGTGTCTGTTCAGATCTTTTGCCTTTTGTTTGTTTGTTTGTTTCTGTTTTGGAGGGAAGAGAGTTGTTTGTGTTTGCAGTGGCATTTTTAATTGCACTCTATTTTTGCTGATCGGTACCTAATATTTCATAACATGAAAGTACAGTGAGTCAACCAGTCACCTGTCATCTTGGAATATTCCCTCCAGTACCTCATATAGGTAAAGTCTATTATGGAAGCGTCTTAGCTGGAAGTCCGGAGCTGGTAAACTAGCACGGTTTCTTTCAGCTCCGTGGTGAGATGCTCTGCATGATCTCACCCTCTGTCCATTCTCTGACCGCATCCCTGTCCCCTTTCTTGCTCGTGAGGGCACATGCCAAATATACTTTTGCCACACGGCCTTTGACCAAGGGTTTATTTTAAGTTGGGAAACTCCCCAAAAGTTGCATGGCTTTTGCTTGACCCCTTCTTTCACTTTGTTCAGGTCAATGTCACCTTTGTAGGTGGGCCTTCCCTGACCAGCCTGTGTAAAATACATCCATTTCCTCCACATCCTCCTATGTCCTACTTCTTTGTACCACTTATCACGACCTGGTATGCTGTATTTTATTTATTTGTTTGTTTACTCTCCATCTCCTCCCACAGAAATGTAAGTTCCATGAAAGCAGGAATGTGACCTGCTTTGTTTCTCTGTAAGATTCTACAGCTAGGAAAGTGCCAAGGATATAGCAGGCATTCAATAAATTGTAGGCAGAATTAATAAGTCTTAAGGATAAAGGTGAGAGAAATGCTAATTAGCTGAATTTTTAGACAGGCCTGCACATCATACCAGACCTGGCCTGCGCCCAGAACTTAAAAGTTTATTAAGCAATTTCACATTTGACCTGGGTGAACTCCTAAACTAAGCTTCCTTGGCCTCAGCCTGTATAACATTTCCAAATGGATGTGATGGTCCTTTAAAAAACAGCCCCAAGATGGCAGCAAATAGAGGTAGCATGATTGCCTTTGTTTGAGGCCCACAGCCTGATTTTTCTTTGTCTCTGGCTCGTTTACTGATGCAGCAAAGCAAAAAAGCAAACAAACAAACAAACAAACAAACAAAAAACAAAAAGAAAAAAACTTCATGAGTCTGAGGATTCTCTCTCAGGTACAGGTTGTGAGTGGGCTCGAACTCTTCTGTTTCGGATTGCTGTGGGCTTGTTTTCTCTTGCCTTTACTTTCTCATGTTATACACACAGACTGGACATTTAACTGCTTGCTTTTCCGTAGGGTTCCTCTGAGTGGACTGGAAGAGTCGTGGGGAAGGGTGGTACCCCATCATGCAGTGTATGGGCTGTCCTTGAACTGGCGGTCTCCAGAGTTAGGACCTTTAAGAAGTGCCTTTTCTTTCATGGGGCTGAGATCACAGTGGAGTTGAGGGTGGGTTTTCCATACTTTTCCATACTCAGCGTTCCTGTTCATAAATAGCAAGTTTTCCATACCTGGTTCAAATCCGGACACCTTCCTGAATGTGGATATGGTGGAACCCATTCTGGGATGGGAATAATTGGGGAGAATAGAGAAGGTCCTAGGAAAAATGGTCAGTCAGCTCACCAATCAAATGAACAACAAAGTCCACCGAACATTTGGCAATAAATGGCTGCTTTTGAAATCAAGACTATTTTATGGTTACCACTACCCAAAAAAGAAAAGAAAAGGTTTCTAAAAATGGACTGTTTCTTTTTTATTTGATACAGATATTCCAGTTTTCCAGTACATTTTCGTGTCAGAAATTATTGGAAGAAACTGACAACCTAACCTACGTTCACAAAACACAAAACAGTATTTGGGCCTTTTTATTGTCAAGACTTCACAAATAAGAGACGGTGTTATGAAGAGCAGAGTGATACCGTTGGTAGCATTTCCCGTGGGCTGAGGCGCTTTGTAAAGTGTAGGCTTGCAGATTCTGGTTTTCAGAAATCGTCTAAGCTGAGCATGTTTCAGAACTGATCTTTGCCTTTTTGGTGATCTTAAGCAAAATTATGAAAATCTTCCCAAATCCTGATTTTATAACACCAAGGAATACTGACAGTGATGCTTCAGGAGGTTAATGATGGTCTAATTATCTTGCACCAATAAGGAAAAAGAGTCAGCCTTTTGGCAAGATTATGTCAGAACTAGTCAGATAATATAGATATTTCTACCTCCACACATTTTCTAAAGGGGGATGTTGCTGCTTTAATTAAATGTTATATGAATACATTTCAAATAGATCCAAACAGAGGGCAAACTCTGTTTCAGAATCACTGTTCTTACATTTAAAATGTATTTGAAATGTAATTTGAAAAAAAAAAAGGTAACGGGAAAGAAAAACTAAAATAACTCGAAACGAGCAGAATATAGTAGCTCATCATTACACTAATATATCAGACAATGTGATCTTAGCTTAATTATCCCCTTTGAGAGTTGAGAAAACTAAGCACAACCTTCAATTTACAGCTGTTTGGTGCCGGGAACCTGAATTATTATTGGAGAAGAAGGGGGGAAAAAGTTTATTTATTGTGACCTCCACTCAGTTTTTATTCATTGTGGAAAATCTGTATATTCACAAATGAGGGCTATTCATCCTTAGACCACAGCATTCTTCAGCTGTCCAGGCCTACATCAACTGCACTTCTCCTGCTTTTGTGTTCATCTCGAAGGCTCTTCATCCAGATTGTTCATCATCTTGATGGTCGAGCTTTATCTTGCTTTTGTGCAGCTGCATTCCGCTTATCCAAAGTGCTGAGGGAGACGAGGGAGAGGGAGAGAGAAAGGAGCAAGCGAGCGAGCAGGAGAGAGCGGGCAGGGGAGAGTGGGAGAATAGAAAGGAGAAAAAGCAATGGCCGGTGCACATATGAGGATAATTTGTAGTTTCTCAATAATAATATAAAAAAAAAAAAAGGAGGACAGGCTAATTACTGGCTTAACTAGGGCAGCCTGTGGATCTTCATGTCAAAAGGACTGCCCGTAATTATTTGCCATCAAAGCACATTCATATTGTGGCACAAAAGAAGGGCCTTTTGCAAATGGATCTTGCTAATAAACAGGGCTGAGAGGAGCATTATGTGTCTCCCTGGTTGCAGGCACATTAACACAGTGACATGGAGCATAACTCGGGGCCTGAGGAAAAAAACACCAGAATGATAATTATCCCCCGCCCCTCCCCAGCTCCCTCGCCAGTCCCTTTGTGTTGGATGAGGAAGCTGAACATGACCTATTGGAGGGCTCAAGGCAGGCTATTAGTGACCCCGGAGCCCTGACAAGGTGCCTCTGTTCTTTTAAAAGCCTGCCTCTTGATGTCAGGAGGGTCACGTGGACCTGCGGCTCAGCTCGGAATGGTCCAGCAAACACTTCAACCTTAAAGACACCTGGAAGGTCATGACCAATTTAATGCAGATGAAGACAGCAGAGGAGACAAGGCTCTGTTGAATCCTGGTGCTGAAGTTCCCTACGCTCTCCCTTTTCTTTTTCTTCATTGTCCACACTTGCTCTTGGGCATATATTTAAGTTTTCAGAACTAAATCTGAGGGGAAGAAAGTTCTCTCTCTTTCTCTGTTAGTAAATGAAGAGAGTCTTAGCGGAGGGGAAGAAGGTGGCTGCAGATACAGCCCCTTGGATGAACTCTTCTTCTGGCAGGTGTAAACACCCCGATGATTTCCTACAGGTAGGGGTCACTGGGGGTGCAGGGCAGGGGCCTGCCTTTCATGCTGCTTGCAGGACAGGTGGTGAGAGACTTATCCAGAGTAAAGGTTCACCTGTGAGCTGGGTGGGCCTGCCTGACACTGGCATTGCTGCGGCTGCAGACCAGCTCAAGACTGCAGGCTTGTTCTGCTTTCACGGGGCCGTTGACAGTAAAGCAGAGGGCCAGTGCTCAGCTTGGAAAATGCACGTGAGGCCATTAAGGTGGGGTCGTCTTTTCTCTTTCCTCCCTCTTCCGTTTCTGTTTTGTAATTTTTCTGTGGAAGGTGTCTTCTGACACAGAGAGGCCACCCCAGATCCCAGAATATGGGGGAAGGTATTCTGTTTTACATGCATCAAGAGCAAAACCAATCCCTGTAACTCTTCTTTTACCAGCAGAGAAATTGAGGATGACGATTTGCGTTGCAAAACAATGCTTGCTTCACAAATGCTGATTTTCCTGAGCATTTAAATATTTAATTATTTGCAAGGTTGGAGGTTGATAAACTTCAAGTTAAAATGTTATAAGCCATTTCTAATGGAAAATCTACTGGGAATGACTTAGAAACATTGAAAGATGTGTATCTGTGGGAAAATAGGATTAAGGATTTTTAGGATTTGACTTAAACTGCTCAGGAGTTTACCCTGTATCTGAAGCACGTTGAGCCTAGGGAAATAACCACTCTTGGTTTGTAAATCTCCCAATAATCAATCAGTCTTCTACCTTCCTTCCTTCTGCTCCTCCCACCCCCTTTATCTTCAAATACCTTAGCATAAAGGAATTGGGGGTTGATGTACTAATTATAGACATAAATTTTCCAAACTGTTAAGAATGGTTAAAAAAAAAAAAGTTGAAACCACACTGTTCCTTATTTTAATCTCTCTAGCCTGGACCTCTTTCTCTGAAACGTTTAACTCTTATATCTGACTGCCCACAAGACCTCTCCTCTACACTTGCAGATCGAATAGATATCTTGAATCCAGAATATCCAGAAAGGAATTCCTAATACTTCTCCTCCCGGCCCCCCTCAGTTGCTCTATTTGCAGTTTTTCCAGTCTCGGTGGATGTCAACTGCAACTTTACAATGCTTACGTCAGAAACCTTATAATTATTCTTGTCTCCTCTCTTTCTCTTACCACATCCAATCTGCCAAAAAATACTGTCAGCTGTACCTTGAAAAGACATTCAGAATGGGACCACTACTCAGTCCCCTGTAGTGAGAACTTGGTCTGAACCATCTTCATCTCTTGCCTCCATGGTTCCAGTAGCGTCTTAACGGGTTTCTGTCCCATTTGATCTGCTCCTAGATAGGCAACCAAATTGGTCCTTCTAAGCTGGTCACATTGGAAGTTTGTTACAAAGGTCCACAATGTTCTCACTTTATCTCCTACTTTTCCTTCCCTTGAGCATTCTGTTCCAGCCACGGTGCCCCCTAATTTTACCCTAAATACATAGCAGGGATGCACCGCATTTTAATACCCTCAATTCCTTCACTACCAAGTCATTTTTCAGAACTTACTTTCTCAGTGAAACCTCTCCAAACACCTTATTTAACCTTGCAACTACCTACCACCCCCAGCACCTTGATCCCCTTTGTTTCTGGGACCCTCAGAAGTGTTGAAATTTTTACTTTGACTTTGAAAAGTAGAAAGGGGAGTCTTATTGTTTGTCATGATTTCCCCCCTCCATGCACGGAAAAATCCATGCCAAGCAGTTGTTCAGGTCTCAGCAGATGCTGACTGGGTGTCCTACATTTCTGACACTGTTTACCCTGGATATAGCATCAGATCTCACAACTTGAGGGCTCAGTCCCGTGAGACTGCCCCCACACCTGCCCCCTTCAGATCCCAATCACAAGACCAGATTGTTACCTGTGCTTCTAAGCAGCTGGCTATAAATCAGAGGTTCCCATGGCTCCCACATTGGAATAATTCACTAAAGACGCTCACAGACAGAACTCAAAGAAACATTTACTGACGTTTACCAGTATAAAGCCTATGATAAAGCATACAGAAGGATAGCCAGATGAAGGGGTACATGAGGTGAGGTTCGGAAGGGTTCTGTCCCCGTGGAACTGGAGTGCACCCCCTCCAGGCAAGTGGATGCTACAGCTGACCTGAAAGCTAAGCAAATCTGATTGGGCGTGTTTATCGAGCTTTAATTTCCAGCCCTCCTTCCCCTTTTTGGTGGGCAGGACTGGAAGTTCCAACCCTCTAATCACTGGGTCTCCCGTGACGGCCTCTCCCTGAAGCTGTCTGGGGGCCCCACCCTAAGTCACCTCAATAGCATAAACTTAGGTATGCTCAAAAAGGTCTCCTTAGGAGTAACAAAGAATACTCCTATCACTCAGGAAAGGGGGTTAGGAGCTTGGTATCAGGAACCCAGGACAAAGACCAAATACATTTCTTATTACACACCCCTCTGCTGTGCAACCGTGGGCTCTGTCAGCAAGCTGGAGGACATTAGCAAATTCGTGAATCAGCTTTGCACTGCTTATTGTGAAGGAGAGTCATTTGTTAGCTTAGGTAAAACCGGATTAATTACAACTGTCTGTGAAAATATTGACTAAGGAGGTCTTTAGTATACATTTAAGAAAAGTGAAAATCTCACAGACTCATGAAATTCAAGCCCTGTTTTTGTTCATCAGTAGGAGTTGGGGTAGTAATAAGGGCAGACGCTTTGGTTCAACTGAATGATGATACAGGAAAAAACAAGTAGGGTTTCAAATGAATAATTTTGCAAAGCTTTCCTGCTGAGGTGACTGTGAGCAGGTGGGGTGCGTGGCAGGGTGGACACGCGAGATGAGAAAATGTCCGTAAAGGCGGCTCTCCTGTGACGTTTTTCTTGCGCACATTTCCCTCCTTTCGGATGACTTTGGAAGAAATCCTAGAAAACCTCCTGAGAACAGTTTTGCGAACACGTACAAATCATTCTTTCTTCTGGGCTAACATATGAGGGAACGGGGTGGTGGCACGTGGTGACCTCTGTTTAATGTCGATTCTAAATTTCTTAAAAGTTTGGGTTCATGTTTATTTCCCTGTCCGTGTTTCCAGCGCCTCAGGGTATTACTGTACAAAATAATTTGCTTTGGTTTAAAATCATCTACATGATGTCAATTATTGACTAAGAAAACATGCCTCGATG
This sequence comes from Ailuropoda melanoleuca, assembly GCF_002007445.2. Lineage (NCBI taxonomy): Eukaryota > Metazoa > Chordata > Mammalia > Carnivora > Ursidae > Ailuropoda > Ailuropoda melanoleuca. The sequence continues at coordinate 83,877,602 of NC_048221.1, read as the reverse complement.
GACATCTTTACTGATACTAGCGCACATAGAAGCATCTTTGTGGAAAAAACAATACTCTCTCTTCTTTAAAGATGTGAAAGTAGGACCAGTCAGGGCTCCCTGTTGTGGGGCCGAGCATCCTGAGCAGGGCTGACCAATCTTTCCAGGCTACTGTTGTCAGGAACCCTCCTGCAAACAAAAGGGGACTTCCTTTTCCCTTTTATAGCCTGCTTATTAAAACAAAGCGGAATCTGTCACTTAACTCTTCCCATAAGGAGAGGCCTCATTCTGTGTCTGAATCCTTTATGCCCTCATGTCCCTCAACAGACCTTTCTGGAGATCAGTGTGTGGAAAGGCAGTGGGATGGGCGCTACAGTCCAAAATCCCCGACAAAAGACTGGAGAAGAATAGAGAGTCTCAGCCTGTAGTGTGTGGACCAAAAGAGAGGCGAATAGAATGGTTACATTTAGAAGGCTTGTATAGATGTACCTACTTGTGAACACCATCAGGCAATACGGACGTGGTTATTCCTTAACAAAAGCTGACCACCCACAGAATTTGAGAGAGAAATTCTCATACTTAGTTCAATTTTTAATTCAGTTGGTTCAATTTTTCCGGGTAAAATTTTTTGTTATTGTTATAGTAGTGTTAATATATAGTGGTGTTAATAGTATAGTAGTTAATATTTACTCCTTTCCTAGAGGGTAATGTTCGTGTTTGTGTCCTATGTTTAAACCTAAGTATACACACACACACACACACACACACGCATGTGCATATAAAGAAAAAAATATTTATGTACATGTGAGTATAGGCAGAACAATATATAAATGTATGTGTATGTATGTAATGCATACATATATGTGATTTTTATATATTTATATATATGTTTATACAGGTCTTATATATATTTATAAAAAAAAATTTCCAGGCCTTCCATCAAGACCTAAAGCATGCTTATAATTTGTAGTGTCTTGGGGCACGTGGATGGCACGGTTGGTTAAGCATCTGACTTTTGGTTTCCGCTCAGGTTGTAATCTCAGAGTCATGAGATCGAGCCCCGCTTAGGTCTCTGCGCTCAGCGTGGAGTCCACTTGAGATTCTCTCTCCCTCTCCCTAGCCCTCCCACTTGTGTTCGGTCTCTTTAAAATAAAAAAATAAATCTTAACAGGGATGTACTGTATGGTGACTAACATAATATAATAAAAAAATTAAAGTAAAAAAAATCTTAAAAAAATTTGTAGTGTCTTTTATGCCTATAGTGTGATATAATACATGTTCCTTTAAAATGCATTATAATATTTCATATTATAAGTAATATATGTTCAGTACAGAACTATGGGCTGTATAGGAAAGTACAGGAAGAAATAAAAAATCACACAAAAATCATATAATACCACTATGTAAAGAAAACCATTATTGTACTTTGTTGTGTTTATGTGGGCTACATTTTAATTTTGGTTGTCCCCAACCTGTTATCCTCTAAGAGGATATGTGAAACATATGTTTCATATGTGAAACAAATTAATTGTGGCATAATTGAACCATTCTTTTTGGTACATTAAGACAATGTTCTTAATATGCTTTTTTGTTCAACAAATCTCCTTTTCTGAGGTACATACTCATTCTCTGTCCATCCACCATCCATCCATCCACCCGTCCATTCATCCATGTATCTTTCTCATATATACTTACAGATCTTCAAGTGATTTCTTCAGTTTCCTTTAGGATTTTGCGTTTTTCTGTCTTAGTAGTCTGCTACATTATTGTAGGTCTACCCAAACTCCATCTTGTTAATATACTAACATGTTAGTGATTTTGTTTCCTTGGCATTCTTTTCTCCCCATTATCTCTCCCCTCCTTTAGTCTTTTAGCAACTCTATACTAATGGCTTGGATTACAATGTTACTGTTTATCCACTTTAACCAGTTAATCTGAGCTTTTCCTTTCTGAGGTACCATCTGTAGTTCATCCCTCTTGTGCCTTTATGTCCTTTCACTCTTCCAATTTCTTTTCGTATCTGTACTTGTCCTTCACCTCCATCTGGACCAGGGCACAGCAGGCAGTCATTTCAGCTACTTTCTATCTCACACCTTCAGTTTATTAATGACTTCATCCCCACAATTGTGAGGAAATCTTGTGATTTCATTGATTGATAAAAATTAATGATTTCCAACCTTACCAGAACTTTTGAAGCTGCTGAAAATAACTTTTTAATGGCAAGTCCACCCCTTTGCATTTTTTTCTGATATTTTATTATTTGTTTTAACTACCAATTCTGTCCTTAGTCCTCTTTCTTTTAGTGGGCAGTTTGCCTTTTACTTTCATAAAGAAAAGCAAGGTTATGGATGTTGGTCTGGTATGGTAGAAGAATAGCGGACTCTGGATTTTGCTAAATCAGAATCTTGGCCTCACCAATTATCATCTGTGTGACTTTGACCCTTGCCTTAGTCCTTCCAAACTTTCATTTTTTTTTAATTTTGAAAGCCTTACTAACTTCATAGGATTTGTCAGGAGAACTCAATGACATCATATGTTCAAAAAGTTGCAGTAGATCCCAATTGGAGCTGTTATTATTTTATTAGGTAGCAGTTCTCCCAGCTTCCTTTTCCACTGAGTTCCAAGTTTATTTGTGTGTTTGCCCTTTCTTACTCCCCCCCATTGGTTTAAAAGAAGATATAGCAACTCCTTTTAAGACTAATTCCTGGAGACTATCCTGCATCCTGGACCGTGGTCCCATCAGGTATGCTCTCTCTTTCTTGCATCATCTGTTTGAGTGGGCCACACGTCGTCCTCAGGTGAACACCCAATCTCCAAATTCCTTCCCGCTCAACAATGCTTTTTGAAAACAAGTCTATTCATAACTCACAGTGGACTCTTTTCCCTTTTCAACCTTCTGCTCCTGGCATCGTATAACCCCTTTTCTGAAACTGTTTATAAAAGTTTCCTGTGACTCCTGATTGGCAAGTTCAGTGGGAGCTGGGCCTCAGTTTTCAGCCCACTTCCAGTACTACGTCTTTAGGAAGCATGAGGAGAACACTGCTTCCAGCGCTTCCATTAGAGTTTGTGGCTACTCCTACTATGGCCCTGTGCTATGACACTGTATTGTTATCGTAGTTGTCTTTCTCACCTGGTGGATGATGAATGTCTTGAAGAGAAGGACTGGGCTTTACTCCTAAAACCCAAACTGAAGGATAAACATACACACACACACACACACACACACACACACACACACAACATTGAATCCAAAGACTGTGGTCACAAAGAGGAAACTTGACATATAAAGATTGCCTTTATATATACCCTGAGGTTTGTAAGTGCTAGGAATGGGCATCTTTTCATGTTTAGTGAGTGTTACCAGGATATTTCTGACACTGCCATCAGCCAGTCAGCAAATATTTATTTATTGACAGTGCTAGATACTGTCATGAGTAATGGGAATTCAGTTCTGAATAAGACCTAAGATGGACATGGTCTTTGCCTTTTGGGGCTGGTTGAAGATTCAAGGACTTGAATTCTGTACATCTATCCCTTCTCATACGACATATTAAACACTTAAATTTTACAGTTTCATAATTAGAATTCTTCAGGGGAGGGAGTTATATTAGAAGTTTCTATCATTTTTCATGTGGGTAGAAAATGTATTTTTTTCCAAACTCATCTGGAGTCAGGGCTAGAGTCAGTAAGTATTTTTGACTTCCACATAACAATGATTGCATAATATTGGAATATGTACACTTGTTATTTAAATACTGAGCACCTGTGAACTTAGGCAAATCCTTGCATGAAGGTTTTGTGCAGATGGCACAGGTCTAGGAAGGAGTTGTAAGCACTGGGAAAACATATCCAGTTTGGAAAGTTTTACTTTTTAAGGTCCTTTGTATATAAGGAATTATGGAACAAATTTCACTTTGAAAGGACCAGCTTTAAAAATAGTCTTCGAAAAAAAAAATATATATATATATAAACAGAAATAGTCTATCATTGCTTTAAATCTCAATATGTGATTTTTTCCATTCTGAGATTCCCTGGAGATATATATATATATATATATATATATATATATATATATATATTCCATATATATATTCCATATATATATTCCATATATATATTCTATATATATATATATATATGGATTTCATAACTCAGTAGCCTGCTTGTTATTGAACCAGACATACATTTGAAATATCCTTATCACGATTATGTAACTTTTGAAAAACTGAGTACCCTACTTTGAAAATATTTAAGACGATGTAACGTATTATCGGTACAAGATGATATCGCACAGTTTGTTTTGAAGCGTGTTGTTGCAGGAGTACAAGACATTAATCACTGCCATTGGGGTTTTTGTTTCTTTAATATAATCAGAAAAGAAATATGATATGATCACCCCAACCAAAGTGCTGGAAGAACTGATGCCACCTCTTGGCATCTTCCAGATGACAACTTTGAATGTACGTCAGTATTATCAGGTCTTTTTGTGCTTGAACCCATTGGGTCCCTCTTACCATCTTTTCTGTGTTACCCATACATTTATCCTCTCCTGTCCTTTGTTTGGTTTTTGACCCCAGTTTTTCAACAGTTTGGGGAAATTTTATGAGACTTGCGCCATTGAGAACCTGGGGATGATGACCAAGGGAACTGTGTTTTTCACTTCTGGTTTCACAGAAGCTTGAACAATGTTTGACACCTTATAAATGCTTAACAGATATTTGTCATAGGTGTGAATGGAGAGGCATGATTGCTTTTTAAGTCTGAATGATCCCTGTGGTCTGAAATCATGGTGCTTTCCCATTTGAAGGGGAATCTTCCCCATCCTCTGGTATGTGTTCTCAATGGAAGATAGCGATTCCATGATTCCATAGGGACTGTCTGAGGCTTTGAGAGATGACCCTTAGAAAAGTCATTGCTTCGATAAAGTTTATTTCCAGTGTTCTCCAGCCAATTCCCTATCTCGAGGGCCCCTTGTTCTTTCGCTGTGCTTTCTGTTTCCTCATGTACTCCAAGGTTAAAAAGATTTTGCAGGAAAATCTACATTTTAATAGCAGTCAATGCTTTAACTTAAAGGAGTAGCTCTCTAACTCATATAATTTCAGGTATTGGTCATCAGGTAGAGGAAGAAGGTGTTTGGGGACGATTGGGATTCCCAGAACTTCTTGAGCTCTGTTGAATTATGCTCCCAGATCCTCTGCTAACAGATTAGGCAAGTCCTAAAACTGGATATTGTTGGGAGCCGGACAATGGCTATTCTGCATGGGCATGGAGTGGGATTTCCCTTATTTATTAAACTTAAAAACAGGATTATGACAAAGAATTTTTCAATTATGTAGACAAAAGTTTATTTTCTTTCTCACTCAAAGTCCCCTGCCTCCACTACCACACCCATACCCACATACACTCATGCTCACACATGTACATGCTTTTTATATCCATAATATGTCAGCACTTCATTCTGTCTCCCTTGTGGGGCTTATTCAAATATTGGTCAAGGATACAGGTGGGAAATATACCCCCTACCCAAGCAACCTCAGTCTATTGAACTTGTACTGCGTTTATTAGGATTCTAAGACCAGGGACTGTTGGTCTCAGGTAGCAAATGCCATCACGTCTATAGTGTACCTAGGAAATGCTGGAAATATCTTTTTCACGTAACTGTCTTGTAGAAAATAATTTGCCCCAGACATTTTCATCTTTGAAAGAATGTAGATTTATGGGCTTGATTTCTTAATCAGGGTGAACTTTTGTTAATGTTTCATGGCTAGGATATATACACTCGTGCCATGGACCCAGTGGTGATATTAGTAATAAAGACAATATTATTAATATCACTACATCAATATAACAAGAGTTATAGAGTTAACATTTGTAAGACAAAAAAAGAAAAAAGAAAGAAAAATCCCAGGTTAACAGTTGCCTTCTCTGCCATTAACCCACTCGTTGGCAATATTTTATGCACTCATATAGTTTATATACCAGGACCAGTGTTTGGCAAGAGCAATCAAAGACACACAAAAACAACCAGTTGCTTCTTTTCTTTTTTTTTTTTTCCTTTTCATTTCCCACCCCACCATGATGAAATTTTATTATTTCTTTGAAACTCCAAATCAGCCTCCAGTGGGGGGCTATGTCCTTTTAGAGCCAAAGTGCAGTATTTGAACTTTGCTATCACATAACACTTTGTGAGACTGCTTGTCTGAAATGACTTAATTTGCACTGCAGGACCAGCCCTGAACCCACAAATACTCCAAAAAACCACAGTGAGCCAGGGCAGCAGACCTATTACTAATTTTTTATTAAAATCCCTGAGGCACCCAACACAGGGCCCCAAAGCAGCTTTAATAATAGACAACATACAGCACATTTTTCTTGTATTGCCATGTAATCAAATCTGAGGCTGCTGTTCACTTTCTTTGTTTTACCTAGAGGACCAGCTTCCAATTTAGTTGTGGCCTACTCTAAACTGATTTTTCATTGTAATTAATGCCTGCTTTGGCCTCAGCCACTTATACAACTTTCCATTAGAGGTTTGCAGCCATCCACTGAGTATTTTACTAAGTTACCCTCACAGACCTGCTATAGCTGCAATTTTGTTAGTCTTTTTTTTATTATTATTTTTTGTAAAGAATTTTTAAATTGCTTAGCTAAATAGTTAATTTTTTTCCTTCTTTTTTTCTGTGCTGCACCTATTAAAATATTTGGGCAAAGGTCCACATTGGGGAAAAATACACACACACACACACACACACACACACACACACACCCCATTCGCCCCCTTCACTGCCCCTGACAACCCCAGCCTTTAAGTCATTTCAGAAAGGCTAGTGGAGGGGTGCCTGGGTGGCACAGTGGTTAAGCGTCTGCCTTCCGCTCAGGGCGTGATCCCGGCGTTAAGGGATCGAGCCCCACATCAGGCTCTTCCTCTATGAGCCTGCTTCTTCCTCTCCCACTCCCCCTGCTTGTGTTCCCTCTCTCGCTGGCTGTCTCTATCTCTGTTGAATAAAGAAATTTAAAAAATCTTAAAAAAAAAAAAAGAAAGGCTAGTGGAACTTATTTAGATCCAGGGTCTGCTGCAGCTGATTTTCTGTCTGTGTTTTGTGCTGACCATTTCCTCTGAAATAGTACCTGAGGTTTAGGGTTCCTCAGCAGAGGATGTTAGAGACCTCTGCAAACATTCAGGCAGCAGCCTTCCCACCACTAACCTTAAAAAAGATTATGGCAGTAGGCCCAGGGTCAGACTGAATAGATGAAAAAGTATATGCCATGCCTTTGTTGCTCCCTGAACCTTTCTCTGTTGGCTGGGCTGACATTTTCAGTGACTTTTCTTAGAGCCTTGTTTAGACTGTCTTCCTAGAAAATTCTGGATCTGTTTACTACCCATCTTCTCTCACCTCCCTGGGCATTACCAAATCACAAGGAACAACTATCAGAAATTAGAGCCTCTGTCTCCCTGGACGGGTCCCTTTCAACCTGAAGATGTGGTTTTTAAGAGGAGCCAGTGAATTATCAAAGTCCATTAACACCGTGTTGATAACAGGTAACTTCTACAGAAGGCAACTTCCGGGCAGTGCTTAAAGGCCTTGGCTAAGAATACTCCAAAATTATGAGATCTTTGTGCAGTTTTTACTTTTATATTTTAAACATTAGTAGTTTACGCTGTAGAACTGATGGAGGAAAATCTGTCTGGTAATGAGCAATGGATTTCCTTGTCTTAGCTGCTAGCCATTGGGGATAATAATTCCCTTTCTAATCTTCAGTGGTCATTTTTCTTCAGATAACATTTTGCACTATTGTATAATGCTGTCAGCCTTTTAAATAGCATTTACAGACTCTTTTGATCACATCTACAATGTGAGTTGTTGAAATTCAAAAGTACACAACGTCTTAACAGAACCTTGCCTCTATGTTGTGGATAACTGTCAACAACTTGGTAAAGTTTTATGAGGGAGAACACATTTGTAGGTTAGGGAAGTGAGATCCAGGTCTGTTTCCCAACACCACTGCTTGTTTACTGAACAAAAAAGGCCTGCTATTCCTTATTAGGTGGTGTGGCTTTATCAAATTTATGGCAAGTCCTCTTCTTTCTCCCAGCTAAGATACACAGGCATTGGAAGATAAACAGAAGCACCTATGCAAAGCACTTGATAATTCATATATTTTACCATAGAACATGGTCCCATTGGTTATTGTTTACGTAAGAAGTGAGGCTTAAAAAGACGGATATGTGTGTGAGACTTAAGAAGTCAGGTAGTGTGCTTACACTCACACCTCATGAATCTTATGTTTGCATTCATACATATAAGTTATCTAAAATTTAAATGTAGAGTGACACTGAAAGGGAAGTGGATTGATAATTCATTAGGTGATATGTTTTCCTTCTAAATGGAGCAATCTCATGCACTATGGATAGAATATGTTAGAAGGACTGAAGACCAAAAGGAATCCTGACCAAGATAGAGAACAAAATTTCTTAAAGTTTACTTTTATTGCAGTGCTTTTTTTTAATTTCTATTTTTTTCCTATTTTTTCCAACCTCTTCTCCTTGGTATATATAACCACAATGATCTATCCTGCCTGCTTTCTGAATGTGATAGCCCAGTCATAGCTTTACTCATTCATCAGCTTCTCATGCACCTTCCATTAACACCCTGCCACCCCCTCTCATTGCCCAAAACATTCCCCCATCCATTGTACACCAGTTGGCTTCTATTTTAAAGAACTTCCTGGCAGTGAATATCAGAGACTGCCTCGTGCCAGTTCTGGCAAATAAAGACAGCCCTCCTCTTTCCTTTAGAAACATCAGGATGATTTTATTCCACCCTTATTTTCAAGTGAAAACATGAAGCTTGACTCTGCCTTTAGAGTCCCTCAGAAGAACAATTGGGGATTCCTTTTAGGTTTTTCAAAAATGGGTGTGTGTGTGTGTATAAGATGAAGGGCAGAGAAACCTTCTATCATTCTATTTGGGTCATTGACAGATGTTAGAATTTTCTTTTCTTTCTTTCTTTTTTTTTTTTAAGATTTTATTTATTTGACAGAGAGAGAGACAGCCAGCAAGAGAGGGAACACAAGCAGGGAGAGTGGGAGAGGAAGAAGCAGGCTCCCAGCAGAGTAGGGAGCCTGATGCGGGGCTCGATCCCAGGACCCCGGGATCGCACCCTGAGCCGAAGGCAGATGCTTAACGACTGAGCCACCCAGGCGCCCCGATGTTAGAGTTTTCTAACAAACAAAACTGTTGTACATCCTACCAGGTGCCCAACCAAAACATCTCTTGTTTGCATCTAAGTGGAATCAAATGGAGGCAGCACAAATGCATTTTATTTTTCAGTGTGCATGGAATATTTTCTTGTCTTTTTCTGATGCAAGACAAGATAGAAGAATTAGACTGGGGTTGGGTGATTGTGGTTGGCCTGGGCTGCATGGCATGAATGCTGGGCTGTTCACAGTCCTTTCACAACACTGAATACAACCGCAAGGGCTCTTTTTGCATTAATTGGAATGACTTGGCTTCATAAAATATTTGAATGCAAAGAGACTGCAGAGATAATCAGACTCAACACCCTCACTCTGCAGATGGGGATGATGAGACCTGGAGAAATTAATAAAATTGCCCAAGGTCCCATAAGCAGTCAGTGAGTCAACTGAGAATGAGACCCAGCTCTTTGTAGAATGTTCTCTCCCTTGATCTGCACAAATAATTCTGAGGCTTCCCATCAAAGCCCAAGCCTACGCTAGAGACAGAAATATTGAATTTTGGGAAAGCAGTTTAAGGTACCACTTAATCTGCATCTACAGTGAAAGCCCAGCATGAATCTCCAAATGACTTCCCTGCTAAAGCAGCTGTTTGAAATAGACCAGCAATTTTAAAACCACAGCTTGGTGCAGTGGAAAGTGTGTCACAGAGAGTCAAGGGTGTCTGTCCAGCCCTGGCTAAATTATTTATCATCTGGACTTTTGAAACACTAAAGTGCTTTGAAATAATCTAGGAGAGTATTTAAAATTCAGGTCCCCAGGCCCCTATTCCCAGATAGGAACTGCTTCTGTCTGAGATGGTGCCAAGTAAGCTGCATTTTATTGACAATAGGTTTTGAATAAGACAGACAAGTTTCTGCCTCTGTGAAGCGTTTAGTCAAACATGTGTGTCTGCGTGTGAGTGGGCAGGGAAGTAACTGATAAACATGTCATAAAGAAGTTAAGTCCAGAGATTGATCAATGAGATGAAAAATAAAGTATGATAAGTGGATACATGCTTGTGTGGGCTGCAGTTGCTGGTACGGATGACGATGGCTTTTCAGAGACTCAGGGAGGAAGAAACTGTCATTTGGAGATTTGAGGGAAGAAGCAGAGGGATGAGCTCACACAAAGACCCAGAGACAGGAACATCCCATGTGTGAATGAGGACCACCAAGAAGGGTTGGTGGCAGAGAGTGGTTGAGGGAAGAACACCAGCCCATGAGGTCTCAGGGTGGAGAGGGGCTTGTCCTGCATCTGTGGTGAGGAGTGTGAGATCTGAATGTGGATTCTTTCTAGTTGAATGGGCAACTATTGAGTGTTTTTTAGCAGAAGAATGATACAATCCAATTTATGCTTGTAAAGAGATGCACTTGAACAAGTGTCTCAGGTGATTCTGATGCAGGGCATCCTCAGATGCACACTTGGCAATTTTTAGCCAACCTGTAATCTTCAGCAGTGACTTGCCTTTCTGCATTTTAGTTTTCTTCTTTATAAAATCTAATTCCTGACCATCCCTATGTCAGAAGATTTGTAAAACAACAAGTGTTCCCTTGGGAATGTTGTGCAATGGTAAATCTAAAAAAAAATAGATATATTTATATATCTATATATATATATCTTTTTTATTTTATTTTATTTTATTTACTTTTGTCTTGAAGACCAAACTAGGAGACTATTGACTGGGAGGTAATTCAGATTTTGGCCATGGGGTTGGAAAAGTCATGTGCTGCAGAACACCCACTTGTAACCAACTTATTTTTCTTCTTTCCAGTACTCATTGTAAGTGGATTTCCCTTTTGTGTATGTATGTGTTTGAGACAGATGGCAACTTTACAGCATGATGTTAGAAGAAAAAGTGTCTGGAAAGGGAAGAAGGAAGGCAAACACGAAAAGCAAGCCTTGAATAAGCAATTTTTCTTAAAAGGAATACATTCTGGGACAGTTTATTTTTGTGATCTGCCTGGAATTTGGGGACAATGTGCTAGAATTCTCTTTCTGCCTTCAGCTGGCAAGCTGCCTAAAAAAGGTGGGGACTTGGAAGAGAGACACAGTGTTTCTATTAAAATAAGGCTTTATTGAAAGCAGGACCAGTGGCTAAAGTTAGTCCTTGGCTTTTTTAAAACACTATGGTTGGGTCTACAGAACACTGAAGTGGAGAATGGAAACTATTATCCAGCTGGGCAGTTGGGCTCAAATATCTAAGTATACTGTGTTCATACCAATGCAGGCCAAGCAGAAGGCTGTTTTTGGAAAAGGATATGAATTATTTGGATAATTTCCTTAATTTCCCACTTTGTGGGGTAAATATGGTTTATATTTGAGCTGAGGATGAGTTTAACATATTCTCTTTTTCCAGAGATACTTCTCTGTTGTGTTCCTTCCATTTGATTTGTGGTTGTTACTCCCAGCTCCCTATGGCCTGCAGATCATCCTGGGCTCTGGTCACACCAGACGCTTCCCCAACTTGCAGACATCCCCCCATTGTACAGGACTTGCTTCTAAGTCAGTTCTGGTGCTTAGAGGATCCAAAGACAAGTCTTCTCAGTCACCATCTATTGTTTTTTTTTTTAACTTTTCTATATGAATCAGCCTTAAAATGTTGGGTCATGATCGGTTCCTCATTTTTCCTGGGCTTCCATCTCTGGCTACAGTCCTGTCGGTTCTTCCTGTAACACACTTCCCAGGTAACCCTTAACAGTCGTTCACATTTGTGGAGGCTTAAGATATGTAAGTTGTTCTTTGAAGTTGGTGAGTTAATCCTGTGTTCATTTCCATGATAACTTTATTAGGTTGATACAGCTGCTTCACCATTTTACAGTTGAGAAAACCGAGATTGTAAGATATGAAGACACTCATCCCACATTGCAGAGCTAGTCAGTGGTAGAGGAAGGGCTTGAACTGACGGATTGTTTCTGCAGTCAACTAATAATGATGGTATGAGCTCTGTAGGGTGGGGATTTGCCGAACACAGGGAATTCAATAGAGAACAGGATGAAAGGGGGAAACTGTATAAATTAAACCATAAAATGGTGCTAAGAGACATTAGAGTAATTAGTGTGAATATATAACTTGCTTGTGAATGAGAAGGCTGATTTTTATAAAGATGTCAATTTTCTCCAATTTAAAAAATTAATTTAGTGTAGTTTCAAGAATATTATTTTATCTAATGTAACAAATTTATGATTGTAAAATTAATACGGGAAAAGAAAAAATAGTAAAAAAATACAATATATTTCATAAAAGAAGAGTAAAGAGATGAGAATTCTCTGACAGTAAAATCTACTACTAAACTAGAATGATCAAAGCAGTGTGGCAGACAGATCTGTAGAGTAAAGTAGGGAGCCATGAGCCAGACAAATCTATGAAAATGTAGGATGCTACACATAAAATATCACAAATGTCCAGAGAAGGAAGTGGCTGATCAGTAAGTGATATTAGGAAAACTGCTTTACAATTTGCAATTATAAACTTAAAACATTACCTCTTCCTTTACGCTAAAATAAATCATTATTAGTTTAAAGAGAATATATTTTAAAATACGAATTAAAGAACACATAAGTAGATATTTATCATATGTTTAATAGGAAAGGACTTTGCTTAAGTATAAAATTAATTATGGGGCACCTGGGTGACTCAGTCCATTAAATGTCTGACTCTTGATCTCAGCTCAGGTCTTGATCTCAGGGTTGAGGCCCCGTGTTGGGCTCCATGCTGGGCATGGAGCCTACTTAAAAACAAAACAAAACAAAACAAAACAAAACAAAACACATAGAACCAATTATAGAAGTCAAAAAGTATTTATATGCCAAAAACATAAGTGAAATTGAAAGACGAGTGACATATTAAGGCACAATTTTTGCAATAATTATGCAAAACAAAAAACATACTTATTATATAATAAGCTCTTAAAAATGAATGAGAAAAAAATCTTAACCCCCAAAATACGGGAAAAGTAAATATAAATAAGCATATGTATATAGAGGGAGATAGGGAGAGAGAGAATGAAAGAGGGACGGGGGGCGGAGAGTAAGTATATTAGGTGTATTTAACCTCATGACTCAGCAAAAATATAGAAAAAAATTACAAAATCCCACATTTTATTATTAAGTCAGCATAAACGTAAGCAGTGGTGTTATGTTACTCACCATGGTGCTGAGTGTAGGCAAAGGGCTTGCTCATGCAGTGATAAAGGAATATAAAGTGTCACAGTCTTTCCACATAGCCAATTTTTAACATTAACAAAGAGCTTTAAAATTTTCAAACCTATAACTCAATAGTAGTCCTTTAAGATTATATCCCAAGGAAATAATAAGAGGTGTATTCAAAAATTACATATAGACATAATTTATTGCACCATTATTTATCAGAGAAAAGTTTAGAAATGACATAAATGTCCAGCATAAGGAAATTATTAAATTATATATATAACACTACTATGAAATATGCAGCTGTTTATTCTTTTGAAATAATACTTTGTGTTACGGGGAAATGCTTATATTAGGTAAAATAAACAAGATACAAATTTATATATTTCTTTATCCTTTAAAAAAAATCTGTGTGTGTACTGCTTTTTTCATTGAGTAGGCATGATAAAATGTTACAAGTAGGTAAATGAGTATTTTATATATGGAAAGTAGGAAAATAGACACTTTACATCATGTATGTCTGTATTTTTCAAGTTTTTTTAAGGAGCATGTTAGTTTTATAACTTGAAAAAGTGTAATTTTTTTTTTAAGAGGAAGCAAACTGACCCTAACATTGATTCCAGTCGGTTTCTTAGCTTTGGTGGGGAAACTGCTCTCAGACAGTATTTGGCCTGAGCAACCATGTCTCTCTCAGGATACGGCAAGTCCTGTTTCATCAGGAGAACCCTGTGTGTTGTGTGTGTGTGTGTGTGTGTGTGTGTGTGTGTGTGTGGGCTTAAATCAGGGAAACTTGAGTTTTCAGAATACTTAAAGGAATGTTTGGCTCACATTGTCATTCAAATTGGTTTAATTTCATTGAATTTTGTTTTATCCCTAGTAAAACATTTTGAAATGGTCTTCTGAAAGACCCTCTACAACCAAGCTATTGGCTGATCAATTTGATTAGCAGTTAGGAATTATAAATGGAAGATAAAACGGGTCTTTTCTTGTTATGCAGCCCTGGTAATAAATGGCAAGTACATATTTTTGTGAAGCTTTTATTCTTAGAAAGAAAGCAAAAGGATATAATAGGTTTTTTAAATACATGCTACATAATTTATTCTGACAAACAGATGTATTTTGTTGTTGCTATTATCATTTGATGAAATACTTTAAAACTAGTCCAAGGTGGTCCATTTTCGAATATAATACATACAGTACATCTAGTAGTTAACAAAATTTGGATGTGTAGCATAGAATGGTCATTATTTTTACTGAAAAAAAAATAAAGGCACTAATTACTTACAGACAAGATACTTAGCACAAACAGATAAGCTTCAAAATGAAAAATTCTCGGTTTATGATAATTATGTTCTCTGCTTTGTTTTCAGAGACTGATAATTTGAGGCTTTAAAATCACCAGGAAGCCATTAATTGGAATTCTTCAATAAAAAATAAATTACATAGAAGTTCATGATGAGTTGTAAAAGCAGAGAGACTGTATTATACAGTGAGCGACATTGCTTCACTATTTATAGCCTCATGCAGATATGTCTAACAGAAAACTGTAAAGAATTTGAGACGTGCAGATAGCAATTATTCACAGATCCAAACTATCTACGGATATTTCAAATAACAACTTTTAGCAGATCTCTGCACCAATAAAGGCAGGGCTTTAATATGAAGCAGGGTCTTGCTAAGGTGTTGCTTCTTGTTTTTGACATTTTCCGTGGCTTCCTGCGGCCATCTTAGATCATAGCTTCAGGAGAGAAAGATGTTCCCATCATGTGGGCATGGGACAGCCCCCTGTCAGAGTTAACGCAGCCCTGTGTAAGAGGAGGTACATTTTGGAGGTGGTACGTTTGCCTGTGGTCCAGGCGGAGGTCTGGGTGGCACTGTTTGTAAGGTTGGCTTCAACAGTCTCAGCTCCAGAATGCTGCTCTCCAAATCCCTTCTAAAGAGAACCAAATCACTGTAAATCCTAATCTATGTGCTCAGGGCTAGAGGTGAGAGTTAGGTTAGCCTCTTTGGGATGTTCCAAGAGAAAAGCAGATTTTGGGGTTTGAGAAGCAAGCAGGTAAATAATGATAAGAGGTGCTGCGAAGATGAATGTCAAGGGGTCGTGTCAATCCCAGTCTATGATTGGATAGTGAATGTGACTCTGATACAGAAGTCTGGGTGCTTTGGATCCCCTTCTCATCTGATGTCAGTGTGTGAAGACTGGCATCACTCAGGGCCCTTGTAGAGGGAAAGGGAGAGATTTCTATGATGGTGGCAGACAAAGACCATTGTCTAGGGAAAGAGAGTGGTGGGACCTGGAAGTGTAAGAAGGAAGTTGCAGTTCAGTGTTAGTTTTTCTTAGGATACCTGCCTCAGCCATTCCAGCAATAATTCCACAGTGTACACCACGGTCTGTTCAGAATTGTGGGAGATACAGGAATATTAGGAATACCCAGGGAAACTGGAAAGAGTAGTACATACAGCAGGCATCATGGTTCTGTGAAATGAGCACAAAGTTTATCATCTGTATTTGTCGAGATAGGCTATGTGATGCTTCAGTGACAGACATTCCCTAAATCTCAGAGCCTTGATACAAAAAAACGTTGGCTTCTCTTTCATGATGTATGTTTAATATAGGTTTCTCAGGGGGTTCTGCTCATCGTCGTTACTCAGGCATCAAATCATGATCACCATAGAAGGAAAAAGGGGATGTGATGAATTTTGTACTAACTCTTAAATCTCCCACTCAGAACTAACACCTGTCTCTTCTGGTCACATTTTATTGGTGAGAGCAGGTCCCATGGTCACTGCAAACTTCAGTGAGAAACAGAGAAGTATGGTCATCCCATGGACTCAGGAGGAGAACTGGAGTGTTTGTGAACAGTCCTAGTGAGCACCTACATTAGTTACGAAATCACCATGAACTCTATGACTGAAAACAGAACAGGTTTGTCCTCACATTTCTGGGGCTCAAAAATCTAATATCAGTTTCACTGGGCCAAAATCACAGTGTAGAGAGGGCCATGCCACCTCCATAGCCTCGAGGGGAGAATCTTTTTCCTTGCCTTTTCTAGTGTCTGGAGTTGCAGGGGATTTCAGAAATTGTGGAAGGATTTTTGTATGGTGTTATTTCTGTAAATTTGGACGTTTAGATGAAATGTGATTTTCTAGAAATAACCCAATGAAATGACCAAATAAAAATGAGATATTTTTAATTTTTAAAAATTTAGTAGATAAATGTGTCAAAGTTTTGGTTCTATAAAAAAACCATTAGACTTAGAAAGTTTTAGGGTATATTGTACCAAAAATTTAAGAAACAAATAATTCCCTATGTTTTGTAAACTCTTTCAGAGCATTAAAAATGATATAGAGCTACTAAGTGATTTTATCAGGCTTATAAGCATGGCACACAAGAATAAAACTATATAATATACACTATAATAGTGCTTCTCCTATAGATGTAAAAACCTTAAATAAAATCATAAAGCAACAAATGAATTAATTCAGAAGTAGTTCCAAAGAATCATACATCCTTACCTGCTAAGCTTTATTCTGAGAATACAAAGATATGCAATGTTTAGAAATGTATTAATGACACTTACTATAATGACAGATTAAAAATAAAAATAATATACTAATCTAAGTCGTCTCTGGGGAGGAGTGGGAGGAGGATTTGATAAAATCAGCCCCTGTTAAATTGACATGAACTTTTTTTTTTTTTTTAAAGATTTTATTTATTTATTCAACAGAGAGAGAGACAGCCAGCGAGAGAGGGAACACAAGCAGGGGGAGTGGGAGAGGAAGAAGCAGGCTCATAGCAGAAGAGCCATGTGGGGCTCGATCCCATAACGCCGGGATCACGCCCTGAGCCGAAGGCAGACGCTTAACCGCTGTGACACCCAGGCGCCCCTGACATGAACTTTTGACACGACCATTTGGTGGTATCTATCAAAATGTAATATTTGTGTACCTTCTATCCCATCAATTCCTATTTTAAGTTTACACCTTGGGGGAGAAATGCTTACTAGTGTATACAAAGAAACATGGACAATTCATTTCAGTGTTGTTGATAATAAGAAGAAAAAATCATACAAATGGCTACCAGTGGGAGGTACCAGAAGACATGGAAAGATCACCAAAGCTTTTTGTTGTTGTTGTTTTTTAAAAGAAAAAAAAAAGCAAATGGAAAACAGTCCGTACAGTATGATTCTTATTTATGTTTAAACAATACAAAATACAAAAATAAATACAAAATACAAAAATAAAACCTGTGTATATAAATACATAGAGAAAGCCTTGAAAGATATGCCTGTGTATATAAACCTGTGTATATAAATACATAGAGAAAGCCTTGAAAGATATGCCAAATTGATAACTGTGGTTATTTTTGGTAAGGAAAATGGGATCAGGGTGTGCGGTCAGGGATATTATTTTATAATTATAATTATTTTATAAACTTAATTTTTGCTTAATAACCATAACTATATATGCTTTTTTAAATAACCAAAATTCATTTAAATATGACTTGCATAAAAATAATTTTAAGAAATAGTAAAGGGATAAGGGCTTCCTTTTTACCTGACCTCATTGATCCTGTTACATCAGGCAGAAATATCTATTTCCTCTGTGGATGAAGGCCATCTGTCAGTTCTCCCGAGCACGAGAACCACCTCTTTTGAACATGTAGCTGCTATTATTGGGATTTTGTGTCCAGCAGCATCCTTACGACATGTATTTGAGTTTCTTTAGTGATTCTTTCTCCCAGAAGGGAATGCTGTTTAGTTGCATAGAGTTTATCTCTATTCTAAAATAATTACATTAGCCACTGGTTGGTTTAAATAATGACTCCTTGCAAACCAATGCTGCAGTCTTTGGAATTTTCAGCATTTGTCTTTTTTACTTTCTACCTCCTCAAATGCCTAGGTTTGCAAAACCCATGTAGAAGCTTTTCATAATTTTTTTTACACGTAATGCTAATTCCTCCATTACTTAAACGCGATGAATTCACATCTTTTCATGACCTAATGACATAGCCAGTGTGAGTTTATGGAGATAGGGTAACAATGTCAAGATAGAATGAAGCAATATTGGCCAGTGTCTGAACATGTTTTAATGCCAGAATGGAGTGGGGCAAAGTCGGGGACAAATGCCACACAATAAAAATTTTCTGCAGGCACAGAAACAGCTCATAGTTCTTGTTGAATAAAACCCACAGTAAATCACATGAAATCAATTGATAAGAGATCCCAGGCAGATTAAAAATTGTCCCCTCTCCTTCATTAATAAGGTGGCTTCAATCCAGGTTGATGATGTGGCTCACTTTGATAAACTCCTTCTTACTGAAAAGAAACTTTCCATAATGAGACATTGTCTTCTATTTCTTATGTCAGTTTCATATTTCCGTGTTGCCATCCAGGAGGGAAGGAGAGAGAGAATTCCATTGAACTGACAGCTCTGGCCAGGGAATTGCTTCTTGACATTTTCTAAATTGTTCACACTATATTCTGTCTTCCTTCACAAATTCTACCATCAGGAAACTTTAACAGAAGTGTAAAAACCAAAAACCTCCAAAACTCCAATTGTGTATAGGATGCAAGCAACTCTGGACTAGGGGCAGCAGAAATACTTTGGGGCTTTGAATTCTGTTACAATTATGTTCTCTGGGTAGCAGGCTCTGACATAGAAATTAGCATGAAAGAAGCTGATTGGTGACTGTTCCAGGACTAAGACCTATCAGAAGTGAGGAGAGCAGGCTTGGTCTCAAGGAACAGGGGACCACAACACAATGTCCACAGAGGCCTCATTTGATCCTTTAGAAAGCTCTGGAGCTGAGATGGTCCTGCTGGATTGTCCCCCAAGTGGTTCAAGGGGCAAGTTCTCGCATTGAATTTGGGCTGCTTCAGGAACAGGGCCTAACCTTGATGAGTTTATCTTCAGCCAGGGATTCTCAGAAGGGATTCCCAGCTGTCACTCACCACATACCCAACCGCTGGGGAACTGAGGACAGGACCTGGCCACCACAGAGCCTACTCACTGTCCAGTATTAGCTAGTGCTCCTGCTAACTGGATTCCAACCCGAGTATTTATTGGAGTACCACTGCATTATCAGTTACCTCACTGAAGTGACTCAGCCACTATCAAAAATGAAAAGATTGAACTCATGACTGGGTCTTTCCATCTATGAACTCCGTGTACGAAAGATTTTCTTGCTGGAACATTTTAAGCATTAGTGTTTAAAATAGAAGCGCAACAATTGTTACAGTTTCTTATGTCTTTGGTCGACAAGCCCACTTTGTTCCTTTTACATGCTTTTGTCTAAACCTCTCTTGGGTGGCTTGGGTGAAAGGAGGTCACATGCATCTTTGACAGTCTGAAATTTTTAGGAACAGTTCCAAAATTTAATTAAGTACTGATTGTCTTCTATGCACATGAGAGAGAAGAAAAAAATCTTCAGATATAACAGAATTAAGCATGCTCTATTTTGTAGCCTTGTAATGACCTCCAGCAAATGCCTGACCTAGTTCTGAGGGCCTTGAGTCCACTTGCATGAACATGATGCCTTAAAAAGCTGAGCAGGAAATCAAAGTCAAAAACAGGCACCATCCGTTGTAATAGAGCAGCGAAGGATGTCGTGCGTTACTGGTAGAAAAGCTGAAATTTAAAATAAAATGAAGATTGCCTCCAGTCACTTAATTTGGAGGCAGCACAGGAATTGTGCAGCATTTTGGTCTGATGGTACCTTGAATTAAAAGAACTAATCTTCAGCGGATTTTCTTATTACCCTGATGTGGTTGAGAACTGATACTTCCCAGCTATATTAATGCTTAGGGGCAGCAACTCCTACCTGCCTCCAAGAGGTTAACTAGTAAGCAGTGCTCTGTGAAGGTCCCCAGATGTTACGTGTGTCAGGCTGTCATCCCTTCTGCTGCAGCTAAAGCCTCGTTGGTCAACAGAAACAATGCTTCAGCTGTTTTACATTAGAAGGTAAAATTCACATCGGGTGGCAGAGCGAGGATACTGGCAGAAGTCTTGGACTCAGAGTTGACCCAAGAGTTCCTTCCCTTGCATCATAGGAGAGGGCCCCAATGTGAATGACTTTTCTACCTAGTCTGTCCTGGTGTGAGCCACTGCGTACTAGCAGCAATCCCCCACAACGTGGCTTATTGAACACTCGTCTTGTGAAGTACTTCCTTGAGAAAACTTTTTTTGCATTATGTGAATTTAGAAAACACTCTTTCCTACACCCCTGTCTTGCCCATTCACAATGAATGTTAAAAGACCGTGTGGTCCTGCCTTAGAGAAAATCAGATGAATCCAGAGTTTTCCACTCTTATTTCCAATCTTACTTGATTTGCAGCCATCCTTCCCCTTCCCTCTTCTTGGGAACAGCTTCATAATTCCCACAAAATGTACCACAGGCCACAGTTTGGGAAATGTTCCTTAAGCTGTCAGACTGTCAGGCGTGGTCACGGCCACCTCAGGGCTGCTCTGCTTGCACGTCTAACCTGTCTGCCTCCTCCACGAATCCTCTGAGCACCCTGTTAAAGTGTACCTCAGGTTAAGTGATTTCTCATGATTAATAGTCAAATCTCTTCCTTCCCTACTTCCCCTCCCCCGTTCAATTTTTCCTTTAACCCGAAGAGCACTGTTCTAGCATAGGATCCCCCCAGCTTGCTTATAAACCCTCACTACTTACAGACATCTTTAGGTCTCCACTCTGCTTTGCTTAGAGTAAAGCTTCAATAAATATTGATGGGTAATTGAAGAATGCAAAGCAATGGACCTGGGTGATAGATTCTCTCCAGAAGCACAAGCATGATTAAGAGCACAGCTAACTCAGAGGCAGAGGAATGCCGGGGTTAGGCAGCGGCTCGACAGAATGGTTTGCACGTCTACCTGGAGCTCAATCCAGGAAGCGTGGGATTCAGAGCAGCATGACTAGGATCCAGAATGACATCACATCTTAAGAAATATGTGTGGAGGATGATGTATTCCTCTGGAACAAATCACAGTCCGTTTGACTACCTTTATTCTTTTAGTTAAAAAAGGTGCAAGAAAATCTCATTACTTTCATCCCACATCGAGTTTTTTTTATTCCCCAAGGATGCTGTTCAATCCTGAAAGCCCTTGAGAAGCTCCCCAAGGTACACTGTTTCTTGCTTTCACCACATCCCCCGCTTATAACGTTTTCTTATTTTGGTTCCTTGAAAAATGCTGTAACAGGCTTTTACTGTAAATAGTGGCTACTACCCTCAAATTTACCTCTCCCAGAAGAAAGACACAAAAGCAACTCCAGTGTGAAGTATAAGGAGGAGGTGGTAGCTATTACACCACTAGGATTCATATGGCATTATAAATTTCTATGAAAATGGGCATTACCGAGTATATGCTTTGCTTTCAGGCAACCTGGTTACCTTATAGAACATTCTGTTTCTTTTCTTTACTGCAGAGCATAAGTGGGTAATATTTCCAGCCATGAATCTACTAGATTTCTCTCTAGATAAATGATGGATAGATAAATAGATCAATAGAGAGAGATACATAGCTTTATATACTCCGGGATTATCATATCAACTTTTACTTTGTAAGTGTTAATTATGTTTTCTATATAACCTACATTTATTTTTTCAAAAAAATAATACATATTGAGCTTGTGAAAGCACCTACAGATAGGCACAGGAATTCATAAAATGTCCAAACACTTTCAATGTAGTATTTTTTTTTTACAAGTCTGATTGTGAGACATTTTATTTAATTTTACAAAGACGCAGCAAAATTATGAAATTCAACTCTGGACTTAAAGTGACAAAAAAGGCCTAGGATAACCACCTAATTTCTTCATTTTTAGCATTTTAATCAACCAGATGATGCATGTTGCATGCCATTCAGTTCAGTCTCTGTCCCAAAGAGCACCACGGACTTTATATAGACTTCATGTTGATGAGATGAAGAATGTGGGTGGTGTCATCAGGGAATGCCCCCTGGTGGAGCAGCATTTGGGCCTTCACATTTGGACAGTCACTGGGTGGGAATGGAGTTGGGGGTGTTTTTAGGCCTTGGGGATACTAATATGAATGGGGCAGAAATGATGAAATCACTGGTCTGGTCAGGGCAGTGTTCCAAATGGGACTGAAGTGCAGCCACTAAGTGAAAAGTAATGGAACATGATGCTGGGCACGTCCACTTTGGACAGCCTGCATTGGTCAGTGACAGTTTTACTTTCCTCCTAAGGGCCAGCCACTTTTACCTGTGATATTGCAACATACTGACCTGTCATAATCCATTATGTGGGATAGCAGAGTAATTTGATTCTAGGAAAAATAACTACTAGAGATTTTGTTTGACTTATTTTTATGTAAATTAAAGTTGCTATTTTTATAATCATGTGTGATAGGGATCTTAGCATACTGTAATATCTTCTATCATCCACTGCTTAAAGTTAGGCATGGCTCAGCCAGTTTGGCCACTTGGTGGGACAGAACAAGTAACATGCAGTGACATATGCACTGCATCCATCTGCATGGGGCCGAAGAGCATCAATCTAAGGGAAGATAGGTTGAACATGAAGAGCATGAACCAGTGCCAAAGCCTTCGTCATCAGACAGTAATCTATGTTCTCCTGGTGGCTACTCCTGGAATCTGTTCCCGATCTCACCCCCTGATGCATATCTGGGCCCTGACCTGATATAAAGCCATAAACACATGTCATACATAGGGACTCAAAGGACATTGCCTTTGGGGTCCTCTGACACAATGTCATACAGGGTGGAGAGAATACTTTGCCACGTATCTCCTCATTGGTATGAGGCAGCCAGAAGACAAGTGCTATAGAGTAGCTGGAAAGACTGAGGCATGAGGAATAGCCCAGATGCTGTGAGATACTCTGGAGGTTTCTAGAAGTACTTGAGGCAGGGCTCCATCAGATGGAAAAGGATACATATCAGGGTCTGACTTCCTGCCAAAGCAGGGAAGCAGTTAGTGGGTAAGCAGTGTTACTGTCATTCTCATGCATTCCCACGTGACCACTGAATGGGAAGAAAGGGGGTAGCCTTAGAGCTACAAGGCTAATTTTGTAAACACAAGGGATCCAGTGCCATATGTATGAACAGCACCCATCAGATAGACGGTGGCAGGGAGAGACACCTGAGAGTCTCAGTTATAAGTATCTGGTCCTGGAGCCATTGACATTTCAAATGGGTGATGTCTAGAGGAAAGTGATTTTCTACGATGAACCTAGTAGCCAGGTGTAGAAAGGTTTAATTAGAACATATATTTCAGACCAGGAGGCCAACTTAGGAATTTAATATGGTCAGCGTTGCAGTTGAAATCAGAAAATGTGTTAATGCTCTTGCTCTCCCCACTAGTTATTGTGTGGTCATGGGTAAGTTTTTTGCTTTCTGAACCCACTTCCTCACATATTAAGTGGTCCATGACATAAGTGTTCTGGTTTACCTTTCTTCCCCTTCTGCATCTCCGTCTCTAGTTCTTCTACCCAGAATGCTCTACTTCCTTGTCCAGGGCATATGGAATACTCTTACCTGGGTTTGCTCTCTCCCCAGCTCTCCCTTTGAAAGTATGGAAACCCTTGAAGAATGTTCTAAGAGTTGTTTTCCAGCTATTACTACTAGGGGACACATGAGGAAGCAAATAAGTACGTGAGAGTTTACAAAGCAATATTTTGTAAAAAGCTTTTCAGTAATTCTTTTGCATTTTCAAATTTAACTTTCCTGGTGCCTTTCAGGTTCACTGGTGACTCATTGGTTAGTTTTTTTTCCTGGAAGTTGACACTGCCCAACTCTGCTCTGTGTGACACTGGTATTGATATGAACTTCTCCTCCTTTGGTGTAGACTCTCTCTGTTCTTGCAGTGGTCACTAAAGAGAGTGATAGTGAGTACTCAAGGGGTCATTGTGGTCCATGAGATCCAAGGAGGAAAAGTGTGGTCTCTACTGAGAGCTCCATGCTAGCAGATTCCCAGTAATGTCTTCCAGGTTCCTGTGTGGTGTCCCATGCAGGGCAATTACTACAGTGATTATGTGGTAGTTCCATACCCCAGGTTGATCACCTATCCCTCCTGTGGCCTTTGGAGTATTCTTAACTGAAACCAATTGGGTATGAGCTAGGGAAAGGTACAAGGAGATAAGAAAGGAAAAATGTGCATTTGTGTCTGTGTGTCTTTATGGTATACACATAGGTGATGGAACTACTCAGAAAATGTGTGTGGGGGATGGAAATAATTTTAAACCTGTATTTCTACTCTTAGATAATATAAGATAATCAACTGGGCCCACCACACAGAAGGGGACTAAGGAATGTTGGTTCATTTCCTGGTGAAAGTAACTATAAAATTGTGAACAGGTCACATATATCATGATCCTTGTTACGTATTGGAATATATAACACAAAGCCTAGGACAAAGTATTGAAAGGTATTTCCAGCTCAAGTCCTTAAGTTCTTCTTGTCTCCCCCCTTCCCCCACCACAGTTCCCCTCTCTTCCCCCTTTTTGGTGGACTGGGGCTGATGCTGCTTTATATTGGTTAAGTTGCTTAGAACTTCATGGCCATGTGGGTTTTCTGCAGGGAGTTATTTTTCTCTCCTTGTTTGACTTGGTGGTGGCGGGTGCTTGGTGAAAGAATGTGAGAGCTCATTAGAGTTTATTGTACGGTGCAGCAGGGGGAAGTGAAATTATAGAAGCCAGGGGGCATGGGGGGGGCAGGGGGGAAAGGCAATTGCTAGACCAGTGCTGACACCAGTAACTTTTTACGAGGGTGAGTCAAAGCATCAGGGAGGCTGGAACCAAGTTTCTGCCCTCTTGAACCTATTACTGTAGATCATGACAGAGAATGGAGGGAAGGCAAGCCTCTCTCTCAGGCTGGCTAGGAAGAAAAACTAGAGTTATGGAGACTGATGCCAAGGTATTTGAACTCAACTAGTGGTTAGGGTGGGTGGAGATATTAGAAGAGACCATTAGTGTACCAAATATAGTAAAGAGACAATACCTGATTATCTAGAATAATGGTAAGCATGTCCCCAATGGAAAAAAAAATAGCTTCAGTGGGTGATTTCCATGGACATCTGAGGTTGTGACTTCTTCCCTCCATTTTTATCCCCTTGTGAGAATGAGGAATCAGTGTGATGCTCAGCTTGCCAGAGAAATACAGCATATTGTGGACGTGTGAAGCTTGAAAACTAGCCCCCTTAGTGGAGACGCTATGATAGCCCATCTTACCAACTCTTTGACCTTGAGAGTTGATAGGCAGAGTCAGGCATTGCTGGTGAGGCTGGTCCAAACTGACCGCTCTTGGCCAATCCCCCTGTGCCTCCTTTCCTCAGTCACAGGAGAGGCCACAGTTAGGAAAAGCATGAGTGGGTCCAAACTTGACTCTTCTCTATGCTGGTGGCACCTAGATCTTTGCATTTCCCAGAGGCACATTCTCCTGGGACACTTCTAACCCCTTGGGTGACCTCAGCTGTGCCAAGCCCAAGTGGGAGAACTGTTTCCTTCAACAAAGCAGGACTAGAACGAAATTAGTTAGAGCTTGCCCCAGGCCGCAGCTTCTAATGTGTGTCTTTACACTTTCATTTCCTCTGGTGTCAGTACACCGTGGATTGGCCTTGTTAGTTATTTTTTCCCTTCTTTCTTTTTCTCACTAATAAACACCTAAAGCTTCACCCATTAATAAAAAAAAGAAATGCAAACTGCAGTCACAGCCCACGATGGAGACAGTGTGTCTGTACCATAAGAAGTGTCAAATTGTTAGCACTTGCCCTCCACTCCCAACTCTGCCCAGCCCTTGAGCAAATGCTCTAGCTGCCGTCAGGTTCGGTAGTGGCAGGTGCACTCAGGCAGGGGTGCAGAGTGTGAGAAGAGAAGGGCTCTCTCTGAAATTCCTTAAAGCAGCATCCTGTCCTATATCAAAAGAATGCTGCATTGTGCAGGAGCACAGAGTCGGGTTACAGACACTGTTGGGTCTGGATGGCAGGTCTCTGTGCTTTCTGCTAGGTCGTGCTGCCTGCCCTGTGTGTGGTCACTATGGCGCTGCTCCATTAGGATTCTTGGAGAGCGAGGATGTCTTGGATGGCACTCAATGGTCTCCGCGCAGAACTGGAAACCAGCTGCAGTGAGGTTTTCATGCATGTGAAGAAGAGGCTGTGTGTAAGGGAAGCGGTGGGATGGAGCTGATTCTAAGACCCTGGGGTCCAGACATTTGGCCCGTAGCTTACACTGACTTACATTCCGGAGTCTCATTTGATACATCTCCTGGAGACAGAGGTGGATCGGCCCCCTCTGCTGACCTCAGGATCACCATGCACACCCCCAGCAGTGTTTCCTCCTGGGCTGGGGCAGTGGGAGCAACACACATATACTTGGCAGCATCTACCCACTGAGCACCAGACCCCACTCTGCTTTCCCTGAGAGCTCTGTTTTGGGCATATGTCCAGACGAAAGGTTTTCCCTTGTGGTTGCAATGCACAAAAATAGCAGTGGGAGAGTGCCCCCTTGAAGAATGACTGCCATCCTGTTGTGTCCTGGGGCTGTCTCCTCTCCCTGGCTACTCTTCCTGCAGACGAGCATGCTCCAACCAGATCTACCCTCCTTCTCTAGGCTCTCTCTGACCTTTATTTTAAGTATCTTGTGACATGTGTACATGTGTTTTTATTGCAAACTGCCTCAAATCCATTTGGATATGGATGCTATACAAATTATAAATAAATAAATACATGATAAAGAGAGGAGCTCTTCCCTGCCAGCTCTTTGCTTAAAAAGCAGCAAGTTTGCACTTGCGTGACTCTGCTTTTCCTGGGCCCCATGCCGGCAGCCAACAGGAGTGAAAACAAAATCTGTCCCTTTCAGCACCACACATTCCTCTCCTGAGCCTAGGGGAAGAGGTGGCAAGTACCATTCGCCAATCAGCAACCAGATAGCCTTGCCTTTCCTGAATTCCACATATTTAATGAAATTCCACCCACTTTGGGAGAGTCATGCTGGTAAATCAGGTAGCCTCAGCTTTTCCTACCAAATACAAGACACCTCTGCCTCATTCCTTCCACAGGGTTCTACACAGCCCCTGGCTCGCTTTCCTGTTGTGCCCTCCGCCTGTCCGTTGGGAACCTTGTTTTTCTCATCAGCAAATGCTCTGCCATCCTTCCTTTATTTTCAACGTCAGTGTCTTGGCACTTGCTTCCATGCAATCTCGGCTTCCCCTGAGCTCCCATCCCTTCCAGAGAGGGCATCTGCTTATTGTTTTGGTAGTCCCTTTAGACCTCTCTTGCTTACTCCTTAATCTTGCTCACTCTGTCTTTCAAGTCATTTTGCTGCCTTTGAACCCTGAAGCCCACCTCTTCTCTTTTCATTTTGAGCAGAGAACACTGGGCCCACCTAACAGGCTGTGGAAATCACTCTGGGTGATTCCCCTCCATCTTCTTTCACTTTGGCTTCCATTTCTCATGTCTGTTTTAGAAGTGGTCCTCCTTCTTAAGGCTCCGTCTTCAGCTTTGTCCTGAATTTCAGTCACTCCCTTCGATGGCAGCTCCTTGCCCCATCAGTTTGGCCCTGCTTTTTTCCTGACTTCATTTACTTCACCTCCCTGATTTCTACCCCCCATCTTTATATTTAAAAAATATTAATAAACTAGAAACCTTCATTCTACCTTGTTACCTCCACAGGCCGTTCTCCTCTTGCTGTTTTTCTTTTCAGCATCAGCCTTTTGGAAGGAATTGTTGGTATGTTGACATCCCTGCCTATTTTAGCCCCCTCACCATTACCAGGTGATTCCCAGTACCCACTACCATGAGGAAACTACTTTCTTAAATATTACCTGTAGCCCCTTATCTGCTAAGCCAAGTAATTCCTCCCACCTATATGCCTCTAAAATTGTTCCTTTTCCATGTCATTTGTTGCTTGATTGACCCCTTTGCTTTGTCTTCTCTCCTGAGATTTAGTTCTTAAATCCCAATGGTCTGCTTGACATCTCCTCCCACTTAAGGTTCTCCCCTTCACTCCATCCTATTCTTATAGTGAAACCAACTGGCTTCTTTCACCATCACACCTTTCTCCTGGTCTCTAAAATCTTGGTATTTCCTCTGAGTACTCCTTCTTCTGTGTCTCACACATCTGATCAGTCGATAGGTATTGTCATGTGTTCCCTCACCAATGTCTCTCACATCTCCTCTCTTCTTTCTGTTACTGCTGTCAGCCCCCTGCTTCAGAGATCTCTGCCTCCTCCCAAAGCTGTCTGCTAAATGTCATAGATATTTGGAGGGTGGAATTCATTTTTAGCCTGAAACAAAGATGATTCTCTTCTTCACTCCTCTCACCTCACTATGGATATATAGACTATGATGAAAATCAGAATGTACTCCTAATGATGGTTTTCTTGTGTTGGATGATATAACTTTATTTAGCCTATGGTATTTTTTATGGAAAAATGATACTGTTTTTAAGTCAGGTTGCCCTATGCTGACTGACCTATTTACTTAGAAAGAACAGAGAAATCAGGAGTAGCTTGGGGTAGGCAAAGGTCAGAGGTTGATCACGAGGAGAAACCCAGAAAAAGAGAATGCCCACAGAAGATGGGGGAGAGTAGGAGACATTTTAGCAGTTAGGCTTCAAAATAAGACCAGAGAGTTTTAAATGGAGTTTATTGCTTCTAAAGTAGTGTTGATGTCATATTTAACATTCTAACTCTATAGCAAAGAATGAACAAGGAGAGGAGGGGGGAAAACTTGAAAAGATTAGAGACAACATGTAGTGAAGAGCAGGAAAACCCTTGCAAAACTGTAATAGCAGAGGCTTTATTGCAGCAAAAACATTTTATGCCTTTTGCTCTATATGTTTATATGTAGTATTTATACTTATAAGTTAATTTTATTCATTTCTGTGTTGCTTTATGGATAGATAATTGTATTTTTCAATGCAAAAGAGTAGGCCATTATACATGTGTACACACACACACACACACACACACACGTCCTTCAAATTCTTTTTCATTGCTTTTCTTGTGCTACTTAAAAGAGAGTCCTGCTAAATTTTTGGATATGCTAAAGAGATACCACCAGCCTTCCAGTAGTATAAAGCAAATAAAGATGAGTACTAAGAAATGTTAAATAGCCTCCTTGGATCTCACTTTATTAAAAAAAAAATATTGTGGTAAAGTATATATACCAGAATTTGACATTTGAACTATCGGAAGTGTCCCATTCACTAACATTAGTTACATTCGCAATGTTGTGCAGCCGTCTATTTCCACTTTCTCCCCCTCAATCCAAACAGGAGTCTGTAACAGTTAAGCCACAACTCCCCATTTCCCTCACCCCCAGTCTCTGGTAACATCTAATCTGGTAATATCTATCTATGTTCTATCTCTTGGGATTTCCTTCTTCTACTATAAGTGAAATCATATGATATTTGGCTTTTTGTGCCTGGCTTAGCATATTTTCAAGGTTCATCTATGTTGTTGCACGTATCAGAGCTGTATTCTTTTTTTTTTTTTTGATTGAGTAGTATTCCATTATATGTATATATCACATTTTGTTAATCTATTCACCCATCAGTGGACACTTAGTTATTTCTACTTTGGAGTTATTATAAATAATGCTTCACTAAACTTTGGCACACAGGTATTTGCTTTGGTCTCTGTTTTGAATTCTTTGGGGTATATACACATATACCATATATATATGGTATTCTTTGGGGTATACACACCTATACATATGTGTGTGTGTGTGTGTGTGTGTGTGTGTGTGTATTCCACTTTGAGAGTGGAATTGCTGGGTTACATGTTAATTTTTTATTTGATTTTTGAGGAACTGCCAAGTTGTTTTTCAGAGTAGCTGCACCATTTTACATTCCCATCAGCAGTGTCTCAGGGTTCCAATTTCTCCATATCCTTGTCAACCATTATATTCCATTTTTAAAATTATAGCCATTCTAGTAGATGTGAAGTTGTACCTCATCGTGGTTTTCATTTGCATTTCCCTAGTGACTAATGATGTTGAACATCTTTTCATGTGATTGGCCATTTGTATATCATCTTTGGAGAAGTGTCTATTCAAGTTTTGGAATTGGGCCGTTTGTCTTTTTGTTGCTGAATTGTTGGAATTAGTTATGTATTCCGAATATTAATTATACCCTATCATATGTAAGATTTGCAAATTTTCTCTCCTATTCTGTAAGTTGGCTTTTCACTTTCTAGATAATGTCCTTTGATGCACAAAAGGTTTTACTTTTTATGAAGTCTGATTTATTTTTTCTCTTGTTTCTCTTACTTTTGATGTCATATCTAAGAAGTCACTACTAAATGAAATTTCATGAAGATTTACCCCTATTTTTTTTACTGTGAGTTTTATGGCTTTAGCTCTCATATATAGATATTCATCCATTTTGAGTTAATTTTTATATATGATGTGAAATGGGTGTTCAACTTCATTCTTTTACATGTGGCAGTTCGGTTGTACCAACAGTGCTGTTAAAGACTGTTCTTTTGTTCTTTTCCTAGGGAAGGGGCATGGCACCCTTGTCAAAAGTTAATTGGTCATAGAAACATGGGTTTATTTCTGGACTCTCAATTGTTTTAATGCTGTATGTTTATACTTACGTCAGTATCAAACTGCTTTTGTTACTTTAGCTTTGTAGTAAGTTTTGAATTTAGGAAATTAGAATCCTCTGACTTTGTTCTTTTTCAGGATTGTTTTGGCTATTTGGGGCCTTTTGTACTAACACATGAATCGGAAGGATCAATTCCATTTCTGCAAAAAGGATGTTGGAATTTTGATAAGTTGTCATCTTTGCAATATTATGTCTTCCTACCCATGAACATAGCATATCTTTCCAATTCTTAAGTTTCCTTTAATTTCTTTGGAAAGTGTTTTATATTTTTCAGTATACATGCCTTTCATCTTTTTGGTTAAATGTATTTCTAAGCATTTTATCCTTCAGATGCTGTTGTAGATGGAATTGTTTCTCACATTTTTTTTAGGATTGTTCATTGTAGGTGTATAGACTCACAAATAATTTTTGTGTGTTGAGCTTGTACTTTGTAACTTAGCTGAATCTGTTAGTATATCTACTAACTCTCCTGTGGATTCTTTGGGATTTTCTATACATTAAGATCATGTCATTTGCAAATAGAGATAGTTTTATTTCTTCCTTTCCAATTTGAGTGACTTTTATTTATTGTTTTTCTTGCCTAAATTGCTCTGGCTAGAACTTCCAGTATACTGTTGAATAGCCAGTGTAAAAGAGGGTATCCTTGTCTGATTCCTGATCCTAGGGAGAGAGCTTTTGGTCCTTCTCCATTGAGAATAATGTTAACTGTGGGTTTTCATAAATACCTTTTATTATGGTGAGGGATTTCCCTTCTATTTCACTTTCTTGAGGGTGGTGGTGGTGTTGTATATCAGGTAAAAAAATAGACTCAAAATGGATGAAAGACCTAAGTGTAAAACAAGAATCCATCAAAATCCTAGAGAAAAACACAGGGAGTAACCTCTTCCACCTAGGCTGCAACAACTTCTTGCTAGACACATCTCCAAAGGCAAGGGAAACAAAGGCAAAAATGAACTTTTGGGACTTAATCAAGATAAAAAGCTTTTGCAGAGCAAAGGAAACAGTCGACAAAACCAAAAGACAACCGACAGAATGGGAGAAGATATTTGCAAATGACACATCAGATAAACGGCTAGTATTCAAAATCTATAATGAGGTTTTCAAACTCAACACCCAAAGAACAAATAATCCAATCAAGAAATGGGCAGAAGACATGAACAGACATTTCCCTAGAGAAGACATCCAGATGGCCAACAGACACATGAAAAAATGTGCAACATCACTTGGCATCAGGGAAATACAAATCAGAACCATAATGAGATACCACCAATCAGAATGGCTAAAATTAACAGATGTTGACAAGGATGTGGAGAAAGGGGAACCCTCCTACACTGTTGGTGGGAACGCAAGCTGATGCAACCACTCTGGAAAACAGTATGGAACTTCCTCAAAAAGTTGAAAATAGAGCTACTGTATGACCCAGCAATTGTGCTGCTGGGTATTTACCCCAAAGATACAGATGTAGTGAAAAGAAAGGGCACCTGCACTCCAATGTTTATAGCAGCAATATCCACAATAGCCAAACTATGGAAAGAGCCCAGTTGTCCATCGACAGATGAATGGATAAAGAAGATGTGGCATATATATAATGTAATGCTACTCAGCCATAAAAAAATGGAATCTTGCCATTTGCAATGATGTGGATGGAACTAGAGGGTATTATACTAAGTGAAATAAGTCAATCAGGAAAGACAATTATCATATGATCTCACTCATATGTTGAATTTAAGAAACAAAACAGAGGATCATCAGGGAAGAGAGGGAAAATAAAAACAAAACCTAACCAGAGAAGGAGACAAACCATGAGACTCTTAGTCATAGGAAACAACCTGAGGGTTGCTGGAGGGGAGGAGGTGAAGGGATGGGGTAACTGGGTGATGGACATTAAGGAGGGCGTGTGATATGATGAGCACTGGGTGTTATATAAGACTGATGAATCACAGACCTGTACCTCTGAAACAAATAATACATTATATGTTAATTAATTGAATGAAAATAGTTAAAAAAAAAGAAGGACCTAACTTTACATCTTAAGGAACTAGAAAAAGAAGAGCATATTAAACCCAAAGCTAGCAGAAGTAAAAAACGGTACAGAGTGGTATGAATAAAATAGAGAACAGAAAAACAACACAGAGAATCAATGAAATTGAGAGTTGGTTCTTTGAAAAGGTTAACAAAGTTAACAAACTTCTAGCTAGATTGACGAAAGGAAAAAAAGAAAGATGTAAATAACTAAAATTACTGATAAAGAAGGACTGACTTACTATATGCTGTCTATGTCTTATTATTCTTTGTCCTGCATATCCCCCATTACAGTCTTCTTTTATGTTTGATTGATATTTTTGTAGTGAACCATTTTGATTCCCTTCTCATTTCTTTTGATATATTTTTAATATATTTTCTTCATGGTCACCATGGAGATTACATTTAACATCCCAAATTTATAACAATCTAATTAAAATTTATACTAACTTATCTTCAATAGCATACAGAAATTGCTTCTGTATAGCTTTGTCTTCCAGCCCTCCTTAATGTGGTCTCATATAGTATCTTTGTACATTGTGGACCCCAAAATAAAGATTTATAATTACTTTCTGTGCTTTTGTTTTTTAAATCCTGTAGGAAATAACAAATAGAAACCAAAATACAACAATACTAGATTTTATATTTTCTCATGTATTTACTTTTACCAGAGATCTCTATTTCTCATGTCTTTAAGTTACTGTCTGGTGTCCTACATTTTAACCTAAAGGACTCACTTTAATATTTCTTATAGGGAAGGGCTAGTGGTAATGAGCTCCCTGAACTTTCTTTTAGCTGGGAACGTCTTAATTTATTTATCATTTTTGAAGGACAGTTTTGCCAAATATAGGGTTCTTGGTTGACAGTTCTTTTTTTTTTTTTTTTTTTCCCTTTCAGCACTTAGAATGTCATCCTGCTGTCCTCTGGCCTTCATAGTTTCTGATGAGAAATCAACTGTTAATCTTATTAGGATCCCTTATGTAATGAGTTGCTTCTCTTATTGCTTTTAAGATTCTCTTTTTGTCTTTTGATAGTTTATAATGTCTCTGTGTGCATCTTTTTGAGTTTATCTTACTTGGGATTTGTTGAGCTTCATGGATTGATAGATTCATGTCTTTCATCAAATTTGGGAAGTTTTGAGTTAGTATTTTTTACAAATATTTTTTCTGTCCCCTTATTTCCCCTCTCATCTCCTTCTAGAGAATGTGTGTGTTGGTTTTTTGATGGTAGTCCACTTTTACTTTTACTTTTTTTAAAAAAAATTATTCTTTCTATTCAGACTGAGTAATTTCAGTTGTCCTATATTCAGGTTCACTAATTCTTTCGTCATCAGGCTTAAAATAATTATTGAACCCCTTTAGTGAATTTTTCATTTCAGTTATTATAGTTTTCAGCATGAGAATTTTTGATACCTCTTTATAATTTCTGTCTCTTTATTGATCTTCTCATTTTGCTGATACATTGTTTTTCTGATTTCCTTTAGTTCTTTAGCCATGTTTTTCTTAAACTATTAGTGTATATTTAAGGCAGTTGTTTTAAAGTCTTTATCAATTCTAATTTTTAGATTTCCTCAGAGATGGTTTCTGTTCATTAATTTTGTTCCTTTAATTGAACCATATTTTCCTGTTTCTTTGTATGCCTTGTGATTCTTTGTTTCAAACTAGACATTTGAATATTATACTATAGTAACTCTGGAAAACAGATTTACCACCTTTTCCTAGGGTTTGCTGTTTTTTGCTTGCCGAATGCTAGTAGTTCATTGGTTTAACAGCTATCCCAAACTGTTTTTGCAGACTGTATTCCTTGTTATGTATGGCCACTGAAGTCTATGTCCCTTAGCTTGTGTTCAGCTAATATTTTGACAGAAATTTCCTTGAATTCCAGAGCTGAACAAACAAACAAACACCTCTCCCAGTCTTAGTAGATGGGCACTCCTTCAATATTTAGGCTTACACTGAACCTAGGAATCAGCCTGAGGTGAATGCTTAATGTATTCTTAACCCTCTTCTGGACATTCATTTTCCCTGGGGTATACACATGGTTTTCTAAATTTCCCTGTGTATATGACTGCTTTTATATATTCTAGTTTACTGAAGAAACTCTTCCCAGCTTTTGTTCCCAGGCCTTAGGAAGTTTGTTGTAGGTTTTGACTATAATCTTTTGTCCCAGACATCTGAGTGTTGTTAGTTTAGCTTGTGGTATTTTTGAACAATGCAAATTGCTTTTCTGCTCTGAGTTCCTAGTTATGTGAAACAGATGAGTACCTTTTATCAGTCTTTCATATCACTCTTGGTTAAAACAGACATATACAGTCTCTTGTGGATAAGCTTTACTTTGCTCCATCCTGAATCAGAGCCTGTAATCTTAACAGTGGGAATTGAGACTGTTGCTGCATTAATATTGCCACTGTTCTGGGGAGGGGATGGGCATGGGTGAGTAAAAATGCCACAAAGCTCCCCTGGTATCTTGAAGTTGCCTTTTTCTTAATGCTACATTCACTTGGTTGCTGTAAACTTTGTTTTTCAGAGTTCTGATAGAGTTGATTCTGACAGTTTTTGTTTGTCTTTTAATATTTCTGTGGAACAGTGAGACCCTAGATCTGTCTATTGCCATTTTGCTGGTAATACTCCCATCCTAAAATTAACCACTTAGTTGTTTTGGAAAGGTTTATGAGAAGCTCACAATTTCAGAATTGGAAAAAGCTTTTGAGATTGTGTAGCCTGGTGGTTTATAACCCTTATCCCCAGGGGTTTCATGGAATTCCCTTAGGTCTGCCTCAGAACCTCAGAATGTTGGAGCCTCTTTACTATCCCTTTTCTTCGTCTTTACCTAGAATCTCTCAGACTTTGTCACCCTTACTTTTATTTTTTTAAATGGTATGCTTTCATTGGAAACGAGTTTTTGGCTTAAAATTTTTCAGAAACCAATGGTTCATTTCAAGTGCTTAGTTCAGAACTAGGCAAGGAATATTCAGGTTCCGTAGTCAAAGTCACCCAGTTTCCCAGCTACTCAGAGAGGTAGCTGGACTGGGACATGTAGGCATTCTTGGTAGGATCATAACTTGGTGCCTTTGTTCAACATTTAGCTAGAGCCAAGGCACTGTGTTATGTAGGGGAAGGTAGGAAGAGCTTGTTGTGGCACTCCTCAATCCTTTTCTATCATCCTGAACAATCCAATCCTGGCTCCAAATTTGTACCCTCTTTCAGCACAGCTAGCCTCCAAATTTGACCAGATTGAATCTTCTTGGAGGGAAACTTGTCAACTATTGTTACTGGAGAATGCCTCCTGGAGCATTCACTCCTCCTACCATCATCTGAAGACTTAACAAATTATCTTTTCTTACCACATACCATTCTCTTCCCTAGAGGAGATCTAGAAAATAACATTTTCTTCATTTTGTTACATTTTCAATTCCATTTATGTATGGCAACTAGTTCTGAGTATGAGAATATTGTATAGTAATAGTGAACTTTTTTTTTTCATTTTTCACTGTTTTTGAGCAACAAAACAGAGCTTAAGTGGTTATTGAACAAGACATTGATACCCAGGAAGGACATGGGACACCATATGTATTATCAAGCTAGACTTAAAGAGGGGTTGGAGAATTTCTGCT
Organism: Ailuropoda melanoleuca; assembly: GCF_002007445.2. Classification (NCBI taxonomy): domain Eukaryota; kingdom Metazoa; phylum Chordata; class Mammalia; order Carnivora; family Ursidae; genus Ailuropoda; species Ailuropoda melanoleuca. The sequence continues at coordinate 83,841,019 of NC_048221.1, read as the reverse complement.
GAGAGGAAATAGCAGTCTTCATTGGGTGGATTTCACTGCAGTTATTAAAAGAGTGATCTGGTCTGATGCAGTGAACCTCTCACAGTCTTTTAGAATCCTAAGATTCCATCTTCTGTAGTTATTAAATAATACCTCATTTTGCATATGTTTTATGGATATGATAAGTTTTATTTTCTTTGTTTTAATTTTTATATATATTAATATATGTAGAAGTATGTAATGTTTATATACACACACATATATACACATATATAAATATGTAACATTTGTATATACACACATTTTTATTGATAGATTGTATAAAAGTATGAAAAGCATAATAATATCACTCAGAAGTTTGTAGGAGCAGCAGTTTTCAATCCTTGTATTATTATATCTAAATAGAAAACAATCAGCTTGGAGGTTTTCTTGCTGACTGGTGTATTGACATGATTGTGATACCTCCAGCTGGCTTTTTCACACTGAATGACAATTACACACATGCCCCATGATAGTTGATGCTCACAGAGCATAAAGAGAAAGGAAAACAGTGATCTTAGGTCCATGAGGGAAGGCTATAACCACGGACAAAGTAAGCAAAGAGAAACCTAGCTAATTGAAAGGGAGGATAGTTAAAATTTAGCAGTGTTGAATTGGGAATAGCATCAGTGTCAAAAGGAACTTGAATTTCACTGGATGATTGAAAAATAACATGGCAAATTGTTTCTTCCTCCAAATTTATGGAACCAAAATAAGCCAAGAACTCCCTCCCCCCACCCTTGTCATAAAAGGGAGCCATTGAATATATAGGTCTGGAATGAGTTTGGATAGAAGATATTATTTTCTAAAATCTGAAATGTATTTTACCTTTTTGCATATTTTAACTGTGAAATTATGGTTATGTAGCTTTGCATTCACATGAACAGTAGTGCTTCCTGTTTGAATGTTCTAAGTATCTGAGTCTCTGTACCACCATGTAACTCCCTCCCCAACTCAGAGTAATAATACTTATGATTTTTAAGGTAAGGAATAATATGTACATATGAAATTAGTAATAAACAATGAACAGTGACATATTAAGGCAAAAAAAAATTAAAAATCCTCCTCTGCATGCTTCTCAAAGGTACCTGCATTATATAGTGGAAAGATCTTGGTGGAAATTCGCGAAGCTTGGATTCAAGTCTGCACTCTGCTACTTAGCATGTGTTTTGTCAAATCACTTTTGTTCTCACAGCCTTTCTCCCCCCTCAAATTTGCACTATGGAGATAGGAATTTTGCTTTCTAATCCCTGGGTTATTTTGAAATAATATGTAGGAAACCATTTGAAAAAAAAGGATATGCAAATGATGTGGATAGTGATGCTCCCAACTACAAATTAATCTTTTCAAAAATTATGGTTCTTAAATATGGTATTTTCTATTTTTCAAGACAAAATATAACCAATAACCAGCCATCTTTCCATGAAATAAGAAACATTTAATTACCATTTTTACCTGAATCGACAATGGAGAATCATGGAAAAAGAGCTAGGTAGAAGCAGAAATTAACTAACTTCTATCAACTAACAGAGCTTGTGTGTGTTGCTTCAAACCTCCAAGGCTTTACTTTTTTATAGTTCAAATGCAAATACTCTATCTTCTGTGTTCCTTTAAATTGTTAGGATTTGGTAAGTTTTATCTTCATTTATCCTATTGTGTACACACACACACACACACACACACACACACACACACACACACTCCTGTCTACCACTTTTTCCTTCCCCTGGCCAACTTTAACAAGGTCTTCATGACTCAGCTCAGACGTTTTATCTTCCAAGAATTCTTCTCTCATTTCTCCTTCCCACCTCACTCTAGCTTAACTAAGTCTTTTCTGTGTTATTTTGCTGTATCATTGAATTCTGCTATTTGGTTAAAAAGTGTGTATGTGTCTTTTACCCCCAAGTACAATCTAAGACTCCTGAAGAAATAGAGGTCATGTACTATTCATATGGGGACTGGCATTAGTAAATTCTTAGTAAATGTTTCTTTACTAAGTGAATAAATGAATGAATGGATAATATATGAGAAGCTCTTTGAAAAGAAAAGACAATGTGTAATGTGATATTTTTCAAATATAACTGCAGAAGGAAGAAACATTTGTCTAGTTAGATAGTACTATATTTGGAAGCAAGAAATCAGTTATTGGGCCATTTCTACTAATTCGATGAGTAACTCCAGGAAAATCACTTAAGCTCTCTGCATTTAACTTCCCATTCAAAAATGGGGCAATCTGCGTTTCCCATTGCCTGCTTCATTAAGGATGTTACAGAGGCCAAAATTGGAGCAATTACATGATATCTACTGATTTTTAAAAATAAAGTGGTATTATGCATTTCGGGGGATACATAAATACCAGTTCATAGTCAAACACATATCTTATACTATATACTGAGAAATTCCTGCAAAGTTTTCTCTAAACAATTTAAAATTAAATAACATTTTAAATGGACTGAAGATTTATATTTAAAGCATAGTTTTGTTCTATGCCAGTTTTATAGCGTACAGAATCCTTTTGAAAGGGAACAATTAATTTGTTTTATAATTTAGAATTTTCTTGTAATACCAGTCTCTTGAAGTAGCAGCCTCCTAGATCCCTCTGACTATGTCCCCTCTTCTGCCTGGCAAGCCATTGTTGAGTGACATTGGAGAAGTACTATCCCCCACTGAACTGCCTGTATTGTCTTTGGGAGGTTGAATTTTTGTTCAGGAATTCAACCTCTGTCTTGCAAGTGCTAATTTTCAGAATTGTGCACAGATATTTGTGTCTTGGAGAAATAAGTAAAGAAGGTGATTCTTTCCAGCACATCGGGAAATCTTGCTTCTAAACTGAGATAAAAGATACAACTCAATAATTCCCTAAAGGATTGGGGATTATTTTTTCTTTTTAAAACAAAATGTGTTTGTTTCTTTGTTTGTTTGTTTAGAAATTGACCTCAGATAGAGTAACAAATCCATAGTTAATTTCTCATGTAATTATGGTGTTACTTATCCCCACTTTATCAGGACACTTCTTGTTCTCACCTGGGCAAGAATATAATTTAGGCTTTGCTTATTACTCTCCAATTAAGAATACAAACTACATAGTGTTTATATTTTCCTTCTTAAGAAATTACCGTGGAGCTGATTTCCTTAAGTGTTCCCCTCTATGCTTCTGTATGAACTGTTTCATGGGAGTAGGACATCTCTGTCTTGATTGCTTTTTTCTTTTTGAATCAACTTCATCGAAGTAACCTATATGTACAATAAATTGTACCCATGTAAAATCCATGTAGCCACCACCACAATCAAGGTGCAGGGTGTTTCCAGCTACCCCCAAAAGATCCCTCATGTCTGTTTGCATTCACTCCCATTCCATCCCCTCCCTAGGCAATCACAGATTTGCTTTCTGTCTGCATAGATTAGTTTGCATGATGCCTTTTATTGAGCCCACGTTCTTGGAGTTGAGTTTCTTTATGGGGAGTCAAACTGCATGGTTGGAGTGAAGGAGAAGGCAGAGCTAGCCATCACTAAACCACTTGGATGGGGGGGGTCTAATATTTACTTTTTTACATGTTCACCATTTAGTGTTGTTTTCCTTTGACCATGTTGTTTTCCTTTGACCATGTAAACTTAGGAGATATAAACTCTTATTTTTAGGAGCACAGAACTTTGTTCCACTCAAATTTTGAAAGTGGTCAAGGGACAGGGTCAAGACTACTCACCTTCTTTTGACTTTAGCACAATGGTTCTGATCACTGGACATGTGACTTTATATGGCTAAGAGTCAAGTGCTATTGGTGAAATGTTTGCAAAAGGATTGGCATGAAATCGCCTGACTTGTATTTTATGCCTGTGCCACAGTCCAGAAATAAACATTACATTTCTTTCTCTAAATATATTTGTGTCCTCGATAGCCAGCTGACAACTATTGTCTTTTTTGGTTTTTCCAGTTAAATAGCAATTGTTTTGGATGAAGGAATGGCACTGTTTAAAACTCTTTCACTCTGAAGAGTCTTCTGGGTGAGAAGAAAAATAGATTTCCAGTCTTAAGAATCAAATGGCCAATGTGTAATGTGATATTGTCAGTCTTATGACTTTGCCCCGACATTTAAAAATTTTGTTCAATTGGGCTCTAACCTGTTTCAAAGTAGAGTTGTGAAGCTTCCCTAATAGGACTGTTCTAGACACAGGTGCTTTTCTAGCTTCTAGAAGTACCCTTTTCTTCATGTTGTTTAGTGGAAAAAATGACTTTTAACCTTTCAATGCCTAAGTTTCCTTTCTCCTTTTTAAGAAGACTTAATTAACCCAGTTCATTTAAATGTAACCTATTGTTTAGAAATTTCTGGGGGCATAATTTACTTAAAGCAGTAAGTCAGATTTTTTCCTTTCTCCTCCCTTTTATTCTTTTATAGGCAAGAACTGTATGCAGATTATTGAGAGAGGAAAAATAATATCTGAAAAGGTGGCTTTCTTAAAAGGCGCCAGTAGTATTAGTGTCATGTCTGAAGCACCCATTTGTGTCAACTGTACAGACCTTTCAATGGAAAATTGTGCTGTGCTACCTTTTAAAGTATGAAATGCTAATTTGGGATTTACAGTTTTTGAACTGGAGGGCTGCATTTTGCATGGGATTTTGTTTAATTTCCCAGTGAAAAAAGGCATTTGAAACACAACTGCCTACAGCCAACTGTCAACAAAAATCAACTGTAATAGCACAGAGCCTGTCACTGATGTATGTGGTGATGTGGTAATCTTCTCAATTTAGCTGGATATTTCTTCTCCGTACAAAATAGCTGAAAGTCTTGCTAGGCATTTGTGAATATCGGGAGGCATTATTAGGCTGATAATGGGGCCAGATTAAGGAAGTGTACACTGGTTCAAAGTGTCAGTTAAAGAGACACAGGATGGGACAATGCATGGCCCTCGATCTAAGGGACTCTTCATATTTCAGGTTTGCTAAAGATTTGGGCGATAGCATGCTGAGTTCCATCTGCTGTGAAAGTGGCTTTCTGGGGAAAAAAATAAAGTTGTTATGCTATTTTTTCCCCCAGAAATCTGTTTTTGTTTATCAAGAGGGTGAAATAAAAAATCTCTGGAACTGGAAGTGAGGAGGGCAGAGTAGGGGAATCTTGGAAGTGAGACTGGTCAGTATTACTCTCCCCACAGTGTGGAGAGGAGGTGATTCAGACCTGGCATCTTTCCACCCTAAGTTAGAACTGTCTAAAAGTTGGGAGAAGAGAATTTTTCTGGAGTCTCTGTATTTTAGTAGTGGGACCCCCTTTGGATTCCAAATAACAACTGGCAAATGCGAGGCAAAAAATAAAGCTGCGTATAACCTATCCTTTGGCAAGGCACAAAGTTGGCACTTATTAGCTGTCATCAAAACACAGCATTAGTGAAGCTTCTCATATCAAATGGGTATTTAGAATCGAATGGCACTTTACGTTACCATTTGCTTTTTTGTTTGTTTGCTTTTTAAGTGAGCCATCTTCAAATCTGGCCCCACCATTTATTAGCTCCATCGTAGCTCAGCTCTCTGTTTAAGTTTCTTCATCTCAGAATTGGATTAATAATCATGCCTATCTCATAGAGATTTTGTGAGAAATTATTTAATAGATATGAAGAACTTAGAACATTGCTTGACATATAATAAGTATCATAGGATGAGCTTTTGTTGTCATCATCATCATTGATATAAGCAACATATTTACAGTTATCAAATAATCATGGCAAAAGGATAGAAAGAGGAACATACTAGCACATCTGCCACATAACCTGTTGTGAAAGGTATATTCAGTTTTTCTTAGTCATTGTGTTTTCATATGTAGATGGAAGATAAGAGTGAATTGTGTCATCTCAGCTACAGGGAATATGTTCTCAGATACTTCTAAATAGCAGCAAGGCTAATGGGAATTTGTGAGTGTCCTGGCCTGTTTGCGTACTGCCTGCCCAGTACCCCTTTCTCTGTGGCTCTGCTCTTCTACAGCCCCTGCTTCCCGTGTGACCTTGATTTCTTTCCTTCCTTGCTTACTTTGACCCATGGTGATAGATCAAGGGTGGACCTCTGGTGAAGGTGTGTGGCCCCAGATAGGCACGTCGGTGACATGTCTTGGCACACCCCTAAGAACAGCTAGGTTGAACCAATCTAATTCCTTTCTCCACAGTTCTGTGATTGAGTACTGAGGTATGATTGTCAGTTATCAGTAGGTACCCAGATTTAAAGACGATGAGAATGGAGAGAAGGGTATGGTTAGATATGGCTTTGGCAGTTATGTACAAATTAAAGCTCTGGTAAAACAATGGACCAAAGAGAACAGCAGCGACACCATGAGAGAGAATCTTTGAGGCTGCCTGTCTTTCTGTTTCCTGAGCTTTCACAACCACAGTTTTTCCAGATCTCCTGAGACCTCTTAATGTCCCTACAACAAACTTCCCATCCTCTTGACTTCCCACTCATTTGAGAAGGTCTCTGTTCCTTGCAACCAGTCAGGACACAGAGAGTCTAAGGTTCCATGTGTGAATAAGAAAGTAAAGGTTTCTGCCGGTGAGTAAAAAACACTGCCTGTAATGGAATTAAAATAACACTTGACGGGATGGTCAGGGTAATTTCCATTATCCATATTCAAAGTCTTAGGAATGAAAGGTTAGCAGAAATAAAGGAATGGGCAATTATCTCTAGGTTCTAGTGGACTGATAAGGTCTCTGCACACATGGTATTACTTTTTAATGGAGCAGTCATATAGATGATCAATGAGTAAATATAAATAAACATGGTAACAGTAATTATAGGCTGAGATGACTTCAATGAAGGCAATAAATAAGGAGTAAAACGAGGAGATCCGTTGGAAGTTTGCTGAAGTGTGTTCTTTAGCACCAAATGATTTTGTTGGGGCACTGCCAGTGTTCTCTGAGTGAAAAGTCCCATATGACCTTAATCCATTCATTCCCTTCCTTGGCCTTGGCCAGTGATAATGGACTGCGAATGGATCTCTGATGGAAAAGTGTAGCCCAAGAAAGGCATAGGTATATGTATAAGTATATATGGGATCAACATATACTCCAGATAGATATGGACCACTCCTGGCAAGACATAAAGCTTTTCTGCCTTTTATTTTCAAAGATGACTCCAAAAACAAGCATTATATTTTTGATTTTTTTCTCTGTTTGGAATGGATTTGGATAGTAGATAATGGAACAATTTAATGAGCCTACCTTTTACTAGGCAATGTGCAAGATCCTTTCCATAATCCTCTGATTTAATGAGCAAAACCATCCACCCTCACCTTGTAATCATTGGCATTTGTATATACAGTGACTACCTGCGAGTCAGGCTTCTGTCTAGATGTGGAAAGGAGCGTTTCTCTGTAGACTAAAGGGTGTTTTCATCTGCTGCCTGTTTCCTCCAGCGTCAAGTTCTAGCCTGAATACAGACTTTTAATGAGCAACCCATATGTAAATAATTAGTGTAAGAGAGGAATTAACTATCATTACTCAATTGCTTTTTTTTTCTTTTTAGAAATGATTTGCTATTCAGTTTTAAGCTTTCCAACTATTTTGTTGGGGATCCAACTTGGAGAAAAGAAGTGTTTTTTGTTCTCATTATCACTTTCAGTTAAAACTGCATAGTTAATTTCCAGAGGTAGACATCCCCTTGAGTACGTATGATAGGAAATAGAGAAATTGCTGTTCTGTGCTTTGAGGATTGAGAGATCTAGAACTTAGGGGAGGAGGGAAAATACCAGGTGTAAGGTTGAATATGATGTAGTGGAATTTCGTGAGCATAGAAAATTCTGCCACTAAATACATGAACAATTCTCTTGAGTTCTTCCCAGGATGCCAAACAGGTGGTCTCAGTAGGAACTTTTTCTTCTTCAGGGTTTTTATATGTTAAAAAAAAAAAAAAGTTAAGCAGGTACAAGCGCACTGACAAATAAGCTGTGGGGTGCAGTAGTGTGGTCAGGAGCACTGTGGGCTGCTTCTCTAGAAAGTGAGTGTTGACTGATTAGGGTGTTTTTCCAGTGGTACTAACCATGACATCTAAATAGGTCCTTTGCTGATGATATTTCTCCTTCTTTTTTACTGTGCACTTTTCATTCAGAGGCACTTAAGTATGATGATAAAGATAGAGCCATCACCACCCCATTGTCCATCAGAAATGACATGTCATGAAATAATTATTCCAGGCAAAGTGGTGATGTTTTTTTCTTCACAGTGCCATTTTATCCCAAGGACAGGATCTATCTCTTTTTCTCTTCAGAGGGTTAGGCTTAGACCAAGTGTGAGACTATATGCATTTTTCTTCTCATGAGCTCAGTATTCTCTGATGTTCGTCATACATTTACTCAAAAATACTGACCCAGAGCCTAATGTGTGCCAGAAGCCACTGGAGATGCAGCAGTAAACAGAACAGACAAGGTCTTTGCTCACATGAGATTATATTCTAGTAAGGAAGACAGATAATCAAGCAAATATAAACAAGGTAATTATAGATGGTGATGATTACCAGGAAAAAAAGTTTATCCAGTTGGTGCTCAGGGCCATCCCCTCCTCAAACCAAACCTCCAACACGCCTTCTTTGTCTTTGAAGTGCAGGACTGACTTTTAGTTTTACAGACAGCCATCTAATGCAATGTCAAGCCTGTCTCTCCTTTCCAAATTCTTATCCCTAAATCTCTTCCATCTAGACATTATAGAACTGCCAATGAACCCAGTATTAAGAAATGTTTTTGGAAGAAAAGATACAAGACACAAATTGTGTGTTATCAAAGTCTGGAACCCCCAGAAGACAAGTAGCTGTGCGGTAGTTGTCTGCATATATGTCTGTCTTCCCTATTAGACTCCCTTGAAAGTAGACACAAATGGTTTTTTTTTTTTGTCTTCTGTGTTATATGCACATAGTAGGAACTCAGTATATTGCTTACTGAATTCAGTTGGGTAGCAAAAACCAAAGGCTCTTGCCAAAAACATTAGTGAATGCATGTTTGAAGAAAATTAACTAACAATTAAGATTAAAACGTCAGTATTCACATGGATTTTGGCTGAGCAGATACATTTCCTTACTGGTGAACATAAGGCTTTTCAGACCAATGAATCTGGCATCCTACTGTCCCTTGCCAGCAAGGCATGGCAGGGATGGAAGAAAAGGAGTGTGGGCTGAATGCAGACTTTGGCAAATGTTTGGCACTTGCATTCCTCCTGCCAGAATCATCAGCTCCTGGTCTGTGTGGCAAGAGGTACGAGAGAGAGAAACTTGAGAGGCCCTAGCGTGAGACCGATCTATGGAGGTGCTGAAGCTATTTTTCTTTTGGCTTGACACTTGTTAGAAGGATGCCCTGCCTAGCCCGGCTGAATAATTTCGGGCTTCTTCTCTGAACACTCCCTCCAGGGACCGAGTTCAAATGATTCCTTGGCTGATATCTTACAACGTGCCAGCCTTATACATAGAGACAGGGTTCCTGAGACAGACAGTTAAGGTTCTTACCTTTAGATGACTACTGTTCCCACCTGAGAGGTAGGACTTAGCATGTAACCAGGAAAGGAAAGCCAGCCGTGATATTCTCCCTGCCCCGAGAGTTCACCTTTGTGTGTCCACATGTGCATATGTACACACAAAGGGACAAACACACAGACACAGACACATGTGCATATACACTAGTCCTTTCCCACATAGGATAAATCAGAGTAATGGCTTCAGGCCCCACATTTTGGTAGTGGAACTTGAGGATGCTTCCAGGCTATGATAAGAAGCGGGTTACAGAGGTAGGACCAAGAAAGGTGATGGATGTGGAAGAACGATGTGGTTTTACGAGCTGGCCTGGGTTGTAAGGACCTAAATCCTCCATGATTTAAATTGTATGAAATGAGCGGAAGGAATACGCAATTCATTCAGTCATTCAGTTGTTCTTCATTTAAGAAATGATTGTTGAGTATCTACCATGTGCTAGGGACTAGGGATGCCACAGAAGGAGAAAAAAGAAAGCTATAATCTATAGGGAAAGCAGACATTAACCAGATAGTTCCACAAATATAAAATTGGCAACCGTGATAAGGGTTAAGCTAGTAGGTGCTGTGAGAGATTATAATAGGGGCCTTTAACCCATCAGGGAAGACTTTTTTTTTTTTTAAACTTACCTGCTTTTGCTAATGAAATGCTTTTCTGGGGTCTCGGGTGGGGAATGTGGGGTTGCCCTCCACTCTGTGTCTCCCAAGGTCATCTTTGTATCAGTATGTGAAGGCATGTGCACAACTTAAATAGACTGGTTCTGTCCTTTTATCTCTTTACTTTTTATTTATTTATTTATTTGCACATAATTACAACTATTTTTAATGTATCTGTGTTTACTCGTCATCTACAGGAGACTATAGGAATTGCATCGGAAATGCAAATTCTTCAGTCACTCACCACACATGGGAGGATGTTTCCAGTGAGCTGGAAAACAGAGCTGAGTGATGTATCATAAAACTTAGCTTTTGTGTTGAATAGTCCTCTTTTGAATTGTGTTACATTAAGGTAAAACTCACTGGTAGCAGCGTGATGTGTGGAAAGAGCAGGGATCTGGGGTCTGAGAGCCTCCACCACTTGTCCATGGGGCCCTTGGGTAATTTACATATCTTCCCTGAGCCTCAGTGACTCTGTCTTCAAGATGGAGATTATTATCGCTGCCTCAGAGATTTTTGGTGAAGAAATATGTGAAGGTTCTACAGACAGTAATGCTCTAACATTAGTAGAACTTGGTAAATATTTGTTTCCTTGCCTGCATTCAGATTTTTGTGCCACTTTATCATATGTCTTCATGGAGGTACCCTGCTGATTTCAAAGAAGGTTTCTTTTACCATAGAAAGTGGGATTGAAGGGAGTATTCTAAAGGGATCCTCATCTTAACCTAGGGAAGATGAGATGCCCATACCCCAGTTTATAACAAGATTCCCTGGAAAGGGGGGGATGGAAGATGAATGTACATTAAAGTGATTCAAAACATGAGCAGACTCTGCGAGTGTTATGCACAGATGAGTTAATTGTTTTGCCTTAAATATATTTCCTGAAGAACAGAAGCCCGATCACAGCACACATCGTTATGTATTTTAGACAAACAGCACTTTGAATCAAATTATAGTACATGCATAAAATATTAAAATAAGACATTTATAACAAATCTTTCTAACTTAGTGCTCAGCTCTAAAATAGATTTATATGCGGATAAGCAATAGGTGCGATAAATGTGGTACAGATCCCACGATTTAAATTGCAAATCAATGGGGCATCATGGGAAGAAGGAATGCAGACTTGAAGTACTGAGGGAAAAGATCCAGCTATGCAATATTTTTAGGTCTTCTGCCTGATTTCGATTTGCAATGTCTGTATCTGGACTCCACATTTGATAAATTATAATATCTGCTCTCTCATATAGTTTCTTTACACTCCCAATTTAAATGATCTAATTAAAACCTTCATTTATTGTTCCTTTTGTTTATTGTTGAACTGTTGCCAATATACAGTTCCCCAGAGTCTTCAAGTTATTTTAGTTAGGCGGGAGATTTTAGAAGAACGTTATTATTTCTCCGTGAACAAAGTAGGCAGCGGAATGGGGAATAATACCCTTGCTCACGCTGGTGCGCTGCCTGCACCACGGGGTCACCTCGTGCTCTTTTCTTCCCCTGGGGTCTGTTGGACAATGTGCGGTGAATGTTTTGACCACTTGTCTCCATGAGTGATCCCTACCCAGGAATATTAAGCTTGTTTCATTTACTTGGAAGAACTTTAGGTCTGTCAAGTTGAACGTAGATAGAGCTGAATGCTTCTAGGTTAGCTGACCTGTTAGAATTCGGGACTCCCCCCATATCAGAAGCCCTTGGAAGAACCCTAGGGGACGATGTTGTGCTGTGGGACTCTCATGGCATCCGATCCGTTGGGAAAGTAGATCGTTTGCTCCCAGCACCACGGGCTGTAGACACACGGCAGTTATTCTCAGGGCTGGAGGTCTGCGAGTGGAGGGGAGGATGCCATCACAGAGGCTTAATGACAGTGTTTCTGGGCGCCGATGACTAAAGAGATCTGTGTTGGCCAAAATTTTATATGCAGCTACAGAATTGAAACATCTCTTAGCAAGGGGTAGAGTTGTTTTACTTAGAAACCTTTCTTCTCCCTGTTCTGTATGGTAGAGACTTCTCTTCCCATTGAATATCTGCAACGTTAGTTTTCTTTCATAGAGGAGGTCTGTGTGGCCGTATTTTTTTTTCTTCCTTTCTCTCTCTCTTTTTTGCAGTGCATCATACTGAAGTTTTTTTTTTTTTTTAAGATTTTATTTATTTATTTGACAGAGAGAGAACACGCGCATGCGGCACGCCGGCAAGAGAGAGCATGAGGGGGGAGCAGAGAGAGGGAGAAACAGGCTCCCTGCTGAGCGGGGAGCCAGATGAGGGACTTCGTGCCAGGATCCTGAGGTCATGACCTGAACTGAAGGCAGATGCTTAATCAACTGAGCCACCCAGGTGCCCCTCATATTGAGTTTTTAATGCTTAGGTTCCTGGTGCAATTAATTTACCTACCTTTTTGCACTCTCCTTACCATAATTGTTTCCAATAATTTTTTGGAAGTTGTTGCATTAAAAGTAATAAAGGAAGAAATAAATGTCTTCATATTCAAGATTTCAGGTGGCAAGATTCAATCATATTTCATATCAGCCAGCCATACCAGAAGAGAAGGAAAGACCTGGCTATATTCCTCCTGTAAAGTTGTATCCACAAAATTGCATCTGTCAGTGCTTCCCTCTGTGTAGGTCAGTACAATTAGGACAGCTCTCAGAGAGGAAGAAATTCAATATAGGTAATTAAATACATGTATACAGATTCTTCCTGGAACTAAGGTACCAGTATGTGTTCCCAGTAGTCTGTTCCAATAAGAGCCAAGTGCAACCTTAAAATAGAGATGTAAAGAGTTAGGTCTGTGCCATCCATTACAGTAGCCACTGGCCACATGTGGCTACCGCACACTTGAAATGTAGTTAATCTTAGTTGGGAAGGACTATGAATATAAAATACATACCAGATGTTGAAAACTTAATACAAAAAAGTAAAATATCTCAATTTTTATATTGATTAATTACCAAAATGATAATATTTTGGATATATTGGATTAAATAAAATATATTATTAAAATCATTTTCCTGTTTCTTTAAAATGTGGCTACTAGAAAATTTAAAATTATATATGTGGCTCACGTTATATTTCTATTGGACAATACTGAGCAAGATTGATGTAAGGTAATATTGTAACTAATTGGCTTAAAAGACTTTGGTATTAGGCAGCTCACTTTGTTCTTTACAGCATGGCTGAAATTCATTGTAAATGGAGTCCTATTTAAGTGTGCCAGGAGATCTTGCTGGTTAAAGTAACCCCATGGTGAGAACTGCCATCTTATGAGTAATCGCTCCCTAATATACTTGTTTAATAGGTTTGGATTTTAATAGGGTTTTCTTAAAGCAAAGTTCACCAGTTTTATCTTTCACTTTCCTGTATGACCGTTATTTACCTCTGTGCGAAGACTCTCTGGCCTTTCATGAGATGCATGTTTTTGTTTATTTATCTTTCACAATCACCACTTTAACTTAGAGGGGAAGTGTAGTTTGGGTGAACGTGCTTGGACTCTGAAGGTTAGACTTTCTGGGCTCGGCGCTAGTGTTTACAGTGACCTTTGGCATATCCACCTCTTTCAGCTGAAGTTTCCTTATCTGTGAAATGGAATGCTAACTCAGAGCTTGCAGGAGAGCAAGGCACATTCTGTGACATGATTGCTATCCTGGGGATATGGACTCAATGGAGTGAGTCTCCTGTCACCTCCTTTTGTTTTATAAGTGCCTTGGGGCCCAAGTTTCTAGGACACCGAATCTATATTGCTGACCACTGATTATTTTTCCCAAGGGAAGGCCATTATTATGAGCACTGTGTACCTGTTTGAAGCACAGAGGTGGTCATGGCCCTTGTGAAGAGGATCACACATAAGCTCCTGGCCCACGTCTTTGCATTTGTCCTTCTCCCTGCCCAAATGGCCTTCCTTCCCCCTTCACTTCCCTTCACTTCCTTTCCCCATTGTCTTGTCCATCCTTTAATGTCCAGGTGAAGTGTCACCTCTTTCATTAAGCTGCCTTTGACTACTTCAGAAAGAACTAATTTATCAACTTTATGCATTTTATACATTCCAGTGCTTACTGTCAAGTGATTTCAAGCCTAATTTTTGTTTCATGCACAGAACTGTAAGCGTTTTGAAGGCAGTGGCTATGCTTCATACCCATTTCTCAACTCCCATGTATCTCGATCAAAAAATACTTACTGATTAATTGGCTGACAAGGGCTTGGCTAATAGAACATTCTCTAATGCAAGAATAAGTATTCATGATAGAAGGTGACCCAGTAAGAAAAAAAAAAAAACATACACCACCTTTCCAGATATCTGTGGTAAATAATTAATATACATGTCAAAATTTAAGATTACCATCATGTAAGATCTCTATCTTATTTAACTGCTGAGTTCTAGGAGATAGCTGAGTTAGTAAGAAGATGCCTTACATAAGTTTCTAATTCTAGATCCTTTTGAGATACGTCGCTATGTGTAATATACATGTGTAGATAAATGTATTAAGATCACCAAGATGCCTAGTTTTCATTTGTAGTCTTTTCTCAATAAGTCAGTAGGATATTGGTGCTTTCAACTGAGCTTAGAGATGTTGAATATGACATTCATGTCATTAAAAATAGTTAGCTGTTCTTGGCTACATTCACAAAGAAGTCCCCTAATGTTTCCTTTAATTGGCAGGATCCACACGTGGTTATCTATTTTGCAAATGTACTCTGCACCGAGCGGCTGGCGCTGTGTATGTGTCTGTGTATGTTCTCTGTAGGTGACACTACCCCCTCATCAGACAATTGGTGCATTGTACTAGGACATACTATATGCAGACAATGCCTCGCCTACCACTACCCCCCCCCTTTTTTTAAACCCTGAAATATGGTTGATATGGTCCATTGCAAAATGAACCTATATTGGAAATGGCAAAATTGTAATGTAAAATATACCGGGGTCAGTGGGGTGTGCTGTTTTTTGCATATATTTTTTCTCCCCTGACCCATGCCATTCCCCTGCATACAGGGAAAAAAGCTTCATCTCACACAGAAATGTGATGTCCTTTACTGCCAGAGGCTGTTGCTGTTTTAAATGAGGAAAAAGCACAATGCATGAAGAAGGAAAATTAAAGCATATTCATTTTGGAAATTAGATATGGTGTCAGGAGACTCTCAGAAAATAGCCCCGTTTGAATGGAGCCCCACACTACAAGACAGTTCACTGAACTTTTGACCACTATTTATGCTATGGAAGCTTTTGAAATAGGGAAGAGAGCAAAACATTTTATAGCTGCTTAATAGCTGAGTTCATTTTTCTTTCTTTCTTTTTCTCCCACCAGGCATTCGTTTATCCCTTCGGTGTATATAAGATATGCAAACACCATGTAGTTTATTGGCAGGCCTTTGTGTTAATGTTTCCAGGTTGGTTTCAAAACTCACAGCTACTGGATGAGAGACTCTCCTGGCCAACCCGGTGACCTTCCTTACCCTCCACAGCACAGTCTGCCTCCTGCTCTGGGGCTAGTCTGGACCGGCCCAGGTCACACAGGCCTTGGGAGTGACAGTGACCTCTTCAGAGGTCATCCTGCGAGTGCAGAGAGACTATACCTTTCCCAGTTCCCAGGGACGCCTTATGCAAAATTGGGCAGGGATGGGAGAGATGATGGAAAAGGCATTTTGTCTAATTTCTCCCTTTCTGTTATTTGGAAGAACAGTTCTCAATTTGTGATCATCCTGTTCTGCTTCATTGCTTCCCTCCTGCAGAGCACATCACACCAACCAGGTAAGTGGGATTCAAGGGCCCTCCAGGAAGGACAGCCAAGATTTTTGATTCAGCAGTGAATAAGGAAGCACCTGGAAAAATAAGGTAGGGAAGAGTTAATCGGGAGTGGAGGGTGGGGTCAATTTAGAGGTGGAAAAAGAAATCCAGTATGTATTGGTATTAATGAAAAATATGCTTTAACTTTTATACAAATATGAAGTGTGGAGCTAAACATTACAAATTACAGGTTGTGAGTCTATGTCAGCTTTATTATTGTTATTACTATTAATGTAATGATATCAAACCTAAGGGTCACTGTATTTGTTTAATTTATTTTCTGGGAAAGCTTAGCATTTCATTTCCAAGGGAGGACCTTTTATCTGGCCTCTCGGTGACTTGCCCACACCAGCACAATTGGGCTCCACCTCTCTCGGGACCGTGAGCGCCTTAGTATTCGCTCTTTCTGATCATCACCAGGCTTAACTCATGGCTTTACCCCTCACTTCACTCCTCAATCAACCATGGGGCTCACTTCCATTAGGAAGTGATAATATAATACTGAGCTCTTCATGGTGGCTTGAGGTGGTGTGAGGACAAGGGATGCTGAGAAAAGGCTTAACTGTGGAATTGCTTTGTGCCACAAAATGTTCAGATGTGTCTGAAGGCTGACCTTCTGTGAGGTCATGTGTTTGGCTTGGGAAATAAGGACAGTCTGTTCCCATACGCAACTGTGAGCTTTCTGCAGACTCAGGTGAGAAAATAACTTCATTGTGGGAACGTGTTGCTGTTTTCTTCTGCCTGTGCTCTGTGGTTTTAACTTCGGAGAAGGACTGAGAGCGAGGGAGGGAGAAAGAGATCATCCCTCTCCTCCCCCACTCCCAGCATTATTCATTAGGAGAGGATTTTTTTCCTCCTTTGGACAGGAAACTTCTCTCCTCTCACTAGCCAGTAACAACCCTTCTGTTCATCCTTATGTCAGACCCTCACAACTGCACTAATATGATCTCTGACAATTGGAAGGGAGTGGGGAGAGTGTTGCAAGTGCCTCTCTGAAGTCAGGAGATGGCTCAGGGTCTTCTCAGAGCAATAGCTCCTTCTGACTACCTACTTTCTGCCAGGACTTGGAGGTTGAGATCTGTGTGCTGACCTCAGGCCACAGGCTGCCTGAGAAGGCTTTAATCAGAATCTTCTTGGCCTCAGAAACTGCCCTCCTTTGTTTCCTGTTCTCCCTGAGGCTTCTTGGCACTGTCAGTAGCCATGTTGCTTTTGCTCAGGCTTTGTGAGAGGAAAGTCCCAGGGAGCCCTGGGGGGACTGCTTTGTGCTCCAAACCCTACTATCCACCCACCTCCAGTCTATAGCCTGATGAATGGAACTGAGATAGGATGAGGGGGATGCAAAGGGGCGAGGTCATGCTGGCCATGTTGACTGTTGGCAAAAAACGGGCACCAGAAATGGTGATGTCAGGCCTTTCACACTCTACAATTTAGAGCTGGGAGTGAGGGAAAGTAAGGAATAATCAGGCTCGGAAAATTCTCGAGCTCTCCCAGGCTGTTTCACCCCGTTCTTCCTACTTCTGAGGACTTTGCTGAGATAGACGCGTGGTGGACTCAAATGCCCTGCATTTGTCTGTCACCCCTGCCTTGGCAGAGGATTATCGCTACAGTTGTCACACCATTTGTGATGGCCCGTGGTGTGACTGCCATTGTGGTGGCTCATAGGGATGAACATTTTAAATAATGAAGAAAAGCAGAGACCATGACCAAATCCAGCATCAAATCCAACAACAGCCATATTGATTTTTTTTTTTTATTCTTTCTTAAGAGAATGAGGAGACAGGCTTAAGCAAGATTTTTGCTATGCTTAATTATAAATGGACATATTATAGTAAATATTAATGATTGTGTTAGTTTAGGAATTTGAAGTCTGACTCAAGTCTGCCTATCACATTCTGATGGCCAAGCTTTAAATGCAAATCCATCTCAAAAGAAAATTCCCATTTGGTGCAGCATTGGTAAGATGAACTCAATGCATGTTGACCATATAACAATGTGGTGTTTTCTGGGGCACAGGGGCCTTGCTGGTAGTTCCTGAGTATTTCTGTTATTCTTATGGGGTTTTTTATAGTTTAGCAGTTTCTTTCCTTATATAATTGGGTTTTGGGTGAAGGTTGCATGACATAGTAGACTGGTGAGAGGCGACTTAATGTAATACAGAGCGGGACAGACTTGCATTCAGATCGTAGGTCTGCCACTGGGCTGACTTCGGGCCTTGAGCGGGTCAGACTCTCCTGAGCTCAGTTATCTCATAAGTAAAACAGGGTAATAATCTCTACCATGCAGCATTGTTTTGAGGATGGAGAGTACTACTCACATAATATTTACTCCCTAAAAGATTTATTATCATTATCATTACAGTAAGAGGTCTTAGAGCTGGACGAGGCCTGTAAGATCTGTTAGTTCAGGCTTCCCCCATCTTACAGAAAAAGAAACTAAGTTTCAGAGAAAGTCAGCACCTCGTTGAGCAGCTAGCCTGCTCCGAGCTTGTGGTGGTTCACATGCTCTTGATGCCCAGACTAATGGGTTCTCTGGGTCAGCTCAGGTTGCTGTAACAAAAGTACCAGAGACTGAGTGGCCAAAACACAATGAACATTGCGTTCTCACAGTTCTAGAGGCTGCAAGTCCAAGGTCAAACTACCCATAGATTTGGTATCTGATGAAAACCCTCTTCCTGGTTCATACACAGCCTGCTTCTCACTGTGTCTTCATGTGGCAGGTAGGGCCAGGGAGCTCTCTGAAGTCTCTCTATAAGGGCACGAATCCCATCATGAAAGTCTCACTGCCATGACCTAATCACCTCCCAAAGGTTCCACCTTCAAGTATTGTCACGCTGGGCATGAGACTTCAACCTAGGACTTTTGGGGGCACAAACATTCAGTCCATAGTATGGAACCCCTCCTCTTTACCATTTGTCAGGTCAAGCCTTTCATGTTGTTGAAGATGAGTACGAAATTAGAGTTTTTCTGAAGTGTTTTAATATTTTTTTCCTCATTGGGTATTTCTAATAAATTCTTTTAGGATGCATAGCCATTGCTTCTTTAATGTTACTGTCTTTATTAGCTAGCCCCCTGATTCCCTTAAGCCTGAATACTTTATTACTGTATTGCCTATTGATTCTTTCCTGCCTCGGCCTTGTTTTCTTCCACAGAGGGTAGAATACATAATAAAGGAGGCCATGCAACACGGTTTATTTAACTTGGTGGTGCCCAGATTTTTGCTTTCTCTGATAAGTAAAAACTTTTCTTTCTTCCTTTTTTTAAAAATTTTCTTCTTTCTGATAAGGGATGGATATAATTTGTCAACATTTAAGTTTTCCAAGACCTTTAAAAAGGCTCTTTTTATCTATTAATATCACCTCATGAATAAAAAGATCTTTGAAAGCCACACAAAAATAGAAATAATGTAATATCAGGACTCCCTTCAAGAAAGAGGTATCGAAGGGCATGAGAATTGTCTACACGGTGGACTTAAAATTTTGTCGCAGGTCAGTATAGGCCCATAAACAAGTAAATGGGAGCCGTTTGTCTAAGGGCAAGAGTTGGGTTGCCATGTAACTATGTAAATTGAACAACCTTGGCTCATCAGGAGCCTAAAATGGGGACAGAAATGTTAAACAGATTTTACTGAGAGGCTATGAGGTTCAAGTAAAATGGCATGGAATATGGTTTAAACATTCTATGGTCCTGTGCAAATATAATGGGTTATGATTATCATGTCAGAAAGCACATACAGAACACCTAGTTTTATTTATATACATATATACGCATATGTAATAAAAGTTATTTATAATCTTGTATATAATACCAGTGTGTAAGAGCTCTATAGGACAGTCATATCCCTAGGAAAAAACAATGGAAGTGACAAGAACCATGGCTTCTAGTCATAATCTAGTGAGCACAAAGGACTTTGGAAGTACAGAGGACAAAGTTCCCATGGCCCTTTCCCTGACAGAGCTCACGTGAACACTGCCACCATCCTATTATCTGCATTGACTCCACCCCCAAGCACTTATCCCTAATGCTGGTCATATGCTCACAAAGAACTTTTGATCAACTTATTGTCTAAAATATGTGGGGTGGCTCCCCAGATGGGATCTTGCTGTCGATGCAGTGATGCTAGAAATTGAGTAATGTGGAGCTGTGTAGAATGATAAAAAAATCAATCAATCAGTCTAGCTCTCAGTCTTTGTCACTGTATGCCTGATTCCTAACAGACGCTGAGCCATGTTTTCCCTTAGCCCATATATAGCTGATGGTGCGATGATCATGTGAGGGGGCACACACATGTTTCAGGTTATTGTAGCTGGGAAAGCACTGTGCTGAACCATTATTGCAGATGAGAAAACTAAGGTTCGTAGAACCCAAGAAACTTGCCCAATAATGCATAGTAAATAACTAGCAGGGTAAAAGTTTTAGAATAAATCTATCTGATTCCCCAACTCATGGTCTTTTCAACAAACAGTCATATATGTATGAGAGTTATATGTCATAATGAGTAGAATAGGTAGGGATAACATGGAAATGACGAACTTCTGCCTTTTTTCTACTCCCCTAAATGAGTTGCCTTTCATCTTTCCCTTGACAGACTCTCTCACTCAAGTCACAGTTGAATTGCTTTTTCCAAGGTCCAAAGACAAATACTAATTTGGGGGCAATTAGTTCAGGCGTTGTGTGGGGCCCAACTAACCTATGCTTTCTCAGATATCAGACAAGTCAAGTTACCCAATTATTTCTGAGGGTAATTGCTGTGTTTTCACTCAAGTCCATTTCTACTCTTTGGCTCATTGTTTACCTCAGAGAGGAGCAAAGAATGAATTCAAGTTACAGTCTGACATTACAATGAGATTGCCAATAGAAATCAATGACTTGTCCCATGACAAGCTAGGGTTTATGAGGCAGCCTAACGGTGTCCTTATATCTTTACCTACCTCATTGTACTGCCATTCAAGCGGATTATACAATTTTCCTGTTATAAAGGGGGTGTAGTCAGGGCAAAAGGGAGTCTAATTGAGTTTAATAAAGCTGGAAGCAGTAGTACAAAAGACTTAAATAGAGAAAGAATATTATAAATAGAATATTCCGATAGGAATGGTCTGGGTTGTCTGTTAAGGTTGGTATTTATGTCCACACTTATTGACCTTAGAACGGGGATATAGACAGAGCAGATATAGGTCAAAGAACTCACCTTTTCAGCAGCAGGAGCCTAGATCTCAGTGGAATTGAAAAGAGTTATACTCAGTGTGGTGAAATATCATTTCATCCATTGTGTATTTATGAGGACTTCTGATTATTTGGATAAAGTGGCTGAAAACTACACTCTTCTCCAAACAAAGCAGTAAAGCCATAATGGAGACCATGGAGTTGCAGAAGATATACTTAGTTCTAGCGCTGTGGTGTCTGACATGGTGGCCGCCAGCCACATGTGGCCACTGAGGTCTCCAGTCAATGCATAGTTTGTAATATGTGCTTTAATTGTAAAATGCATACTGACTTTGAAAGACTTAGCGTGAGGAAAGTAATGCAGACAGCTCACGAATAGCTTTTAGATTGTTTACATTTTGAAATGATAATATTTTGGTTGTTTGGGTTAAATAAAATAGTAAAATAATTTCATCTGTTCTTTATACTTCTTAAAATGTAGCTACCATGTAAAATTACATATATGGCTTGCATTATATTTTTAGTGGCTAGCAGTGGTCTAATGCAATGCCTAAATGCTATCATCTGAGAGTCAAATTTCAATTTAATTTGGGAGGTCGGTGTGTATTCTGCTAGTACGGGATATGGACGTGTGTCCATGAGTGTGACGTGTGTCTACATGCACACATCCATATTCATGCATGTAGGAGGAATTCCGTCACCTTTGGGATGAGAGAAATCGTTCCCATACACTTGAAGTTGTTTTCACACATAGAGATGATGTTTTCCTGCATCTCTTTGTTTTAATAAAACCCCGCACCCCAAAGAGCACAATTTGGAATAAGCTACTGGAACAATTTATTGTTTCCTCTCCATGGATTAGAGAGGTGGTACTTGGAGCAGCTTGTTAAAGAGAAGAGCTTGGCCCTTGCCCTTGCTCTGTGTTTAATGATCCTCTCTTCGCGTGCCACCTCTCTAATCTGCAGAGAGATAGGGACAAATTGTATCTATAATGTTATATTACTTAACAGTATAATGTATGATAAATCATAGAATTGCATCCCTACCTTGTAATTGGTGAGATGTGTTGCATGAGAGATCCCCTAATTCAATAGAGAGCGGTTGCTCTTATGCATAACTGCCTCTCTGGATCAAACCAATTCAGCCCACAAGTGATGAGGGGAGAGTTAAAGCTTTTTTAATTAAAAAAGGGAAAATATGACTTAGAATGGCTTTCTCAGCCCCGGGATTCAAACGACTGCTTAATAATCCTCTGTGTGAATGCAGCCTCTTTTTCCCTTTTTCCTGTAGGCATCAGGGATGGGTCGTCCGTAGGAAATAGGTACCTGAGAGGACAGACACTGGGTGAATTCCTGTTCTCTTAGGTGCCAGTCTTTACTTTTAATGTGTTGCCCTTAACCCAGCATGTTTATTGTTTTTGAAAATGATGGTCTTCCTGTTGTTATCCCCATGTGTGTTTTATTCTCAACACTTTCTGCTTTTGTTTTAAATCCCTTCCTTTTACCTATATAGTCCACTCCCTGATTCTTAAGAGTTCTTTCATTGTATTTTGTTTTCTCTTCTTATTTCCTTCAACTTCTGGGCTTTTTTTATTTTTTAGCGCAGCCGGTTTTGGTGGCCTCTTTTCCTAACCCCTAACCTTTTTAACTTCCCAAGTATTACTGGCAAAACAAACAGCATCGGGGTATTTAGCAGTGCAGGAAGATGGAGTGGAGGTGCCTTCATTCCTCAGAAAGCACGGAGGTCTTAGTAGCATAGAGAAATGAGTAGGGACAGTGACATCTAGATCATGGATTGTTCTTGGCCCACCCAAAAATCTCTGACCAACACTATGGATAATTTGGCCATTGACTGTTCAGACATTAGTTTGAACACAAGTGAAATAAAATCTGACAGATAAGTCTAATTAAGTCGTTACAGTTGTTAGGTCTTCCACAGATTAGACTGTTCCAGCTGGAGGGGGTCACAGACATCACTAACTTTCCAAAAGAGCTGAGGAAACTTGGAGGCACTAATCAGGCTCGTTGATGCCTTGAAGGAGCACAGGGTCTAGCACTTGAGTCCCTTGGCCCTCCTAAGCACTCTTTCCTTTCCCTCACAAGGTCTATTTTCAGGAAGCTTCTCTTTAGTAGCTGAATTCTAGGATGTATTGTTTGGGGCTGAAAAATGTCCAATAGAAGTTGTCACATACTTGCCCCTTACAATTTTCCATTCATCACTACATAAATGGGTGAGATGCAATGATCTGATTTTTCATTTTCAAAACTTTCATTCATATGTTCGTGTACATATATATATATAGTATTTGTATATATGTATCTATATATTGTATTTATATGTATGTATTTATATATACATATATGTATATATGTGTGTATATATGTATTAAATATATATATATATATATATTTTAAGAAAGATAAAACAGATTGTTTGGTCTTAACTCAGTCACTTCTCAAGTCTGCCTTTCTGAAAAGAGTAGAAGGGCAGCTTTTGACATGAGTCATTGATTCTGTCCAAACGGACATAGGGATATGGCCACGATTGTAGCCTAGCACACAGCCTACTTGAAAAAGCGGTGGGTTGGGAGGTGGTATTGCCTTATGGTGTTCGATCACATCTACACTGCCTTTCCTGTGCTCTCCTGTTTCACATCTTAATAAAGAGAAACAATTCATTTGGTAAGGAATCTATAATACAATTTCCAGAGATTACCCTGCCATTTCTCAACTGCTAGATATATTTTATTTTTACTCTGCATGAAACCAAGGAAAACAAGGTTGCAAAATGATGCCAGCTTCTGCTTTTCAGCTATGAGATGTCAATAGCCCTTGATTTTGTTGTTGTTGTCACTAATTTCTGCAAGTTCACAAAAAAGTGTCATAAAAACAAATTGCTTTTAAACATCCTATCATTATTCACCCAGTATTCTTATGAGATATAAGAATATATTTGCCATAGTTTTTGAAATCACTTTTAATCACATATATTCAGGCCCTTAGAAAAGGCTACTTAGGCTCTATTTTTTATTTTCGTCTCTGTGGTTTTTTTTTCCCCTTCCTTGTGTTTTCATGCTGACATTTTTACTATAAAGTCACATTTTCATCTAGGACAATGGCATCTTGTTTTTAAAGCAAACAAACACGAGACAATTTGTTTTGAAAATATGTGGGTTGATGACAAAGTCATAAGAATTTCAGAGAAATGTCAGCGCTAGTGTCAGGAGAGCCAGTTCTCATGTGTTTCTTATATGAAAATGGAATTTGGTGCCTTATGCTGGCAACCTGCACACAACGCAGAAGTTTCTTTGTTTTTGCCGGGCCTTGGCTTCCTCTTTCACTGTAAGCCCACTTGATGGTTTCGAAAGATCAGTGAATGTATCTCTTAACCTTTTCCCTAGAAACTGAAACAATATACAAGTGAGCCCCACAAAAGGGGGAACTCTAAGATGAACGGCAAGGAAGCAAAGGGTTATATTATAATTCATCTAGAAAAGAGCATTTTCACTAATCAGTACCCATATCATACATTTGTAAAAATGACTGCCTGACAGGTGAAAAATCTATTTTTTTTGACAGCGTACATTTAGTCTTAAATCAATGCAACACAATAGTTCCTTTTTTTTGCTTTACACAAACTCTCTTTCACCTCTTGATAAACTGTACCCCTGTGAGCCGTAGAATGTTTCAGATTCCTACCCTTTTCTGTGTTGCAGCAATATTTTGAGAACAATGTAAAGCAGATTCATTTGGCAGAATGTTTTTATATGCATATCAGTGCAAAGGTAGGATTTAATGATTTTGAGGATTAAAGGCTCTGTCCGAAACTTTGTAATGCGCTGTGAAATACTTGCAGTACGACTTAGACTCCTGACCCACTGAGGCCTCTCTGAGGTATTCTATTTTAACCTGGTGCATAGAGCACAATAGCGATAAATCTTGAAGCAGATTAAGTAATTTCCCCATAGTGGCGTGTCTGTTGGAGTTTCAAATAACCCAGCATAAGGATTCAAAGTCTTGCTACATTTGGTTATTCCAGACTGTATCCCCTCTGTGTAAAAAAACTTTCTGGCAGAGCAGCATCATGCCCTTTGACCCCCGTGTAAGAGTATTAAATGGATGCCCTCCTGAGCTGACTGAATGCTAATTATTTTGCTGCTCCTGAATCCTGAAAAATAAAATAAAAGAAAGACCGAGAAGAAAAGATGGGCCATTTGCATGCTTAAAATATGTGGAAGATTGTATGAAACAGAAGCTAGAGACATTACGACACTCTCAGGTTTCAGGATGCCGTTGGGGATTTGACTTACTTTTCTTTTTTTTTTTTTTAATTTTATTATTATATTATTTTAGTCACCATACAGTACATCCCCGGATTCTGATGCAAAGTTCGATGCTTCATTAGTTGCGTATAACACCCAGTGCACCATGCAATACATGTCCTCCTTACTACCCATCACCAGTCTATCCCATTCCCCCATCCCCTCCCCTCTGAAGTCTTCAGTTTGCTTCTCATAGTCCATAGTCTCTCATGTTTCATTCCCCCTTCTGATTACCCCCCTTCTTTATCCCTTTCTTCCCCTACCGATAATCCTCGTTCTTATGTTCCATAGATGAGAGAAACCATATGATAATTGTCTTTCTCTGCTTGACTTATTTCACTTAGCATTATCCTCCTCCAGTGCCGTCCATGTTGCAGCAAATGTTGAGAATTCGTTCTTTCTGATATCTGAGTGATATTCCATTGTATATATGGAACACAGCTTCTTAATCCAGTCATCTGTTGAAGGGCATCTCGGTTCCTTCCATGATTTAGCTATTGTGGACAATGCAGCTATGAACATTGGGGTGCATATGGCCCTTCTCTTTACTACGTCTGTATCTTTGGGGTAAACACCCAGTAGTGCAATGGCTGGGTCATAGGGTAGTTCAATTTTTAACTTTTTAAGGGACCTCCACACTGTTTTCCAGAGTGGCTGTACCAACTTGCATTCCCACCAACAATGTAGGAGGGATCCCCTTTCTCCACATCCTCTCCAACAATTGTTGTTTCTTGCCTTGTCTATCTTTGCCATTCTAACTGGCGTAAGGTGGTATCTCAGTGTGGTTTTGATTTGAATTTCCCTGATGGCTAATGATTTTGAACATTTTTTCATGTGTCTGTTAGCCATTTGTATGTCTTCATTGGAAAAGTGTCTGTTCATATCTTCTGCCCATTTTATGATTTGTTTATTTGTTTCTCGTGTATTGAGTTTGAGAAGTTCTTTGTAGATCTTGGATACCAGTCCTTTATCTGTGGTGTCCTTTGCAAATATATTCTCCCATTCCGTGGGCTGTCTCTTAGTTTTTTTGACTGTTTCCTTGGCTGTGCAGAAGCTCTTTATCCTGATAAAGTCCCATAAGTTCATTTTATCTTTTATTTCTCTTGCCTTTGGAGATGTGTCGTGAAAAAGGTTGCTCTGGCCGATGTCATAGAAGTTGTTGCCTATGTTCTCCTCTAGAATTTTGATGGATTCCTGTCTCACATTGAGGTCTTTCATCCATTTGGAGTTTATTTTTGTGTATGGTGTGAGAGAGTGGTCAAGTTTCATTCTTTTGCATGTAGCTGTCCAATTTTCCCAGCACCATTTATTGAAGAGACTGTCTTTTTTCCACCGGATGTTTTTTCCTGCTTTATCAAAGATTAGTTGCCCAAAGAGCCGAGGGTCCATTTCTGGGTTCTCTATTCTGTTCCATTGGTCGATGTGTCTGTTTTTGTGCCAGTACCATGCTGTCTTTGTGATCACAGCTTTGTAGTACAGCTCGAAATCCGGCATTGTGATGCCCCCAGCTTTGTTTTTCCTTTTCAACAGTTCCTTGGAGATTCGGGGCCTTTTCTGGTTCCATACAAATTTAAGGACTATTTGTTCCAGTTCTTTGAAAAATGTCCTCGGTATTTTGATCGGGATAGCATTGAAAGTGTAGATTGCTCTGGGTAGTATGGACATTTTAACTATGTTAATTCTTCCAATCCATGAGCATGGAATATTTTTCCATCTTTTTATGTCTTCCTCAATATCTTTCAAAAGTGATCTATAGTTTCTAGAATATAGGTCCTTTACGTCTCTGGTTAAGTTAATTCCAAGGTAACGTATGGTTTTTGGTGCTATTGTAAAGGATGGATTCCCTAATTTCTCTTTCTTCAGTCTCATTATTCGTGTATAGAAATGCAACTGATTTCTGGGCATTGACTTACTTTTCTATTGTGCTGGGAGATATTCTTGTCTTCCCTTGGCAGTTTTGGTTAGAAACCTCTCTGAGGCTCACCTGAGACAGCATTTGTGAGCATCAGTATCCCAGGACAGCCAACATAGAACATGCAAGGCCCAGAGCTAGCACTGGTAATGGGGTGCCTCTTCATGGGAGCCATCTTGAATTCAACCCTTGGGTAGGGGAGAAAGTTTTCATTGCATCTTTCAGTGCCAACACCTTTGTGAGGTAAAGGTCAGATCTACATAATAAAACAAAAGCAGGGCCAGGTCAGGGAGAAGGGGAGTTGTTTAATCCAGGAGACCAAAACTTTGGAGATTTGATTAAAAACCCAAATGCTTCCCTGGGAACAAGCATCTAATTACTATGGAAAATCTAAATGTGCCCTTGACTTCTTTGTTCCTTTCTGCAAATGACGAATCTTCCCCCTAAACACATTTTAAAAAGCAGAAACTACGGGCTCTAGCAGAACACTATATGGCCCACTAATTTCTCTGCTCCTTTGAAGGAAAGAGCTGTGGGCAATATTGTCATTACAGGAAGAGAGCACTTGGCAGTACGGTGCTGACAGCACATTAAGAAAAATAAACAAGGGAAGTATAGCTCCAACCACTCTGTTTCCCAGATCAAACCTCAGGCTCTTTCTATTGGCCTGTCCCCTGGAAGGAAGCAGGTATACAGCCCAAGCAAAGAGGAAATGTGCTGGTATGTGCGTGGACAATTGTATGCACACATGTGGTTGTGGGGGGCATGCACGTGCATATGTATGTGTGAGAGTGTCTGTGCACGTGCATTTGGGAAACATGCATACATATAGGTAAGGATGTATGTTGGGCATGCAGGTAGTAGTGTGTGTACATGTCCATTGAAAAAATGATATGTCACCACCCACACTTTAACTCTTACAGTACTCTTAGTTATAGTAATCTGCCATGATGAAAAACAAGAACTACTGCTTCTTAGTGGTGATGGGATGAAAATACAATTATTCCCATCCTAGTTTTGTTGGTGGCATCCTAAGGCAGAGCACATTTTGGCCTAGGGAACACAGATGTACATTAAGTTGGAGAAAGACGGTGAGCATTTGTTGAGTGGATCTGAATGGACATGATGTTTATATAATGTGCCCAACTCCCCATATTTCCCATGACTTCCTCATTCTCCTGCCAGCTTCAGGGTCTCACCATCCCAGTGATTCTTTCTCCACTGAAGCTCTTTCCCCCTGCTACCATTTTCCTCTTGGAGCTTTCTGACATGGTCCATATTTCTTTTTCCTCCTTATGTATGTCTCTACTTTACAAAAAAAAAAGTACTAAAAATTCAATATTGCAGAACCCCAGACCACAGGCTTGGCATCATAGAAACTTAAAGCTCAATGGGATCTTGAGGGCATTCTAATTCAGTTCATTTATTTACAGAAGAGCGTGTTTAGAGCAGATTCCAGGGGGCAGCTAGCTGAGGACCTGAGTACCCCCCCAAATGTCATAGGGTTGACGTGGACATTTCACTGGAATTTGTGGCAATCTGTGTCATGACAGTGACTAGAAACAGTGTAGAGAGTATTTCCTTTATTAGATTAAATGTGAAAACTTACATTTGTGAAAGTGCTTTGTGAGCTACTGCACGGTAACTTGCATGAAACATAAGATGATTCTCTTTTTTTTTCTTTTATAATTACTAATATACTAGGCGAAAGTTGTAACATAATTCTAAAACTATGAAACCCAGTGAAAACTGAAAAGTCTTTCCAGAGAAGCCTTCTACTGTGTCTCAAAATTCTTTAGTACTGAGTTTTTAGAAAGCTGCTTTGAACATTCAGCCCTTTGAGAGGAAGGGATCATTCATATAGATACAGAGGAAGAGGACTAGACCAGGAGGGTCTGCAGGCCCAGATTCCATTCTTGCTTGAGATTTTGCTGTGTTTATTTACTTGGTGACCTAAATTACCGTTAATTATTTAAGCTAAATGAGACTCATAATTTTCTTTCATCCAAAAGTGAGTCTTACCATTGCAGTGCATGGCACCAAGTGTCCAGTTGCTCCAATGAGATATGTGGAAAGCTTATGCCGCCATCATCACCAGGGTCTGTCAGATTTACTCCTAAACATCTCTTCAGCTATCGTCACTGCGAGGGTCCACATCTTTGTCTCTCACCTTGTTGTGATTCTAACTGGCCTCCCTTTCTCCAGCCTTGCCCCCTTTCCTCCTTCAAGTACTTGCTAGATTGATACTATAAATTACACATTTGGTCAGCTCACTCCCCTGTTTGATACCCTTAATGATGTTAGAATGCTCTGTGGAGGAAGTTCACAGTTGTTACCTCTATCCATAGGCCTTTTGTGACTTGGCCTCTGTCAGCTTTCCAGTCTTCTGTTACCACACAGCCCACATCCCAATCTTTGTGATCTTGTTTTGTTTCTTTGGTGCTCCATCTTACCTCTCACCTCTGAGCTTTCACACATGCCCTGTCCTTGGCCAAATACCTAATAGTTAGCTCTTTCTTCCAACTCTGTTATCTTCATATGGTTAAATCCATTTTATCTTTCAAGTCTCTACATAGACATCCCTTTGTCTGGAAGCCTCCTCTCATTGCTCCCCTCTCAGGTTGCTAATACCTCTGTCCTTCTGTTAGAGCATTTACCACAAATCATGAAATAGGCTGTAGTCCCACGCACCATAAGTGCCCCATATATATGAGGTGCTCAAATAAATGTATGTTGAATAAGTGAACATGTAAGTGTCAGTGACTTATCTGTGATCTTGAATAAGTCATTTACCTTATTTGGGGCACTGTTTTCTTTGTGACTAGCATGAGAACATTGAATTAAAATTATATGAAGGTGGCTTCTGGTTTTAAAGTTGTATGAATTTATAATGATATGTTTATTGACATATGAGAAATGTACTAGAAATTTCAAAATAGTGATGAGTGATACATTTCTGTTTTTGATTTGAGCTTATACATTTAAAAAGTCTGTAATCCTTGTTCACACCTAGATCTGTACCGTCTACCTCGTGATAAATATCTTCCTAACGCAGGCAATATTGGCTGCCATCAAGGCCAGGGATCAAGGAGAGCGTGCACCCTAACAATTTTGTTTTGGGGAGGGCTTTCTGGACATGTGAAAGAAACTGCAAGAAGTAATGTTTTTCTTAAAGAATTTAGGTCCAATCTAAAAGAGAGCAAATGT
The DNA here is from genome assembly GCF_002007445.2 of Ailuropoda melanoleuca. Lineage (NCBI taxonomy): Eukaryota > Metazoa > Chordata > Mammalia > Carnivora > Ursidae > Ailuropoda > Ailuropoda melanoleuca. The sequence continues at coordinate 83,810,486 of NC_048221.1, read as the reverse complement.
CTTAGAAGGAAATGCATTTTCGTTCTTTTTCAAGGTTAATGAAACAGTTGCTTGAATGTAATGGACTAAAGGTGGGAGCTAGTCTATATTTCTCTCAACTAAGTTGAACTTTTGAAAGTTGAACCATCGATATTTATATGGTGGCCAAGTCTTAGGTCTTTAATTTCATTCCTAAATGAGAAAATATAGTGTATGTCAGTGAGTCTGCAGATGCCCCACATGAGGCAGCAGCTGCGTTGAGCTAGTGCTGATGGCAAAGAGAAGCAACAAGGTATTTGAGTGTAAAATATGCAGAGAAGAAATTTTTGAGCTCCTTGTTCTTAGTTTTTGGATGACCTCAAAGGTAGGAAATGCACATAATCTACTGTCAAAGAGAGCCAGTTGGGGGGAGCCATAATGCAAATCAACAGACATAGACACCTCGTTTCCTCCCCAGAGAAGCTGAGAAAAGGTCAGAGCTTTATACCAGGAGAATGATCCAATTAAATACCAATATGAAGCCGGCATGCTATGTGCCCAAAAACAAAGCGAGGTGTGCATGCTCATCAGTGTCTCTTTAGGGACCCCCTCAAGCTTGACCCTATAATTATTATATTTGCTCCTCCTGACTCAGAAATGTAACCAACTTTCCAAGTGTTTTTGTCCTTGACTTTTCATATTTTACCCTTTTCTGTCTGGCGGTGCTTATGTTTTAACATATCTGCTCTGTGGTGTTGTGGTACTGGAATGAAACACTCTACCTCTAGGATTATTTTTCTAATTTACTGCCTTCTGGAACAGGGATTTATTCTTTAGACCTCCTGCCAATCTGCAGTTGCTAGTAACCAATACCCTGGTTTGAAGATCTGGATACTTTCAGGTGGAGGGAAAAAACCATGAAAGAAAATGATTTTGATCTGAAACTGAAATTCAGACAAAGGACCGGTGGTGGTGTTTGAGTAGACAGTGCACCAACATGGCTTATATTAGAGAGAAGTGCCAGCTTTCAGCAAGCAGGAGAGGACTCAAGAACAAAATAAAACTAGGCCTACCTCTGCTTATTCAAATACCACCCACAACTTTCTGGGAAAAGAACATATGCAGAGCATATTTGAAAACATTATAAGGCATGCATAAAGTACAATATTAGTCAATTTTATATGCTCAGTTGCATGAAATCTGTGTGTTTAAAAAATATAATAATTTGCATTTCATGGCTTTTGATAACCTCAGGAGTGCACTTGAAATTCAGCACATGCCCACAGCACCTCCCAGCTCACCCCATTTTTAACTGAAGACCAATGGTTTCTATTAAGGGATCAGGCAGGGCCTCTGACAAGCCAGTCAATAACTATGTGAGGTTACTTCATTAATGCTATAATGGCTGATAGAGTGAGAGGCAAAAAACAGGTTCCTGACAGCAGCAAATGAAAATGATAGAGATTCCTGAAGCAATGCGCCTTTCCTTTGTCATTGTCTTTTGCTTCGCTTATTCAAAATGTGGCATTTATGTATTCAGTCTTGATGAATGTTGCAGGCTTTAAGTACTTTTTCCATCTCTAATGCAGTGCCAATTGCACATTGTTCTCTCTTTCTCTCTCTTCCCTTCTCCCTCTCTCTCTCTCTCTCTTTTTTCCTATAACCTCTGCTGTCAAGGCACTGCAGGCTGAAGGGTTGCAGGCACTGGCTAAATAGCTTTTGTGCTATAAATGGTGAAGGTGATGGGACAATGCATCATGAGTGCTGGCTGGGTCATAGAGCAGAGAGGGTGGTAGGAGCCGGACCCTGCAGCTAAAATGGTGTAAGTCCTCTTGGCCCTGCCACTCTCCTGCCTTGATTTGGAAGCCAGGCAAAAATCTCCAAGGAAAGTAAAGACGTCTCCGTGAAGTTTGGACAGGGAAGCACTGGGAAAGGAAAGCTCCCTGCAGGTGCATCTCAACGGCAAGTCGCATTAACAGGACACGTCAGTTAGCCATGTTCAGAAGCACGTGCACATCTGGCTGGGCTGGCTGACGCGATTGTCTGGCTTCTGGAGGTTGAAGGGTTTTTTTTCAGTTTCTAAGTGCCTTGATGGGCACAGGCTGCCTTCCGATCCTTGAGGGGATTGCGTGCTTCATTTGAATGGATGAGAAGAGATATGAGTGGACAGGTCTTTGACATCAGTGAGGTGGGCTCTGGCACAGCCAGAGTGGGAGGTGCACACATTTCCCTGATGCTGCTGGGTGCCTCCTTTGAGGTAGGTCATAGTCAGGCAAAGGATAGACGTGCAGTGAAGCCTGTTCCGATGTGGTTTGGGGGAGCATAGTGAGCCAGTTTACAGCAGCTAAATCAGTTGATAAATGCGTATATTTGAATTTCAGCAGCCTTCACCAGGAAATTGATCTGCCTTTCGGGGTGCTTGACTTTAGCACGCAGAACATCAGAACAACATCGACATGGTTAGAGACAAGGCAGGCAGGAATGAAAAATGCAACGGCCCCCATTCTCTATGGCTTCTCCCCATACAACGTGGGTGGTGGGACATAGCTTCAAATTGCCACCACGTGTTTTAAGAACTGACTCAAATCCTTTGTGAAGAAGTCCATACTCGAATATAAACAAACAAAACTAACCAACCCACAATTAAATGCATGATTGTAGTCTGAATATACAGGTGACTATTGGGCTAGAAGCCGCTTAGAGAGGACCAACATTTATTCTTCTGTGGTTCCATCACAGAACGTGGTGATGCTCTCCCATCTGTTTACTGTAGAGGGCCAAAGCAGATGTTCTTATCTAATTGAAGATTGAGCTGGCCTGAACTACGGTATTTTATTCTAGGCAACCTCCATTACTTTGTTAATTGCACAATTCTATTTTCATTGTTTTGATTTTGTTTTTCTTACTATTCATTGCCAGTTATTTACATGTAGGTATTATTCTTTCTTTTGGCTGAATTGTGCCTCTACCCAAATTCATATGTTAAAGTCCTGACCCCTAGTTCCTCAGAATGTGACTGCATATGAAGACAAGGTCCTGAAAGAGGTAATTAAGATAAAATAAGGTCCTTTGGGTGGGCCCTAATCCAATGTGACAGGTGTTCTTGTAAGAAAAGGAAATTAGGATCCAGACAAGGTACAGATTGAAGGTCATATGAAGAGCTAGGAGAAGATGGCCGTCTACAAGTCAAGGAGAGAGGCCTCAGAAGAAACCAACCTTGCTGATACCTTAATCTCAGACTTCCAGCCTCCAGAATTGTGAGAAAATAAATTGATGTTGTTTAAGCCACCTACCCTCCAGCATATGTCCCCAGTGATCAGCATTTTAATGAGATGAGTGCATTCTCTGCATCCCTGTTTTTGAGTTTTACTTGTAAGTTACGGGTCCATAAATACCATGTAGAATTAAACTGTACATTTTGAAAAGTTCGGACACAAAAAAGTTTCATCTTGCTGTGATGTTCTGTAACCTTTTTATCTAGCTTTGCATTATAATTTTAACATTTTTTTTTAAAGATTTTATTTATTTATGTGACAGAGAGACAGCCAGCGAGAGAGGGAACACAGCAGGGGGAGTGGGAGAGGGAGAAGCAGGCTCCCAGCAGAGGAGCCCGATGTGGGACTTGATCCCGGAACGCCGGGATCACGCCCTGAGCCGAAGGCAGACGCTTAACGACTGCGCCACCCAGGCGCCCCAATTTTAACATGTTTTGATCAACGTAGAAATAATTTATTTTAACTGCTATGTAGTACTCCATTCATTTATCCTTTCCCCTACTGAAGGAATCTGAATTAGCTCTGTTTTTTTTTGGTAATGAACAGTGCTTCCATGAACATTCTTACATGTGTTTTCTGGAGCACATCGTGAGAGTCCTCTAGGCCACATTCCCAGGATAGGAATTAACTGGATCATAGCATGTGGATATAGATATAATTTTTTTCCAACTTAACTGTTATCAGATTGTCTAAATAGTTACCTCCACTTCTTCCCTAGCAGCAGAATATGAACAGTCCTATTTTTCCATAATCTTACCAATACTTAATATTGTTCAGATTTGTAATGTTCTATTCTGATGAAAGTGAATATTGTCTTACGGTTGTTGGGAGTGTCTTCCTTACAACCACAGTTGCAATGGCCAGAATTTATCGAGCCCTTACCAAGTGCACGGTTCTGTACTCTTTGTTTTACATCTTATTTAATCTTTATAATGGTCATACAAAGTTGGCATAGTTACTATCACCTGTATTTTTACAGATAAGGAAATTGAAGTTTAGAGAGATTAAATAACTGGCTTAAGGCTAGACAACTAGCAAGTGATTAAACAAGGATTAGAATGTATTAGAATGATTCTAAAGCCTGTTGCATTAGTTTCGGTTTCCTCAAAAGCAGACCATGAGATAAGGGACTTGGGTGCAGGTAGTTTATTTGGGAGTTTATTCCAGGAAGCACACATGAGGTTATGGGGAGAGTCGGACGAGCTTGCGGGAGTCAGTATAAGATATATTGATGAGCAGATATCCACTGGAATTGGGGCTCCATCTTTCTGGGGCTCCTCTGAGGGTTGGTGCCTTAGAATTATCTCACCTCGTTATGGGGAACCTAGGGGTGTTCATCCTCTGACTCCCATTCCTCATTGGTTGGCTTTTGGGCTGCTTTACATGAGCACTGACCAAGCTCCCGCAGGCCAGAGAAGAAGTATGTTGGTCCTTGAGAATACCCACCGCAGCTGCAGGGAGCATAGAGGTGGGCAAGTATATGGGGAGTGGCATCAGCGCCCACCCAGCTCCAGCTCTACTGCCTACTGCCAAAGCACGAGAGGTCTCCAAGCTGGCTTCTCCCTCTCATGAGCTGGGAGACGTAACTGTATTTTAATATCTCTACTGTGGGGTTGCTTTATAACTGAAAGACATTTCCTACAGACGTTGGTACACAGCATTGCACTTCACCAAAATTGTCCAACTTGCTATGTGATGGATTTTTTTGGGTCACATTTATTCTTTCTTGTTTTTTTTATTACTTTGTGAAAACAAGGCTCATCACATGCTTTTGATAAAGTGGGGAAAACGTCAATTTTCTCACTACTTTCTTGTGAAATATATAAAATAAAACTCATCTCTAATTTTGAAGTGGTTCATATGTTTATAAAGATGCATTTTTCACTCTAAAAGAGCTTCAGTAGGGTCATGGATATAAAACTGGCCCATAAATAAAAATTTTACCAGAAATCAGACTGGAAACATAAAAACAAGGCAATATGTCTTAAAGAATTAAAAATAGTCACTTAGATTTGTCTAGTACTTTCGGTTTTCAAAGCATTTTCATGTTATTTCACCAGAACTGCCTAACAAGAAAATAATGTTTGCTAGAACCTCATTATTCCCTTTAATAGATGTAAAAACAAAGGCTCAGAATGGCAAAAAGTTTACCCAGTGAAATGGTTGAACTTGGGTTCTGGACTGCTAAAACCCAATCCTATGCTTGGTCAGCTATATCAGAGTTTTTAAATACATGGTTTACAGATGATCTGCATCAAAATCGCTGGCTTTACTTTTTATTTTTTATTTTATTTTATTTTTTGGAGAGAGAGAAAGAGTGTACAAGTCAGGGGGAGGGGCAGAGGAAGAGGAAGAGTGAGAATCTGAAGGAGGTTCCATGCCCAGCACAGAGTCTGATGTGGGACTCAGTCTCACAACCCTGAGATCATGACCTGAGCTGAATCAAGAGTTGGACGTCTAATAGACTAAACCACCCAGGTGCCCCAAAGGGTTTACTTTTTTTTTTTTTTTAAAGATTTTATTTATTTGACAGAGATAGACACAGCCAGCGAGAGAGGGAACACAAGCGGGGGGAGTGGGAGAGGAAGAAGCAGGCTCATAGAGGAAGAGCCTGATGTGGGGCTCGATCCCATAATGCCGGGATCACGCCCTGAGCCGAAGGCAGACGCTTAAACCGCTGTGCCACCCAGGCGCCCCCAAAGGGTTTACTTTTTAAACTGCTAAGTCCTGGGCCTTACCTCAGGGGCTAGGCATCTGATAAAATTGCCTACATACCCATAAGCAAAGGTGCAAGACATTTTGATTGAAATGTGTTGACACTTGTATGTCATGATATTCTCACCATGATATTCTCACCACCCCTGGAGATGGTTGAGGGGCATGCAAGCCACCATGCTCAGGCAGTGTCTTCACACAACCAGACAGCCCTGCTTTTCACAGCAGAATGTTTTTGTGCCCACCCATAGTGGTCATCATTGTGTTGATGTGAAGAAGCCAAAATTGTTCCAGGAGAAAGAACATATTTGTGGTCATCCTTTCCTTGCCAATGATATCTTTAAACAAAACAGATTTACCCCCAGACATACAGACAGGCTGATTCATGCAATCTGGATAATCTTCTACTGTTTTTTTTTCCCTCTCTCTCTCTTTAAAAAATTAACAAATGAATCCCAGCAGCATGTCTACAATATAAAGAATGACTTACTGTGGCATTGATGAAGTGTCACTTAAGTGAGTTTTAAACACCTCCTGTAAATCTTCTAGTGTTTTAAGAGGCCAAACTATTCTATTTTATTTTCTCTGCCTATCAAAACTGTACTGTGGTTAACGTGTTCTCTCAAACCTTTTGGGGCAGCCTGAACCGATTGCTGCACCATCAAAATGAACCGGAGATGAGATACTCATAGTCCTCCCTTGATTTCCAGGATTATTGCCAGAGGCCATGGCAGTTGTCCAATTGAAAGATGATAGTTTAGATATTGATGTGACAGTGGGGGTGGTCAAAAGGAATTCGATTCTGTATATATTTTGGAAGTAGAGCCAACAGGATTTCCTGATGGATCAAGTGTGAGGTATAAGAGAAAGGGAGGGGTCAAGGATGGCTCCCAGTTTTTCCCCCTGAGCCCCTAGAATGATGAAGTTGCAATAAATTGAGGTGGAGGAGGCTGTGGATGGTTCAGGTTTTGTGAGTTAGATCAGTTTGGGACATGTGTATTTGAAACAGCCATTTGGCATCCAGGTGGAGATGTCAGGTGAACTTTTAGATACACGAGTCTGGACTTTGGGAAACAAGTCTGGACTGAAGATATAAGTTTGGGAGTTATCAGCTTATAATTCAAATTTAAAGCTATGGGACTATAACTCACTGAGAGAGTGAGTTGTAGATTTGGGAAGAGGAACAAGGACTAAACCCTGGGGCACTTAATACGGGCCAGGAAGAGGAAGAAGAATCAGCCATGTTGACTGGGAAGGAATAGTGAGATGTGTGATGTCTTGAATGTTGAGGAAATTATGGATATTGAGGCAAGAAGGAATGGCCATGTCAAATTCCTGTCAAGGTCTGCTGATTGTTGACCACTGGATTTAGTAACATGGAAATCATTGGTGATCTTTCTAAGGGTTGCCTTTCCTGTGGAAGAGAGAGGCAAAGGCCAATTTGGGATGTGCTGAAGAGATGAGGGAGGAGAGGAACTGGTTAACTTGGTTCCTATTGAACATCTCACCTGCACCATTACCTCCAGAGGATTGCCCTTCTGTTAAATGCTAGTCCAGCACAGTTGGCACATGGTCCTAGACCATGAATTTAACCAGTTGGATAGAATGACAATGACTTGCTGAGGACTCAGAGGGTCAGTTTTCACCAGCCTGGTAACTCATAGTCATCACTGAGAAGTGCTTTCCTCTGTTTGTGGGGGAAGATGATTATAATTGGTCCCAAAATAGCCTATTCGGCACCCAGCACAGTGCCTCATACATAGTAAGTATTTAATAGCTTTTTTGTGGTCTGAATGGATTTGTAAGAGAATGAATGTGCTTGGGTATATTTGGAGCAAATTATCTATGTTTGGTCAATTTTCTTTTTCAAATAAAAGATCGACAAACGATTGCTAGCAAAAATAAATAAATAAAACCAGGGGGTTGGGGGGGGGGACCTGTTTGAGACAAACACATTGTGTCCTGAAAGATCTATTCTGTCATGCCAGCAGTCTCATTGGCTGTGATTTGTATATTAAGAAGATTTTAATTGCTCAGGTAAGTGCCTGCACCTGCTAAGACATTGTGTATTAGAGCACTTTATTCTAATCTTTTACAATACAGGGCACACTTTACCCATAAAATTATTCTCCACACAATTATCACTCCGTTTTGCTGAGGTAGAAAGTGCAACTTAACACTTTGGGTTTCACTCATTATTATTAAAATCATGGAAATTAGGATCATTGGGCAAAGCTTGTGCAGTTAACTGCTGAATTGCCCCTGTCCTTTCTGCTCCTCTTTTGCTTGCACCAATGAGCAGGACTTGAGTGAGTTTTTATGTTATCTGCAAGCAGGGTGGGGGGCTGGATTGTTTTTCAACACAAAAGATTTGTAAACTCCAAGCAGAGCTTTTCTGCTGAAGCTCAAGGAACATTTAAACTAGCTGGTTTCCTTCTTTCTTCTTAAAATAGTATTTTTTCTGATTATAAAAGAATTCCAAAAAGAAAATTAAAAATAATTACATACAGAAAGTAGTGGAAAATTTAGAAAATACAGGGAAAACCAAAAAAGATTTGTAATCAATCGTTATTCATGTGTTTTTGATGTACTCTCTTCCAGTTTATATGTAAATAAAGAGAATGCATGAAGCACAAACACATGACCCAGAACCACACAGTTTCAGATTGGAATATAAGCAAAAGACTGGTTACATTTTTCTTTTCCTAAGATAAACTACAGCAGGGGTTAGCAAACTACAGCTTGCAGGCCATATTCTGCCTGTTATTATAAATAAAGTTTTATTGGAACACAGCCGTGCCCCTTTGTTTATGTATTGTCTATGGCTGCACTCATGGTACAACGGTGAGTGGAGGTAAGTAGTTGCATTACAGGCCATATGGCCTGCAAAGCCTAAAAATATGTACTGTTGGCTTTGTGCACAAAAAGGCCTGTTGACCCTGAGTTAATTTTGCCACACATCTTGCTCTGACAACCAGGTGCCATGTTGCCAATGTGGTTAGCAATGTCATCTCAGTGATTGCATTGTTAATTTATCTGGTGGTCTGCACTTATATGCTGTGTCTTAGTTGTGGTCTGGTTTGACCCAGCTTATCTATATCACATACCTACTTTAGAGCGATGCCTCATTTCTTCACCCATTTTTACCCCACTTTCCTGAGGTTTGCAGCTCCCTATGCTCCCAACAGTGGCAATCTATGGAAGATACCAGAACCCACCTTCTCTTTTGTCTAGAACACCAGTTACCAAACTTCGGTGTGCCTTAATATGCACCCCAACAGATTCTGAGTCAGTGGGTCTGGGAAGGGGCCTGGGATCCGTATTTTAACCAAGCATCCCTTGGTAATTCTGATGTAGGTTGTTCATGCAACCTCATTTTGTACAGATTGCCTTAGGTTTTCTCTCTTCTTCCCATCTGCTCTATCAAACTTATTACCTGTTCTACCTTCCAACTCTTAGAGCTTTGATCTTGGCTAGGAATTGAAAAGTCTATTGGGAGTTAGAAGGTTCACATGTCTCTAAGGAGTGTGCTTTCATTCCATTAGGCCTTCCAGGAGACAGGAACTTAACCTACAAAGTGGTTCTTCTGAAAATCACAAATCAGTAGGATGTCAGTGTAGGAGAAGTTTTGGAAAGTGAGTCTTTAGGTCTTCTGTGCTTGGACCAGCTCGGTTGAACACTGACTGTTTAATAGGCACTATATAAACTTAGGAGATATCCTAGTTACTAAGCAAACAAAACCAAGCAGTGGGTGGACGCATAAGGCAACTCCTCATTGGTCAGGAGTAGTTCATATTCATCTTAGTTTCCATGGTTCATATTTTCTTTCATTTCATCCATTAGCTTCTATTTATCAATACTGACAGCTTCCAAAACCTCTTTGGACACAATACAGACTCCCTGAACATTGACTTGTAGTTATAACAGCATCAGTTAGGTTACTTGTGGGGTAACTTTTTATCAAAAGTCTAAGAAATAAGTTTCCTGTTTGAGAATTCTATCTCTGTTCATTGACTTGCAAGTATGAAGTGAAATGGTTTCTTCTCTAACTCAGGAATATGTCTTTAACAGCTTTTATAGGTTTGTAAGGACTACAAGCCCTCAGGTTAATGTGTCATTTTAGGACTACAAGCCCTCAGGCTAATGTGTCATTTTCTCGGTTGCCCTGCCTTTAGGCAGCACAGAGCCCTTGAAAACAGTCATTTGAACAATTACTATTTAGGTGGAGCTGGAGTATACCCAGCACTGGCTTAGGTATAATGGGGAATACAGAAGTGCCATAAAGCATCATTTCTGTCCTAGAATTGCTTATAATGTGATTGAAGAGAAATATAATTAGGTGACTTACAATTGGGGCACAATCCAGGTCAGTAGAGTTAGACCCTTGGTGTTCAGTGTTTTAACATTGATTCATTCAATCAATAAGTATTTATTGGTTGCCTTCTTGGCATCGGTACTATACTGGTAGTGAACAAGAGAGACCTAAATGTTTGCCCTGAGGGAGCTTATTCTAATGAAGAAGACAGACAATAAACAATAGTATGTGAGTCATAAGTATTAAGGAGAGCACCAATAACACAGAAAAGGAGTGTTAGAGCTTGTATGTTTAGGGATTGGGGAAGGGACGTGGTTTAGATTACTTTCTGTAAATTACCCAAAGTTTCAAAAATTTGGAACTCATAAGCTTTGAGACCCTTGCCTAAATCCCAGCCTCTGAGGCCCCACACCTAGAACTCAAGGCTGCTGTGTTGCTCTGGAATGCTCTTCAAGTGGGCAGAAATTCTAATCAATTGATAAAATCCTTATTTCTTTACAAAGCATAGTCTTAAAGGAGAAGGTATAATTCAGTGACTTGAAGATGTTAGGGAATTTATGAAAGTCTAAATACATATCCCAGCCTCTGGGGGACGTGTCTGGAGGCTTTTCTGGCCAGATTTTTGCATGTTTTATTCCTTATCTTTCTGATCTCAGTTCCTAAGAGAGGTCTGCCCTGACCACCCATCTAAATCACCACCCCCCACCACATTACCTTGTTTTACTTAACTTTTTTTTTTCATAGCACTTACCACTAATTGACATATATTTATCTACCTGAAAATTGCCATCTTCTCTACTACAAAGAAAGCCCCAAGAAAGCGGGGAGAGCTTGTTTGTTCTGGCCTTGGCATATAGTAAGTTCTCAAAACATATTTGTTGAATGAAAGAAGACTGCCAAGGCTTACTTAGCTATGTCCAACCATACGCAAGGCAGAGAGAAAAGTCTTTCCAACCACTTTACCCTTAAAAAGTTGTCTCAATCTAATTTGAGATTCTAGTCCCCTTTTTTTAAAAAAGAGTAAACAACTTATTTTAATTGCAGTAATTCACCAATTTGGAACAATCCAAAATAGAGCAGTTATTAGCAAAATTTTCGAATTATCCAGTTGGTTTCCAGATAGATAGATATACTTTTATTCTGTGAGCACATTGTAGAAAAAGCTGTAATTAAGGCAAAATTCCTCATTGTAAAGAGTAATGTGTTTGCATCTTTTTTCACTTAATAAAATGCATTTACCTTACCTATGATGTTTCCCTTCAAATAACCTAATTTTATGTATATCATTTGAAACGATTTTTTCTATATTATGAATTAATTCAAGCAAATGGAAGAGTATACAGAATAATGTAATAAGCACCAACCAGCTTTGTCAAATTTTGCCTCATGTCTTTATTTTAGATAAATAAAAATTCCAAATACAGTTGAAATACCTTGTATAATTGTCCCTTTTCCTATTCCATTTTCCCCTTCCCAGAGGTAATAATTATCTTCATTTGATTTTAAACCTATCTATGCTTGTTTTTATAATTTTATAAGTATATATGATTCCATAAACTGGATAGAGATGTGTATATTATTATATAAATATCATACTACATGTATCATTCTGCAACTTGTGGTTTTTTTTAAAGGTCTTATTGAGAGAGAGAGAGAAAGCGAGCACACGAATGGGGGTAGGGGCAGGAGAGGGAGAAGCAGACTCCCCACTGAGCAGAGAGCCTAACTTACAGCTTGATCCTGGGACCCTGAAATCATGACCTGAGCTGAAGGTAGACACTTAACCAACTGAGCCACCCAGGTGCCCCTACAACTTGTGTTTTTTAACTCAACATGCCTATTTAGTATTTATTCATTTTGAAATACACAACTAAGGCTTATCATAGGCTACTACACACACTTTCTAGTTTATTCCCATCTGTAGTATATGAAAGTTGTCATTACTTCACATTCTTACTGATAATTGATGTTACTGGATTTTATTTGAATCTTTGCCCTTCTGGTGATAAAAGTTTATTTGTTGTTATTTTGCCATGCCTATCTCTAATTAATAGTACAATAAGAACATAATTTCTTAGGTCTGCTGAACTTTAGATTTGTTCTTCTTTCAATTACTTTTTCCTATCCTTTGCCCATTTCTCAGGTTATTTAACTTTTAAAAATGGATTCACAAAAGCTCTTTGAACTCTGACTTCCAAAAATTGTTGGTTACTTGAGTTACAAACACCATTACCCATTCCGTGGTTTATAGTTTTCCTTCTTTATGACGCATTTTGCACACAGAAATATTTCATTTTAATTTAGTATTTAAATTTAAGTTCTCTATAATTTATGTATATTATATCTTGTTTAAAAAATTATTTCTTATCCTGATACCATAAAGACTTACGTGTTCTTCTAAAAGTTTTAACATTTTGATTTACACATTAAAACTTTCAATACATGTGGCTGTATATTCACATACGATATTAAACTGGGGTCTAATTTTCTTTGTTCCCATGCAGCTATATAATTTTTCCTACCATCTATTAAATAACTCATTCTCTCCCCATTGATTTGTAATGACACCTCTGTCCTATATCAGTTTGCCATAACTGTTTTGTTCCATTTCTGACCTCTCAACTTGGTTCTCTGTGTTTTTGTGCATTCGTACACCAAAACCACACTGTCAGTTATTAGATTGATTTGTGAAGTGTGGCATGGGATATGTACAGGTCTGTCATCTGTGTTTGAACCCTATCTCCACTGTATTCTGGTGTTTGACCATGTGTATGCTATTCAGCCTCTCTGTGCCTCAGTTTCTTCTTCTGTAAAGTGAAGTAAGTAATGGTAACTACCCAACAGTTGTTATGGCAATTAAATTGGCATATGCTTACAAAATCCTTGGGACAGTATCTGATACATAAAAGCACTCAAATTGTGTAATTGTGTTACCACTAATACTACTTTAAAATAAGTCTTGATGTTTTGATACTTGTTCCTTTTCCTCAAAAATTGTCTTAATTATTATTTGGTTTTTGCTCTTGCATATAAATTTTAGGGTCAACTTATCATTTTCCAAAAAGTAACCTATTAGGATTATAATTGCAACTATATTGACTTTATGATTAATTTGTGAAAAAATGGCATTTTATGTTGTTGAGCCTATTCATTTATGAACATAGTATATATTTTCTTTTAAGTAATACCCTGTTTTCCAGTACAGTTAAGTAATATTCTCCTTGGGGGTCTTGCATATCTCTTGTTAGATTTAGTGATATCTTTTGAAATTTGTATTTCCTAATATTTCTGGGATATAAAAACTGTATTTCTGGTATATAGATTTTCTGATGTTAAAAATACTTGCTTATCTGTGTTTATAGTGATTTTTTTTTTACTCTGCTGGCTTCAGTTTGCTAATATTTTATCATATTTATGTCAACTTATAAATTCTATGTTTATATTTTACATTGTTCTTTATTTTCTTTACTCATATTGTCTTAGTTGTATTGTTATTGTTTTTAAGTCAAGATCATCATAAAGTAACCTCATAAAGTGAATTGCAGAGCAGTGTGTCCTTATCTGTTTTCTGGAGAAAAGTGTAAATTTGGTGGTATCTATTTCTCAAAGAATAGGTATATTGAATCTGTAAAATATCTGGGCCTAGTGGGTTTTTTTGTTTTTATAAAAGTTTTTTGTAGATAGATATTTTAAATTATCAAATCATTTTTTAAATGAGTATATTAAGGTTTTTATTTCTTGAGCCAGTTTTGATTAGTTTTACTTTTCAGAAAATTATTTATTATACTAAATTTTCAAGTATATTAATGTAAAGTTCAAATTATTCTCATAGTATTTGTATTTTCTATAATTATTCATCTAATCTATTATTATGAACATAATCTATTATTGTTTACTTCTTCTTAATAGCATTTTATTTTTAAGTAGGCTCCATGCCCAACATGAGGTTTGAACTCATGACCCTGATCAAGAGTTGCCCCTTCCACCAACTGAGCCAGCCATGTGCCCCATGTTTACCTTTTAATTTGTATTCAATTTTGTTGATCTTCTTTATAGTTTTTTTTCTTTCATTACTTTCACTTATTTCAGTATTTTATTTCTACTTTTTTTGAGATTGTTTTGTTGTTCTTTCCTTCTCTTTTTTTTAAGTTGAAGTCTTGGTTTGTTTTTTCCTATCATGAACACATTAGGCTATAAATTTTCCTTTAATGCACTTTTAGCTGCATTTCACCACTTTCGTTATGTAGTATTTTGATTTTTATTATCTCAAGTATTTTTTTTAACTTCAAGCATGATTTCTCTTTGAACTATTATCTCAAAACATTTGCTTATGTTATTTTAAATATTTTTTACCTTATTGATTTTGATATTTTACCTTATTGATTTTGATAATATGGCTATATACCATTCTTTTATAATCATTAGATTCTTTAGGTATTGTGTGTGAGCACTTTGTAATTAGTATGTTTTTACAGTAGCATGTATAAGACATAATCAGTTACATACCAAGATTCTTTGGTATTTTTTGGGATTTGCTTTGTGCTTTTATATATGGTAAATTTTGGCATATCTGTAACTATTATACACATTGATTTCTTAATGTCTATTAAATCTAATTTCCCCTTGAGGGTGGGCAGAACTTATGACTATCAGATTTTACTCCCTTGATTAAGTTACTAATGAGTTGACTCTGAGTAATCAAAGGGAGGTGGGTAGTACCCAAGAGTGATTCCTAAGAGCTGGGAGCAACCCCTTCCCAACAGATGGGGAAAAAAAACAGGGACTTCAGTCCTGTAGCCATAAGGGTCTGAATGCTGCCAACTAACTGAATTAGCTTGAGAAGGCTCTAAGCTCCAGATGAGAATGCAGCTCAACTGACACCTCGATTTCAGTTTTATGAGGCCCTGAGCATAGAATACAGACTTCTCACCTACAGAAATGGTGAGATAATAAATGGTTGCTATTTTAGGTGACTAAACTTAGGGCAATCTGTTTGTTACACAGCAAGAAAACAATTATCCTATATTTTTGTATTTAATTTATCAATTATTACAGAAGGTATGTCAAGATATTACAACTGTGATTATGCTTCTTAATTTCTGGTAGTAATTCTGCCCAATTTTTACTTTTTCTAATGTGAGGCCTTGATAGTTGGTCTATATAAATGCAGAACAGATACTTAATGAATTTTTCTTTTATTATTATGTAGGGACTTTTTAAAATTACTAGTTATGTTTCTTACAAACTTATTTTGTCTGATATTAAAACACATCATGCATCTTTTGTGTACTATTTCCTGGTATGTCTTTTTTTAATCCCATTATTTTCAATCTTGTTTTATGTTTTTAGAATGGTCTTTAGTAAACAGCATATACCTGGATTTTTTAGATCAAGTTTAAGAGAGTTTAAAGGTAAATGGTGACTCTTCTCTGTTACATTTACTATGATTATTGATTTACTTTGATTTTTTTCTATCGTCTTATTTATCATGCTTTCTTATTTTTTAAAAAGCTTTCCTGCCTCATATGGCTTTGATCAAGTAGACCCCTTTCTCCCATTTTTATCTCTATTAGTTAGAGTTGTGCATGAAATTTTTATGCTTTCGGCAGCTACTTTTAAACGTTAACAAAGGTACCTTTTATTTAACTAACTTAAAGTTAATCAATATTTTTCTTCTCCTAAAAAATACAAAGATCTAAGCCTTTTGAATATCTGATCATGCCCTTTTATCTTATACATTATGTCTTAACTTTAGTTCCACATTGTTTTTATAGCATTCCAATTAATCATTTTTATAAATATTGATTTGTATGGTCAGTGCTTATTGATTACTCATATTTTCTTTCTCTTAATTTTTTTGTACCATATACTTTAATATTTTGTGTTCAATTCCTCTTCTTAATTAATATTCTTTAGTAATTATCTCTGCATGCCCTCAGTATGTCCCTGAAATGGATTTATTTTGGCCCTACTCTAGAATGATAGTTTAATTGGGTATAGAACTATAACTTGATAATTTTCTCTTTCAGCACTTTGAAATCACTATTCCATTATTTCAAGCTTTTTTGACCTGGAGAAATCTTTGACACTCTATCCAGTAAGAGGTGGTCTATATCCCTTCCCCTTGAATCTTAGTAGTTACTGTGACTGTTTGATCAATAGAATATGGTGGAAGTGACACCATGCCAATTTGTGGGCCCTGGCCTTGAACGATTGGCGGTTCCCATGTCTTTCCTCTTGGAATTCTCATTCTCAAGGAATCCAGCTTCCATTTAAATAGTTTGTTTACCCTGGTACTATCATGGTATGAGGAAGCCCATGTGAATCACTTAGAAAGGCTACAGAGAACTAGTCATCTCAGACCAGGGGACAAACATGGAAGTAAAAAAGTCATCTTGGACATTTATAATTCCCTGCCGATGTGAGGTAGAATAGACCCATGGCCACAGACATATGGCCCTATTCACATTTTCCCAGTCTTCTCCAGCTACTCCAGACCTCTTGGCTGAGGCCTAGATCTCTGTGGAGCAGGGTTGAGCTGTCCATACTGTGCTCTGCTCACCTTCCTGACCCATGAAATCATGGGGATAACAGAATGACTGTTGTTTTACATAACTAAGTTTGAGGTAGGTTGTTACAACTTAGTAGTTATCTGGAATAATAGCATTTCCATTTGTAATACTTAGATCATACTGGGAAATTGTATATTTATTAGTATAAATATTTGATATTTATCTTCCATAAAAGAGTAGGTATTATAAAAGTAAAAACAAAACTTAATTTGTTTTATGCTTTATTCTCAGGGTCTAGCCCATATAAGTGCCCAAGCAATATTTGGTGAATGAATAAATATTTTGTAAAGTTTATAGTATTCAATTTTTTACTAATTGTTGCTTTATTATAAATGTTTAAAAATCATGTATACAGTGTTGTTTATCTGGGCTTCTATGGTTCACTAAGGTAATCAATTCAAATAATAGGTGAAAAAAAAGCTCCAAAAATTTCATTTAATCTGCAGATGCACAATCTGGTTCTTTTTATGTTTTTAAGACTTCTGTACTGATGATTTTCCTGGCCATAGAGGCTGTAAATAGTCAATGACCAAAAAAAGCTGGATTGAGTAGATAGAGTGCACATTGAAAAGTTTAGGGTTTAAATTTAAAGATTACTTAATCACTTCTATTTTAAAGTCTGGGAAACATCAGAATGTTTTCCCCAAAGGGGCCCCGGCTCCATTGTGTGTGAGTGACGATGCAGCTACTTCATGGTTTCCTGACATCTGTTGCTCCATGTCTTCACGGACAGCTGCTGAAAGTCTGATCTGTTTATTCTCTTTGTCACTTGGTTATTTTTGCTTTTACCCTCCAAAGATAAATAATTCCTTTGTAATGAGAGCCTCTGGAAATAGAGTTTGGGGAAAACAACTATTTGTTTGTTTTCTCAGACCTACCGTATCCTAGAAATTGAAACCAGTTTATACAGATACGTGAAGTATAATAAAAAGATCAATTTTATAGGGTGGAGAAAGAAAAAAAGAAGCAAAAGAAGGAAACGAACAAGAAAATGGTTCTGGTATAAGATTCAGAAAACTCAAACTATAATGACTTTTTTCTGGCTTCTGGTGGGCCAACATGTGTCCCTAAGCATCACAGGAAAGGAGAAACTGGTCAGTTACACGGTTCAAAGTGTCCATAATATGAATGTAAACCAATTGTTTAGAAGTACGGTTGTTCTTAGTTCCTTTACCAAAGAGTAATTTCTCCCAGGTTCCTCGTAAAGGGGACCAGGAGGAACAAAACCATTTCAGCTGAACTGTACTTTAGACTAAGACAGCATTTAGCAGAGACTGTAAGCAAGTGAGGAATTCAGAAGAGAATAGGTTGCTTTCATATTTGTCTTCCTAGTTGTCAGCAGTGCCAGGAAATAGTAGATACTCATTAAATCTTCCTTACCTGTATGTAGAAAAGAAAAGGGAAACAATCCGTGACTTCTTAAAAAGTCCTCTGGAAGAAAAGCATTCTTCCAAGGACCTGATGCTCTCTCCAGCACCTCTTCCATCACCTGTCTTGAGGGGAGTGTGCTGGGCAAATATTAATCGCTCAGAACTGAGAGGCTGCTGTGGGTTTAAAGGCCTCAGAGGAAATGTCTGTGTCACTTCTGTGGTCATCATTGCCGTCCTGAGGTCTCGGGAGGCAAATAGTAATAGCCTTTGCTGTGAACCTTTATCCCCTCCCTGCCACGCAGGGCAGCTGATCGGTCCTCTTATTTTAGGCCCTGGGGTCCTCCAACTCCCTCAGCCTGAGTTCTTTTTAATTAATGACATCTGACCAGGTTTCTCCCATTTGTTTATTTTCTGAAATAAATCTTAAAATATCTGCTGATATTCAGTCGATATTAAATCTTACTTTTCCTAGCCATAGTTTTCTGCTCTTTACCAAACTTTATGTCCACCAAACAATAATCATACTGTGGCCTGAAAGACACAGTGTCATTGTGTGGGTTAAAGTCGGAGTGTAAAAGGGGGGTGCATAACAATGGAGCTATAGTATTCTTTGCTGTGTTGCAACTGTCCACCTAGGTTATGTGAGAAGGCCCAGAGGTAAAGCCAAGTCACAAAAAAATAAGTTACTTTATTTCCACACTGCTCCACCCTCGGAAGCATATTGCTTCAATTAGAACAATGCTACACATTTTGTGTTGGTAAAGAATGAAGTACTCTTTCCCTTTATTTTCTTTGGTCAACATTTCTTTACTTGGAAAAGCAGACTCTGTGTGAAAAAGCAGGAAACAAAGCACCATCCTCTGGACTTGACTTTTACCCTTGCCAGTGAAACACCAAAATATTGTATGGGGCAAGGCTCCCATGATGGTAGTTTCCACCTTTTCTAATCCAGCCGTTTGGCCATTGAAATGGGAACTCTTGTTGATTTTCATCTTGCTTTTTTTTTTTAACCTCAGAGTTTGCTTTTGTTAAGGGTTGGTTAACATTTCTCTGCCAAAACAGAACACCTGTACAGTAAAGGAGCAAGAAAGAGAACTGGGGAGTGCAGACATTTGCCACTGCTTCACTGACTGGGCTGCATAGCAGACACCAATAAAGTCCAATAAGTCCACTTGGGGTTATCAGAAGTGGGGCCTTGCTTGGTAATCCTCTGGTGAGGAGATTTTTGGGGTTATGGGGGCCTCATGGCAGCCCGTGTTCTTCAGAGAAACTCACGGTCTCCAAGGCATCATGAGGACAGACCCGCAACACATATGCACCCTTGCCCACTGGAATCTGCTGGCATCTGAAACACTTATATCTGGCAAGCCCTGAAAGTGGAATTTGATGTCCTTTCCCATATATGTGGGTACCAGGCTGTAGAGCAGGGATGGCTTGGAGGAGGCAGGATGCAACATACATTCTATTTTGCTTTATGAGCAAGTTGCCTCCACCTTGCCTGTTTTGTGCATACAGAGGGAAGGTCAAGGAGCTAGGGCAGCTGTCTCTTCTGTAGACCAACCACACAGCTCTGACCACGTAGCCTCCACCTGAATTGGTGTTCAGTGAATTATATATGGTTTATGGAAGTCCAGAACCTGGAGAGAATCAAAAGAGTGAGAGAGAGAGGTAATAGCAAGCAGCTCATAGTCTTGCCTTGCCTACATCGAATGAGAAAATGTGCCTCCAGGAGGAATGGCTAAGAAAAGCCAGGCTTCGGATAATCAGGTGTGCATGGGCCTTTCACAAGCAGTCTCATGTAAAGGAAACAGCTGCTTGGACATCAGACCAAAATAGGAGTTTCAGCCATTGGCTCTGCCACTTCCCTGCTGTATCACCTTGGACAAGTTGCTGAACATTTCTGAACCTCTCTGTTCTCATCTGTAAAATACAGCTACCTGAGAGTGTTGTTGTGAGAATCAAAAAGATAATGTATATTTAAGTGCCTGACTTAGTCCTTGGCACTGTCACCATCCTCCTTATTACATTATCTTCATCATTATAATTACTCACTTTGTTCTGTAGACACATGGTCTTAAAACATTATTATTATAATTAAACATCACTGAGAACACCCTGTATGTTATAGATCGACACAGTTGCAAAGCAAGAATAATAATGTACTTCCTCTTTCAAACTAAAACTTTTTTTTTCAAATAGGCAAGAGAAATCGTGATTTATTTAATACTTAGTTGAGTTACTCAAAGGAGCTTGACTTGTAGATGTTTTCTTTGAGAGTATTTTTTACAAAATCCAGCCTCCCCAAAACTAGCAGTGTGGCGTCCAGTAAGTCATGTCTCTGTGGGACCTCATTTTCTTCATTTATGAGATAACGTACGAGGTTTTCTCAGCTCCCAACCGTATGTGTAACTCACTTGAGCTTCATAAAATCCTGATGAGTTTCTTAAGTTGGTATTGCTTTCCTCATTTTACACATTAGCTAAAATATCTGAAGAAGTTATGGGGTTTGCCCAAGGTCGCTTCAAATAAGTAGAGAGGTTAGGATTTGAACCAAGAACTTCTGGGCTTTTGGAGAGTATTCTGCTCCCTGTGTCTTCAATCACATGAAAATGATGATAATGTCTCAAATAATTAGGACACATTAAAGCTTATTAACTGTACTGTTATACTGGCGTTTTCAAAGGCACTTCAGAATTTTATAGTTCTTCATGATTATCATTAGAATAGCACTTGTTACTATTAAAAACCAGTGATCACTATTCAGTCACGTAGAGGTTGCTTTCAAAAGTTTAAAGAGATTGGGCAGAATCTGTGCTGACCCCTCAATATTCTCAGCATATCGCCACTTGGCCACTGAATAAATAATTATTTGTTATGCTAAATGAGACTTGTTATTATCTCTTTCTCATAAATATAAAGTGTTTAAAAGGCTGGCAATTTGACTTTTATTGTCAGTTTTATTCAAAGATGATGATGGTAGTGATAATAATATTAATAGATAACATTTGGTAAGCTCTTACTATGTGTCAGGCTCTTTGCCTGGTACTTTATATAGGGTTCCCATTTAATTCTTTCAGTTAACCCTATAGAGTTATTATGTCTCTTATTCTCATTTTATAGTTAAGGAAACTGAGACATAGAGAAATTAAATGCATAGCATTTAACTGCATAAATGTTATTTTAGCATTTAAATGCATAATGTTACAGCAAGCAATAGCACCAGGAATTGAACTCAGATAATTTATTATGAATTTTTCAGAGACAGGTTGACTTATGTCTTTAAAATACTGTTGAGCAGAAGGTTCATCATTCATTCAGTCAGTCATGGTTTGTCCAGCACTTACTATGTGCCAGGCACAGTGTTGGTATTGGAGAGACAGTGGTGAACTAGGAAGAGTCTCATGTGAGAAGGATGGCAGGCAGAGCTATTCAGTTGCTTCTACAGCCAGTGTGTCTCTATCTCAAGAATACTGAAGTTCTACCACGTGACCAGGATTTAACTTTCTCCCATGTAACAGTTCACTCTCTGTTAGACTCTTTGGGTCTCTTTAGGATATTAAAGTTAAAAGTCTTGCTACTATGGACTAAACTGGTTAATGCACTTCAAGGTCAATTGTTGGGATTGATACAGGACATTTCACAGTGCCCTGTTAACTCTACCACTTTGATCCTAAGGACACAGAGATAATACCATTTTGAGTAAGCATATTCAAATCAGAATTTTGTCAGCATTGATTAAATTCTGTTGAGAAAGTTTTAGGGAATCCATCCCATCCAGCAAATTCAATTTTTGATCAATTTTCTGTAAGACCCAGCTAAACCATTTTCTATTCTTTCCATTCTAATGTTCATGTTATTGAAATTATTTTCTTCAAAATCAATTCTTTTTTCCATTTAAATTCTACAATGAAGATTTGATTTATTGATCAGATTTGTATCCATAACAATTTTACCAGATGTTAGTGGATCTTCTTTTATGAGCATTATTTCTGTTAAGTTCATTTTTCCAAAGTCTGACTTTTCATATTTCATGAAGTATTGATCTTTCTATCAAAATTTGTTTTGTTTTTTTTAAAGATTTATGTGTGCATTTTTCACTCCTGTGCTTTATTTTATGCTGATTATTTTTCTCATGATATTCATTATAAGTGATGACATTTTATATTTATTTCCTAGCTCACCCACAAAAAAGATATGAGTATATATTTTGGAATGTTGAGATGGAAAGGGCAGGAGAATAACTCAGGCTATGAGGAGACTGGGGATGGTAACAAAAAAAAAAACAGACAAAGTGAGAGGTAGTGGGGAAGAGAAGGATAATGGAAAGGATATTGGAAGAGGAGGAAAACAGGAGAAAGCAAACAGGTGTTATGGGAGAGGAAGTCAAAACAATCTCATTTTCAAAATGGAGGAGTCAAAACAATTGGCTCTAAGTAGTGAGGTTAAACTAACCTGTACCACATGGTGCTAATCAAACGTCCATGGGTTACCTCTGAAAATATATTGGGTGGGACTCTGTCATTTCAAACAATGGTGACCCTTTTAAGATTTTTCCTTTGTGGGTCTGCAAGACTTTGTTGTACCTTGACTGAGTTGCCTGTTTTCTTACTTTATTCTTTTCTTGGTACCCAGAAATGTTCTAATTGTCTGTATCTTAGCACACTTATCTGGCTAATATTATCTACAGGCTTGTGGATGGGAAATTGGCCAGTGGGAATGTGTTTGGATGAGCCTAGTAAATCATTTGGAAGAAATGCAATGGTATCTAGAATAGATAGGCTTCTCCAGAGAAGACCCCTTCTGACAAGACAGGGACTTCCTCTCCCCATAGAGCTCCACATGAATTCTCACTAAAACCCCACTGAAGGGAACCTGAGTGATATTCAGAATGGTACGAGTGAAACCACCTCAATGCTCCAGGATTAACTGGGGCTGTCAAGGTCACATTAGCAGAGCTGGTGACTAGAAACTGAAGCCTGGTCTTGCGTGGGAAGACTGAGTAAAGAATTATTCCTCTACAACCACTGCCACCAAGATACTCTCCATATAGTCTGTCTATTTTTGCTTCATTATTTTATTCCCCTTTACTATTGAATATTTATTTTTGTGATCACTAGTTTAATATTCTCCCCTAACTAGAGACCATAAGTTCCATGAAGGAAGGAACCAGCTCTGTTTTGTCCCCCATTCTGTACCTGTATTTAATACAGTCCCTAGCACATACTAGGAGCTCAAGTCACATTTGATTTTTAAAAATAAATAAATAAGTGAATTAACTTAAAAGATAGAGCAGATCTTTTGTATTTGGTATGCACCAGAGTTATCTTGAAGATTCCCCCTTGATTCTTTAATGCGGATATGGAGAGAAAAGAGGAAGAATGGAGGTGGAAAGTGATAAGGGTCCTTTTATTCATGCCCCTGCTTCCTGTACCTTGATACTGTGTATCCCACTGTGTGCTTCCCTGGCAAAATCCCATGGCTGGATCCAAAATTGACTCTTCTCACTACAACAGAGTTGGCCTGCGTAGGTCTGAGGACCAAGCTCCTCCTCGGAAATTGGTAGACATGGAAAATTCTAGGGTCCAGACTTGCCTCCCGAGAATAAGCTGAGAGAAGAAAAAGACCTTCAGAAAACTGAGCATAACAGCTTTTGACACAAGGAAGGGCAGGCAACATGAAATCAAGAATGTATCATTATCATTTGAATCTTGGAATTTTTCAGATGTTCAGAAGGTACTGTACCCCAGAGCACAAAGGATGAAATTGCTGCTAAATGATGGCTCTAATTATAATAAAACCGTGAATTGATCCACTTAGTTTAGGGGGCGAATATAAGTGAAAGGAGTGTCCTTGCTTCTTTCTCTGATCTGATGTCCTGCCTCTTTTCCCTTCATTCTCTGGACTCCAGCAACACACTGTCTTTCTGTTCTTTGGACAGATCAACCTTGCTCTTGCCTCTGGGCCTTTGTGTGTTCTTTTCCTCTGCCTAGAATACTCTTCCTCGTGCTCTTCACATGACTAGTTCCTGCCCGTCGGTTAGTTCTCTGCTTCAGTGGAACGTTCTCCTGTCTTACCATGCTATCTAAGGTACTCCCTAATATGAGTCTTGTTTTTATCATTTTCCCGGAAGTTATTTCTGTCTGTGATTATCTTATTGCTTCATCCAGTCTTTCATTTATTCACTTCCTTTCTTCCAACTGTGTAAAGTTTGTAAGAATATAAATGTCTGTTTTGATTGCTTGGTATTGCCTACCTCTAAATCATGACCTGGCATGTGGTAGGCATTTAATACATTCTTGTTAGATGAATGAATGAATGGTGGGATGAATGGGTGAGATAAAAGGAATCAAGAAAAGCATGTACTAGATTCTGTGGTCTTAGAGGGCAACGTTAAGAAGTTTGGATTTTATTCTAGTGTACGGTATCTATCTGGATTCTGTGTTGCCAACAGCAGGGTCCATTCATGCTAGTCTAGGCAGAAAAGGAATGTATTAAAAAGATAGTAGGTAGCTCTTAGTCAGGGCTACCCCTAGGGTGTATGGGCCCTAGGCAAATATTTTGTTTCAAGTTAACAGTTAGTGATAAATCTAATCTCTGAATACTTAGATGACAATGCAGGACAAGTGGGACATGTTGAATGTATGAAGATTTTTTTCCCCCCTGTGATTGTAACTATGTATAAGGATCTGGGGCTATTGAAATGGGTAACTATCCTGTCTAATCCAGAACAACTGGCTAGCTTATTTAGGTGTATTCAGACATTTCCATATCTTGTCCGAATGAGGTAACACATGCTCGATTGTGATGTCACTCGTTATTTTCTTTGTGTGTGCATTTCATATTTTACTTAATCTTAATTTTTTGTGTGGTCAGGATGAAAGCTGTCTTCTAAAACATGGATGTCCCTGAAATTCAGGGCTTGAGACAGAGATTTCATTAGCCCAGGTCAAAAGGCGACACTGCTTCTAGAACTTTGGGAAGGCTAGGGAGTCAGGCTCTGAAGCCATGCCGTGAGGATCCACACCCAAACAGACGAGCAGTTTTTACTGCTCCAGTAAAAACTTCTTTTCCCCTTGGCACCAACAATGCTTGATTTAAATACCAGAAGTCCTGCCACATTCCCTGTAAGAGAGCCAGGCACTCCCACTGCCATGCTTGTCAGGGGGTCGGGCTCTGCATGGAGCTCTTTCTCACATTGCTTAGCCCTCAAACCATGTCTCCAACAGGTGTGTTTTGGTGGGTAGAATCCAAGTTACTCCCACAGCTGTAAGAGAGCCTGGGAATACAAGTTTTGTTTCATTTGTTTTGGGGGGGGGGTTTGTTTGTTTTTCAATTCTGTCTTAGAAAGATAGGTCTACTGCAGAAAGTTACCCAAATGTAATGAGGATTTTCAGTGATGTAGCCACCACTAACAGAGGTCCAATGCAGCAGCTTTTTAGCATTGTAAGTAGCGAAGTGACATGACTTACGCTTTTAAATCATAAAAACACTCTGACTTCTGATTAGATTCTGTATTGGAGGGTGGCAAGAGTGACAACAGGGAGACTAGCAAGGGGGCTATTACATTTGTGCAGGAGAGATAAGAGACATGAAGGAGATTTGGATAAGGGTGTGGCCACAGGGATGGAGAAAGATAGGCAAATTCTGGCCCTGTAAGCAGTGCAAACCACTGCAGATGGGATGCATGGGAGGAGGGGAGTGGCAAACAAGGTGCAGGTCACTTCATTTCATGTGGTGTGTTCTGTATTATCATACAGAGAGAATGCCCCTTCTATTAACTAAGTTTTCCACTCCTGATAAGGTGTCTGGGAAAACAACAAAGTTATCAAATTGGTCATCTAATGTCATCTAAGATATTAAGTACCAAAATGAGGGTGTAGTACTGTACTTTTTTTTTTTTTTTTTTTTTACTTCAGTGTGGTTTTCATAGTCCTGGTCATGGCTGATAGCTACATGTTAAGTAGATGGAGTGTCTACACAATGCAGGTTAACAATATATTAACACTTTTCTTTGTCTTTTTCTTTTCTTATATTACTTTTTCATTTGCTAAGATTGCATCAGGCATCCAGGTCAAATTGCAGGGCTATCTATTTCAGGTGGTTCTTGCCTGTTTGGCTCAGTTGTTGGAGCATGTGACTCTTGATCTCAGGGTTGTGAGTTTGAGCCCCACAATGAGTGTAGAGATTACTTAAAAACAAAATCTTAAAACAAAAAAACAAAAACGAAGAGCTGGAGTCCACAAACTAAAATCTAATGTGAATTTCTCAAATCTGAGCTGCCAGGAGGTGCTTTTAAAAGGAGTTTCCTGATGATTGTAAAACAAATATTATCAACTCTTTTATTACTAAGCTGAGGATAAATCTATATAACCTGATCTAGCCATAGCTAAGAGCAATATAGAATTTTCAAGAAGGTTGGAAAGATTGAAAGCCCTCCATAAGGAAAAGGAATTATTTGAAGAAGTCTGATTAGGAATGGTAGAGGAAACTGAGTAAGGGGAAAATTTGAGCTGAACATCAAAAAAAAATTTCCTTCAGTAAGAGTCACCTAATGATGAAAGACCAGACCTTGGAATCTCTCCAAACAGGTCTGGTCATCACACTGTATAAGACAGCCAGATCCTGACCTCACCAGTCCTTGATCCACACAGGGAGGAGGTCCTTTGCCTCCAAAGCTATCTTTGTTCAGTAGCCACGATTAGATGTGACATGAATTTCAGAAAAGATCTAGAGGAATTGCGCAGGGAACCCAGAAATGTGATGACACCTCACATACCTCTCTTGCTGCTTGACAGTAGAGGTGAAACAGAAGGTGGCTGATGATCACCCCCGGGAAACAAACCCTTTATCATAGCAACAACCTATTTTGAAAGAAATTATTTACATTATAATCATAATTTATTGATATGAGTTGTAACAACTTCATTCTAAACAGTGGCTGGCTGACTGGTAGAATGTCTTTATTTACCAGGGTATGGGTGGCCCCCATGATGTACACTGAGTGAGATTCATAATTTGCCATACAAAAAAATAATTTGACACATTAGGAAAGGAAGACTACATTTGAAACAGTATGCTTATATTTCATGCCTTGAAATTTTATATCTAATTTTAGGAACTTTATAGTTCTTGTGTATTTTGGCTTTTGTGGTTAGACTCAAAGAAAAGAAAAAAAACCTAAAACTTTGCAAACAAACTGGAATGGAAAGAATCCATTTTTCTTTCTCACTTTTTTTTTTTTAACTTTCAGAAAGAGGGAGATACATGTAGGAGCATAGGTCAGGGAAAATCTGGGGCTGGTTTTCATGAGATCCAGAATACTTGGAAAAGTAGGGGTACTCCTGCTGATAATCACCTGTGCACTAAAATCTACATACATTGGCGAGAAAAAGAACAGAAGACCCAGTGAGAAGGGAAATATACTGTGTCCGTAGGTCACAGTGATTGAGAAAACTCAGTGTTGTTTAGATGCCATTTCTCCCCAGATTGATCCATAGATCTAATTTGACCGCAATTAAAATCACAGTGTGTGGTGGTTTTTTTTTTATGGAAATTGAAGTGTGGATTTTAAATTTAATATGGAAATTTAAAGGTTCCAGAATATCCAAAACAACTTTGAAAAAAAAAAAAAAGAGCTGGGCCCCTGGGTGGCTCAGTCGGTTAAGCATCTGACTCTTGGTTTCATTTCAGGTCATGATCTCAGGATTGTGAGATCAAGCCCC
Organism: Ailuropoda melanoleuca; assembly: GCF_002007445.2. Lineage (NCBI taxonomy): Eukaryota > Metazoa > Chordata > Mammalia > Carnivora > Ursidae > Ailuropoda > Ailuropoda melanoleuca. Next base: position 83,782,559 of record NC_048221.1, on the reverse strand, counting down.
ACGTAAGCTCCATGCTCAGTGTGGTGTCTGCTTGAGATTCTCTTCCTGTCCCCCCTGCTCTTTGTCTCTCTAAAATAAAAAATAAAATAAAATCTTGAAGAAAAAAAGAACCAAGTTATAGAACTAACGCTATTTGATTTCAAAACATACACAGTAATTAAAGCAATATGATATTGGTGTAAAGCAGAAATAAGAAAACTTTTTATGTAAAACATCAAATAGTAAATATTTTAGGCTCTGTGGGCTATACTGTTCCTGTCACAGCTACCCAGCTTTGCTACTGTAGTATGGATGTAGCATACTCAGTGTGCTAATACGTAATACATAATCAGTGTGGCTGTTTCAACTAAACCTTTATTTAAAGACCCTGAAATTTAAATTTATATAATTTTTATATGTTATGAAAAACTGTTTGATTTTTTCAACAATTTTAAAATAAAAGAACCATTGTTAGCTTGCAGATATACGCAAATAGGCAGTGGACCAGACCTAACCTGTGGGCCATTGTTTACTGACCCCCAGTGTAAAGGTAGACAAAAAGATCAATAGAAATGAATAGATAAGAAAGACCTATGTATATATTGGCCAACTAATTTTTGACAGAGATCACAGGGATTCTGTGGGAAAGCACAGTCAAATGGTGATGTAATATCCATATGCATAAAGAACATTGATCCATACCCCCATATGTATACAAATATTAACTCGAAATAAGTATTGTAAAACCTAAAACTATAAAACTTGTAGAAGAAAATGTAGAAGAAAATCTTTGTGACCTTGGTTTAGAAAAGGATTTCTTGACAGAATACCAAAAGTGTGGCACATATAGATGTTGATAAACTGGACTTTAACAAAATAACAACAAAAAAGACTCCTGTTCTCTAGAAGACACTATTATTAGAATTGAATATATCAGTGGATGAAAATAAAAAAGTATAGTATATCCATACAGTGGGTCGATAAAAAGGAATGAACTAGAGCCGCCTGGGTGGCTCAGTTGGTTAAACATCTGCCTTGGGCTCAGGTCGTGATTCCAGGGTCCTGGAATGGAGCCCCATATCAGGCTCCCTGCTTCTCCCTCTGCCCGTCCCCCCAGCTTGTGCACGCTCTCTTTCTCTTTCTCTCACTGGCTCTCTCATATACATAAATATTTTTTTAAAAAAGGAATGAACTATTGATACATGCTACAACATGGTTGAATCTCAGAGTAATTATGCTAAGTTAAAGAAGCCAAACAAAGAATATATATAAGATTTTTTAAAATGTAAACTAATCTGTACTGATCGAAATCAGATGAGTAGTTTCTGGGGCTTGGATGGGTGTGGGTAGGGACAGCAGGAAAGGATTATAAAAGGACAAGAGGAAACTTTTCTGAGTAATGAGTATGTTCATTATTTGGATCATGGCTGTGGCTTTTCAGAAGTATATAGATGTCAAAACTGATCAAGTTGTACACTTTAGAAGTGTGTAGTTTATTTTATATCAATTATATTTCACAATGAAAAGATTATAAAAATAGAAACATACCTACCTAGGTATTGTAGTGATTAGACGAAGAGATTTTAAAAATCTGATTATAAATGTCCATGCTACCCAGAGCAATCTACACTTTCAATGCTATCCCGATCAAAATACTGATGACATTTTTCAAGGAACTGGAACAAATAGTCCTTAAATTTGTATGGAACCGGAAAAGGCCCCGAATCGCCAAGGAACTGTTGAAAAGGAAAAACAAAGCTGGGGGCATCACAATGCCGGATTTCGAGCTGTACTACAAAGCTGTGATCACAAAGACAGCATGATACTGGCACAAAAACAGACACATCGACCAATGGAACAGAATAGAGAACCCAGAAATGGACCCTCGGCTCTTTGCGCAACTAATCTTTGATAAAGCAGGAAAAAACATCCAGTGGAAAAAAGACAGTCTCTTCAATAAATGGTGCTAGGAAAATTGGACAGCTACATGCAAAAGAATGAAAGTTGACCACTCTCTCACACCATACACAAAGATAAACTCCAAATGGGTGAAAGACCTCGATATGAGACAGGAATCCATCAAAATCCTGGAGGGCAACATAGGCAACAACCTCTACGACATCGGCCAAAGAAACCATTTTCATGACACATCTCCAAAGGCAAGAGAAGCAAAAGATAAAATGAACATGTGGGACTTCATCAAAATAAAAATTTTCTGCACAGCCAAGGAAACAATCAAAAAAACTAAGAGGCAGCCCACGGAATGGGAGAATATATTTGCAAATGATTCTACAGATAAAAGACTGGTATCCAAGATCCTACAAAGAACTTCTCAAACTCAATACACGAGAAACAAATAAACAAATCATAAAATGGGCAGAAGATATGAACAGACACTTTTCCAATGAAGACATACAAATGGCTAACAGACACATGAAAAAATGTTCAAAATCATTAGCCATCAGGGAAATTCAAATCAAAACCACACTGAGATACCACCTTACGCCAGTTAGAATGGCAAAGATAGACAAGGAAGAAAACAGCAATTGCTGGAGAGGATGTAGAGAAAGGGGATCCCTCCTACATTGTTGGTGGGAATGCAGGTTGGTGCAGCCACTCTGGAAAACAGTGTGGAGGTCCCTTAAAAAGTTAAAAATTGAACTACCCTATGACCCAGCCATTGCACTACTGGGTGTTTACCCCAAAGATACAGACGTAGTAAAGAGAAGGGCCATATGCACCCCAATGTTCATAGCTGCATTGTCCACAATAGCCAAATCATGGAAGGAGCCGAGATGCCCTTCAACAGATGACTGGATTAAGAAGCTGTGGTCCATATATACAATGGAATATTACTCAGCTATCAGAAAGAACGAATTCTCAACATTTGCTGCAACATGGACGGCACTGGAGGAGATAATGCTAAGTGAAATAAGTCAAGCAGAGAAAGACAATTATCATATGATTTCTCTCATCTATGGAACATAAGAACTGGGAAGATGGGTAGGGGAAGAAAGGGATAAAGAAAGGGGGGGTAATCAGAAGGGGGAGTGAAGCATGGGAGACTATGGACTCTGAGAAACAAACTGAGGGCTTCGGAGGGGAGGGGGGTGGGGGAATGGGATAGACTGGTGATGGGTAGTAAGGAGGGCACATATTGCATGGTGCACTGGGTGTTATATGCAACTAATGAATCATAGAAACTTGCATCAGAAACCAGAGATGTACTGTACGGTGACTAACATAATGTAATAAAAAAATGTTAAAAAAACAAAAACAAAAATGAAACAAAACAAAACAAAAAAAACCCAAAAAACAAAATCGGATTAATGTATTCAAGAAAATAGATGACATGATGGAGATTTTCATCAGATAAATGGAATATATTAAAAAGTACTAAATAGAAATCTAAAAACAAATAAATACAATTTCTAAAATTAGTTAGGTTTAACAGAAGATTCAACAAATGAAAGAGAGGATTAATTAAGTGGAATATAAATTACACATTGGTGATTTATTGCATAAAAAGCAAGCATAGAATCACATAAGACCTTCATTTTGTTCATTGGCCTATAGCTCATCTAAGGCATCTCCGCTTTGGTTGCAGTCTCTGGGGGTAAGACTCCATTGCAGTCTCTGGCTGCAAAATGGGGGTTGGCTAGGTCCTCTGAACTCCCATTTGTCCAGGTTGAGTGGAGAGCAGCATTATGCCATGGAATTTTAAAATTCGGATGAGATGGGAAGTTTCCTTGAAGAACACAATTACCAAGTTACCAAAACTGACACAAGAAGAAGTAAGAAATCTGAATAATACTAGATCCATTGTAGAAATCAAATATGTTGTTGAAAATAGTCTTGCCCAGACATCCAGATTTACATGGCTTCTGGGTGAAGTCTGCCAATTGTTTAAAGGAGAAATAAAATCAATTTTACGTCAGTTCTTTGGTACAAAAGAAAAAAAAATGGAACATTTTTCAGTGCATTCTTAGGCCAACGTAAATTTGGTAACAAAATTACAGACCAATACGTATCTTGGATGTTGATGCAAAACTCCAAAAAAACTATTAGCAAGTTGAATTGATTAATACATAAAAAGGAAAATACATCACAACTAACTTGGGTTTATCTCAAGAAAGCAATGTTGGTTTAACAATTGAAAATCAGTGCAAGTTACTGCATTAAAAGAACAAATGAAAAAAATCATATGATCACTTTAATACATGCAGAGATAGCATTAGAAAAACTCCAACAGCCTTTCATGATAATAAAATACACTTCCTTATTCTAGTAAAGAGTATTTACAAAACATCTACATAAATCTTCATATGTAATGGTGAAATAATGCAAGATTGCCACGAAGACTGGGAATGAAACAAAGAGGTCTGCTCTATTTCTATTCAGCACTGTGCTAGAGGACCTAGTCATTGCAACAATGCAAGAAAGAAATAAAAGTCATAATAATTAGAAAGTAAGGAGTAAAACTGCCATTATTCACAGGTAGCATGATTTTGTGTGTAGAAAATCTAAAAGAACTAAAGACAACTTATTAGAATTAATAAGTGAATATTGCAAAAATCAATTGAGTTTTACATGCAATATAATAAACCTTCACAGCTCATAAAGTTCTGAATGATAAATGTATGTAAGGTTACTGTACAAAAATGTTGGAATCAGATGCCAGTGATCTCTGAGGTTAAGGTTTTCTTGCATATATTTGTGAAGGACCTTAAATTGTCAAATCCCAAGCAGATGGCAACAAACCATTAGATATTAAAATGTAAAGAGTGATGCCACTTAACATAGAATCATCAAATGATCAATTACTTAGCGGTAATTCTGATTAAATATTTGCAAGACCTCTATGAGGAATACTCTAAAATATTATTGAGAAATTAAATAAAACCTAACATGTTCTTAGATTAGCGGACTCAACATTGAAGACATGAATTCTTCCCAAATTAACCTACGGATTGAATGCCATTTCAATAAAAATCTCAACAGATTTTATAATGGAAATTGATAAGCTGATTCTAAAGTTTACATGGAAATGCACCTGGAAAGAATAGCCAAGAAAATCATGAAGTAGGAAGGTTTATACTATCAGATATCAAAAGTTAGTGTGCTTACTATTATGCTTATTGTAAAACAAAGATGTCGCGACAATACAACGGGGAACGTAACCGTCTTTTCAGTAAGTGGTACTGAGTCACTTGGATATCTGTAAGTTAAAAAAAAGAAAAAAGAATCTTGATTCCTACAGCATACCATATACAAAAATCAATTCCAGGTGTCTTGTGGACTTAAATGTGAAAGGTAAAGCTAACATAGGAGAATTTGTTCATGACCTTGTGGTGGGTAGGTAGAAATTAATTAAAAGTATTTTGGGCTCAGATTTACACAGCCAGAAACAAACTCAGAAGTGTGAAACCAGCTGTAAAGTGTGATACCTGAGCATCTCACTTTAGACGCATGCATCTTGATTTTAAATAGTCAGTGGGAGTCCACTTTTATAGTGGACTCTGTAATAGTCGAGACTGCAGTGTCTCTCTATAACAATATCTAAGATATTTGAGGGACTTTATAAAGACAGTAAAAGGAAAAATTGGGAATGACTGTGGAAATCCTGAACCATATTTGCTTTACTCTGTAGTAAATATAAGAATAAATCCATACAAGAAACTATAAACAACATATAGGGTTATGATATTTCTCTCCAAACCTATCTCCAAGGATTTAATGAAAGCTGTAGCCAGCTGCAGCTAAGGACCGTTCTGTCTTTTCCACTGTAGTTCGGATTGTTCCTCTTTTGGCACTTAGATCCTGCTCATGTTTTGGTTGTCAGGCTAGGCTGGAGGAATTGGTAACGCTGACCGATACAGCCACTCTGCCAAAGTGATAGAAGGCATGATGGGAACCTGGACTGTGGGGTCAGTCAGACAAGTTCTTCTGGAACCTTTGAGGAAAAAGGCTGTTTGGAGGACTGAATGCAGAGATGGTGATCCTTCACTTGTTGTTAGCAAGACACTTTATTGCTAACTGCAAGGGCTTTTTAGTCTTTGAAACAGCAAGGGCTCAAAATTTAGATTCCAAGTAAAAGTCCTTATCCATGGATTTCTAAAGAGACCTTTGGTTTTATTAAATATATGTTCTGCACATTCTGTGCTGTCAGTTACTTGGAGGTACTTTCTTTCCCTTTCCCTTGGTATGCCTAGGTTTTGGTTTCTCCCACCCCCTCTACTGTGTCAGCTCCATGGTACAAAGAAGAGGGTTTATGTGTGATCCAAAGTGTGTGTTTTTTTTTTTGTTTGTGTTTTTGTTTTTACTGAGAAGGGTAAGGCCTAGGTCGGATCTAAAGTAAAAGTGCATTCTCCATTGTGCAGAAGTGATGAGTCCCACGACACTTTTGCATGACCCCCTCCCTCACTGCTGCAGGAGTCCAAGTTTTACTGTTTAAAAACATATGGCACAAATTATGCCATAGGCCAAAGTTACTCCTAAGCAGAACCTTGCCTTTCTTTATAGGACTTTGTTGCAGGTCCTCCTTGTTTTACCTGTGGACACGGGTATACCCTGCAGCTGCTGAAATCTTTCCTTCTTAGCTATTCCATGGCTACCAACTCATGCCTCTTCATTGGATGTCATACTATTGAGGAATAGGGTATTTTTTATTTACAAATGTGAAAACCTGCAGCCAGGCATATCTCTTTTACAATGCAGTGAACCTTCCAAACCCTTGTCTTAGTCTCTTGGAACCAAACAAATTACATGCCATCGTGTGCTGTATATCACAGCTGGAATGTTTATAACGTCTGGCTGAGTGGAGTTTGGGAATGGGCTTCTCTGGTGAGCTGGGGCAGATTGTATCTTTGACTGACAAGCTGCCATTTTCTTGAGATTTGACAATTTGGGGCCCTTCACCTATCCATGCAAAAAAACCTTAACCTCAGAGATCTTTGGCATTTGACCCCAATATTTTTATACAGTAACCATACATACATTTATCACTCAGCGCTTTATGAACAGTGAAGGTTTATTACACTGCACTCAAACCTCATTTAACCTTTTCTCTTGAAGCAATACTTTAAAACAGAGTTGAAAGAGTTTGTATAACCAAGACTGGTTGGTTGACCTTTTTCGTGCATCTGTTCCTGAGAACTCTTTGGCATGGATGTTTGTGGTCAGTAGGAGTTTTCTGTAACCTTGAAGAGACTTACCCTTCTGTCTGAGTAAGTACTTGTGGGGCCTCCTGGTCCTTGGAAGCTTTTGGGTTGTCAGAAATTTTATAATAGGAAACTCAGAACTGGTCATTGGTAGAAGTGATCAGATCTGTCCCTCATGTATACACTTGTCACTTCTGTCTCTGAACATTTCGCTTATGTTTTCCCCTTTTTCCAGTCCACATATCGGCCATAACATCAGGGCCACTTCTTGCCTGGTAACTTTTATTTCTTCCCTCTCTGTTCTGGCCCTCATGAAACTCTGTTCCCTAAAAATCTGTTCCTTCCTGAACCACAGAGTTTAACATTTTATTACCATATACTATTTTGGAATTTTTTTAAAAGTTTGATTCATCTAAATGTTGCTTTCCCAACTTGCTTGTAAGTGTTCCGAGGACTCGAGCTGCATGCTGTGCTTCTGAAACTCCGTACGAACCTAGCACTGTGCCTTGCATGGTAGTAGGAATATACCGTAGGTTAAATGAACACATCTTGACATGGTATCTTGAGAAACAGAAATATTTACATCTGAAGAAAAATATTCCCTGAAAGCAGGCAATGAGAATGGGGCTGAATTTCCTGCCTTAGATGTTTGGAAGGCTTACATGGCTACTATTCCTTGGCCATGAGCCTGTTTGGTGTCTGAGAATGGCTGCCACATTACTTCGTAGGTCTGGAAACAAAGTTTTGAGCCCTTTATTTCCTCTCGTTCCAAGCCCAGTTGATGTGCAGGTCTGCCTGCGGCTTTGAGTTGCACAAGGAGAGGTTTTAAGCCCAATGAGAAAGAAGACCATGTCTGCACAGAGAGAGTGGACACAAGTGTGTGGGCCTTTTACCTGCCAGCGCTGCAGTGTGGATCTCCAAACCAGGCCGGAGAGCTGAGGCTCAGTGTGCTGTTGGCGTTCCTTTTAGACCTGCCTCTTGGGTCCACCACTGAAATCAGTGCTAGTCATCAGGAACAGCATTTTCTTCTCGCTGGGGAAATGAAAGACACTGATTCTAATTTCGAGTAGGTCTGTAGACATTCAGTAATGACAAAGTTGATCATTTGGTTTATCTTTTCAATTTTACTCAACCAAATCATTGTTTCCCTTCCTGCCCTTGCTTCCAATATGAGCTTTCAAAGCATTTCCACCATTTATAACCTTGCGTGGGACTTACCATCACCACACGCATTGTCTTTCTAGTGGTTTGGGGGAAAGGACAGACAGATGACATCAAGCAGAGCTGCCAGATGCTTTAACCAGCTGGTAGATCTGGGCTCCAAAGCTGGGGAGTGTATCCCTGAAACCCAACATCCTTTTATTTATGTGACATTTCTTTGGTGCCTAATACTTGTCAGATACTATTCAAAGTGCCCTATAGGGGGCGCCTGGGTGGCACAGCAGTTAAGCCTCTGCCTTGGGCTCAGGGCGTGATCCCGGGGTTATGGGATCCAGCCCCACATCAGGCTCCTCCGCTATGAGCCTGCTTCTTCCTCTCCCACTCCCCCTGCTTGTGTTCCCTCTCTCGCTGGCTGTCTCTCTCTCTCTGTCAAAAAAAAAAAAAAAAAAAAAAAAAGTGCCCTATAGATATCAACAGAGTTAATCCTCCTAACTCCATGAGGTAGGTACTATAATAATCCCCATTTAATAGATGAGGAAACTGAGTCACAAAGAAGTTATAAGGATTTTTTCCTCAGGCCACACAGTCCATAAATGGCAGAGTTGGGATGTGAATCAAAGCAAACCTAATTCTAGAGACCATGCCTTCAGTCACCATGGCTCATCCCTTGTGTTCTGTATATTTTATTTCTTTTTGTTTAGCAGATATTTATGAAATGCCTTATGCCCAAAGCATTATGTAAAACAATTTGGGGAATAGAGAGAAGAGGGGGTCCCTGTTATTGACCTTAGCATTCAAGGGAAGTGAAGAACATGTCCAGCTCCACACAACATATCAGGGTGTTCTTTCTGCTCTCGACCACATCTTGTTCTTCATTGATGAGAGGAGAACAGCCCAGATGTTGGGAGGAATGACGATTCATTTCACAAGGTGAGCGAAGTCGAAGTGCTTGTCCATTAGGAGACCTTTCATATGGGTTATGTGGGAGTGAAAAATAGAACCCTTAGTCACTCATTTAACGCCGGTAAGTGCAAGATATGATATTAAGAAATACTAGCACATACTGGTAGTTTCTCATTTTTAAGTATAAAAAATAGAACACTTCAGTTTGGACTACATGGGGGAAAAGACAGTCTAAAAATTAATGCAGATCTGCAAATTTTGTGTTCAATTAATGCAGGGCTGTCCCTAATCTTATAAGGAAGGGCAACCAGAGAAACAGAAACGGGGAGAAGACAAAGGCCTGGCCATATGCCAGTAGCACACTTGAGCTACCAGGGCCTATGGCTCCTCGCTCTCCCTATCCAAGGATTCTCAACATGGGTATCCCTGCTTGGCATTGGCATTTTTTAAATCCATAGGCAGCATGAACTTGGCCACTGTAACAGCCCCGTAGGAATACTAAATGTACCCCATTTCATTTATAGGAAAGAAGCAAATTAAGACAGAGCACTTTTGTGTAAACCATAAACTGCATTTAACAAGGCAGGAGGCTTGGGAATCCATGCTCAGGCTGCTTGTTTTTCCTGGCACCTTGTTAAACATGGTTGAAAGTTTACATGCTGGGGAGCAGCCCACTTTCTCTTTGTTCCTGGGAATGGCTCTGAGTGATCTGGGGAGACCCGGGTGGATGGGGTGCAGTCCTAGATGCTGGGGCTGGAGGAGAACAGGGGAGCTCGGTGCACATAAACGACCACCTTCCAGCAATGCCCACCTCTGTTGGGCCCGAGGCCCTGTGCGACGGTCCCCCTGTTTGCAAGCCCTCCAAAGAACAGGGCCGCCTCAGCACTGATTGCAACGCCTAATAACACTTATTATCAAGGCACTCTTTCTATGTCTAAATTAAATCCTTCATCCTGCAGTTTAGTGCATCTCCTTTTGTTCTGCCCTGAATAAAGATGGAGAACAGCTGGTCAGCAGTCCCTGCAGAGTAACTCTTCAGACACTTGAAAGCTATTATTAAGTTCCCTCAGAGTCCCCTCTTCTCCAGACAGATACTGGAGCTTTCTCCCACTTATTTTCTCCACTCACCTTTTTCTTTCTGCCTTTAGGTCCTTCTCTCCAGCTGCTTGCTTCTTGAAGTCACCTGGAATTCTCACTGAATGTTTTCCTAATGGTGGTGCTACCGGGAAATGATGGTGGGGGTTTTTGTTTCTCTTTCGGCCATCATTTTCTGGTGGCCTCGGTCTCTAATTATACTAGAATTTCATTCATCGGCTTGAATTAACTGAAGCAGTCCCCCAATCTCTAAGCATTTTGTGTCTGCAGAGGACTTGGTAGTAAAATTGTGTGTATATGTGTGTGCGTGCACGTGTGCATGTACAAGTAGGTGTGTTTGTCTCTGTTTTTCATTCTTTTCCTAAATATTACATCATGATAAAATGTGTACTTCCATTTTAAATGTGGTTTCAAGCCACATTTCCTTCAAAATTAGGCATGGGATATTTGTGTATGTGTACGTGCGCGTGCGTGTATGCGTAAACTCATTCTGATTTATTTGCAGTAGCTGCCCAGGATTCAGTGGCGAGAAGGATTCTGAGATTCTGTGTAGTTCAGCAGTTAACGCTGAAATGAGTGTTTACAGGTATGGCGCCTTTATTGCCAAGTTGTGTGGGGCCCAAATAAATGGTCGAAAAGATCAAAATAATAAATAATTGTATTTTTTCCTTCCCTCTCCCTATATTTGCTTTCGGAAACGGCCCTTTTATTGATCTACCTGTGGGGAGCACCATCAATTAATTTCTCGCTTACTCTGATTCACTATATGCCGGTACATTTTGGTGCCTCCCTCACCTCCATCCCCTGTATTCTGTTGGCTCACCAGCTGTCTTGGAAAGCATCTCTGTTGTCACTTTCCTATCACGTCCTAGGAATTTATTGACCCAATCTGAGATTACTCCAACAGCCTGATAACTGGCCTGCTTGCCTCTTTTCACACCTCTTGGCCATCTTGCCAACACCCAAGGTGGATACTTTATTCATGGCAGCCCTTTGCTCAAGAAGAGTGAGTGGCTCAGTATCACTTAATATACGTAACCCATCTGAATGCTGCTTTTGTCCTGACTTCCAGGTTGCTCCCAAAGTAGATATCATCCAATATATTTATTTTAGTTTCCTACCACTTTCCAGGAACCCTTTTGTTTCAGAATTTTTAAGGTTCACTTTGCATATTCAAAGAATTTTTACCATCTCACCTAGAATCTCCTCTCCTTTTTCCAGCCATTTAAATCTTTCCATTGTAGGAGAGCCATCATCCATGAAGCTTTTCTAAATGCAGATTTCCAGCCCTTACTGATGTCTCTCCTTTCTCTAACCTCCCACTACGATTATATTCTGTCAGTTAGCCCAATTATGGATGGTTTGTGTGCCTCGCTAATTGTTCTGTGTGAACCAACTGGTCTTCCGTCTTGAGTTAGACTCTAATTTTCTTCAGAGAAGAGACCATACCATCCCTTTTATCTCTTTGTTTTACCTTCCTTCCTTTGTTTCAATCTGCCCCATAGCAGTGCTATGCTCAGAAATAGTACTCTAAAACTACCTATTACATGACCTTCCATGTAACTAGTCTGACTGCTTTTCACCATGATTAGATAGATTTTTAAAAAATAATAATTTGACCAGTCTTTATGGCTTGGATAGATAGATTAATATTTCAGAAAGTATAGTTCCTAGTGACATTAGTAAAGAAAAATGTATTTGGGGATCACACATAGTTAATAGATGATTCTCTTTGGGGGAAGAATAAAAGTGATTTCATTTTGACAGAGCTCAAAGTATTATTAATTACACAGATGCTAATATGGTATTGAGGGATAGCTTAGAAAAGCATTGAAATGCAATTTCTCACCTGGCTTGCATCGGCAGTGATGAGATGTTCACCACAAGATTTCTCTACTCTGGCACAGTGAACGTGTTAAAAATTGCAGGAAGAATCCAAAAGCAGAAAAAAAATTCTTGATCAGTCATTAGTAAATAATATTCACTAGTGTAGTCAAAAAGAATCAGAAAGGAACCTGTTAACTCTGGTGTCCATCTGATGTTTCTGTGGGGTGCGCTTCAGCCAAAGGTTTTAGAAACCCAGAAAGGACCCTGGAGGACCTCAGGCCTGGCTGTCGTTCTGTTCCCCATATGGTGGCAGAGCTGCCTGAAAGTCACCTGAGAGGCAAAGCAAAACCATGCCATAGAATGGCATTTCTGATCCACAGCATAGTGGCTTAATTGATTTATACTTTATTCTTTTCAAAAGACAGCTGAATGTCACAGGCCTTTCTTTTGTGTAGTACGGGAAAACTGGTTGTCAAACAATCTCTGCTCATTTAATAATTTATCCCCTTTTGTAAAAGAAAGGCAGCTGACATGCAGTAAATCTACTCCATATTTAAATTACTACATTGAACAATAATAAGGAGAATGAAAAATCTAGTCCATTATTTAAAATTAAACATATATGAAACTGTTTTTTTTCAAATGATCACCAAAGGCTATAGTTTAAAGGCAGCACCGCAGCCCTGAGTGGAATAAAAATGCCTAACAGTAGTTTGCAAATGGCAGCGGAATTATTTATTCTATTTTTTCTATACATAAGGAATTGAGCTAAATGAACAATGTTTAAGCATGTCAGAATTTCATCAATTTTGCATGAGCATTCTCAAATATCCTGGTGGGGGTAATTGCTTGCAAATACATTTAAACTAATGATATGTTATATCCTTACTTGATATAAAACTATTAAAAGATACGTTATTGCATTTGACAATGCCATGCAGCTGGGTCAGATCTTAATGACAGATTTCTGCATTTGTGAATTAAGATACACTCTGCTGGAAGCAAATATTTTGTAAAAATAAAAGCTATATACTACGTAAGTTTGATCATTTATCTAAAATTTCCATTTCTGTGTGTTGGGAGCTATAAGAGTTAAGAGAGAAGATTTGTCCCCTTCCTAAAATTGGGAAAGGAATTCCGAACAATAATTGAACCTTCCTCCTGCCCCAGTCCCCTTGGCAGGAGTGAAGAGAACTTGTAAAATCCACCATGTGGTTTTAAAGGTCTGCTTGCAGTGTGGGTTTGCACCCCTTCCAGGCCGAAGTGACTGACAGGCCTCAAACCAATTAGAGAAAGTGGCCCTGCCCTTCCATGAAAAAGACATGTTTACTTTTAAGGGGAATTCAGCTAGGCTGAGGGGGAAAACATTGGATGGGAAAAATAACCCCATGGAAAAAAAATGACATAAAAATCTACCTGCAAAAATGGTGTTATTAGGAGGAAAGTGTAACAATTTGCTGCCAGGGTTCTTTGGTCTGTCACTTTTAGAGGATATTGGCTTTTCTATTTTTTAGTCTATTCTTGGTTTTGCCTGAGGTCAGTATACAGAGGGTCCAGCTTGTACCAGCTTGGGTTTTATTCGCCTGGATCTCACCCTAGGCTCTGTGATCAAAGCCCCAGTGTGATTTCCCTTCTTGACAGTGGGCTAAAATGCATATTAATTTGTCTCCAGTGCCAGGATTTGTGACTCCAAGATAGATGGTGAGGCAGCCGTTAATGCTCATACGTGATTACGGAACTTGGGGAGTTAGCTTGGCATCCCACTGGAAGTCAGATGATGTTATGATTACAAGGGAAGTATTGATATGCTTCCCTAATTGTTTCTTAGGACTTTGGGTTCTATTTATGATGTCATTACAAAGCTATGCATTATCTGCATAATCGCCAAGGAAAAGACTCTCATGAAGGAAAATGCGTCCCACTGAGATAATGCCGCGAGCTACTGCTATACATCCACCGGCATATGTATGGCGTTGAAATAATAAGACAGCATGGAATAATGATGAATTCTTGTTCCCATCATGACAGAAAGCTTTCGTGAAATTATCACTATAACTGGCTTAATTGATCCATGCTCAGTGAAAGGATTTCAGCAAATGGATGGCTTTGGGACTCAGTCCCTACTCCACAGTACAATTTCTGTCAGTATCAGCCTCAGAAAGGCCAGTTACTCTTTGCAGAAGCTATGACTGCCCTGCATAGAATGCACACCGCTTCTCTGGAGTGTGTGTGTGTGTTTCTGTGCATGTCTGTGCGTGTGTATCTTTACACAGACATGCACACACACACCCAATTTGGTTGATAGCTTAGGGTTGAAAAATAAAGGTAAGATAAACTTGCCCCTGCAATAAGAGGACGATAATTTTTCTCAGTGAACAGACTTCACGGAGTGCAAAAATTACACCTTATTGTCACCGGGTGTTATATATGTGAAGCTCTCGCCTTGACTCGGCAGCCTAGCAGGACTAGATCTTTTATATGGCAAAGAACAGTACAATATACCTTTACTGCAAGGTTTTCAGTTACACGGTAATTCTGATACATATTCTCTCCCTCTCCTTAAAAGGCACGTATGCTCTGATTTTCAACATCATTGAAGATTATTACAACTTCCCTTCATAATATACTGTAAATTTTATTATAAAGCACCAATTCCTTGGCTCCTAAGAACAATCTTCGGGAAAGAGTGCACCATACTTCTTACTCTTTCTGTAATGTGAGAGGAGACCTAATGAAGCTCTTTATGCAAATTTTCCAGTTACCAGGTAAAATCTTCACATAGGAAATCTGTCACATGTTGTAAAATTTCTTTATGTTATCAAATGCTAATGATGACTCAGAACGCAGCCCACAGAGGATCTTTGAAATCCTTCATAAAAACTGTATTCCACCCCAATATCAGAGGCCTTGGAAATTCCCCCACTCTGAAGACGCGGGTTTGTAATTAGCATGGTGCAGGCTTCTCTGCCCTCTGAAACCATAATGTTAATTACAAAAATTACACTGTGTTTAAAAGTGCAATTAAGAGACTCCACCGCACAAAGGGAATCTTGGAACCTCTTTTCACACTTTGAAGCCAGGTCATAATGTAGCCCATAAAAAGGAGGCCAAGGCTCATTCCCTTTTAAAGGCTTCAGAAGATCAGAGAGACGATCTCGGCGAGAATGAGCTCTACTGAGCTCTGCAGCGCTCGTAATGAACAATGTTCTACCTGGAGCCAGGGAGGAGGCAAAAAGAGAAAATTAGCTGGAAAATGATGGCTGTTCTACACCCAGCTTGGCTATTGCCAACATCAACGCCCAGCTTGGGCCTACTTTGGGCCAATTCTAGAGTCATTTGCTTGGCCCTGGTGTCTGCATGGCTCCCGAAGTGGGACATGTATATCTGTAAGTAAAACTGTAAGATCGAGTTTTGTGGACTCAGGCCTATTTTTGTCCTTCACAGAATGGAACAGTGTAAGATTTATTTGAACAAAAAATAATACGGTAACTAAGTTTCCCCTCCCCCAACCGCTTGGAGGAAATAAGGTAGAGAAACTATGGAATTAAGCCGAGCACTTTCTTTGGTGATTTAGTGGGAGGACTCCATCTATATGGTTGGTGGTGAAGTGTGTTAATACGAAACAGGTAGTGTAGACTACTGGGCAAAACATGGGGATAGGAAACGTAAGCCTTGAATTGAAGCCTCAGTTCTGCGACTGTGTGACAGTTTAACTTGATAACGGTTTAGTGACGACTGAACTTCTCAAAGTCTTCGTTTCCCCACCAGGAGAGGGAGAATAATGCAAAACCTGAGCAAGACCGAGATAGAATTAACTGGAGTAAATTATTGGAAACAAAAATACTCAGGAGTCTGTAAAGGAGTGAGGGAATACACATGCACATTGCCTTTGAATATGCCATAGATAAATATTATGAGAATTTTGGTAAGTCTTGAGGAAGTTCTCTCTCACCCTCTGTTTTAGGTTAGATGCCCCTCCCCCCAGTTCAGATTTGAAGTCCTAACCCCAGAACATCAGACTGTGACCATACTTGGAAATAGGGTAACTTTACATGTGATTAGTTAAGATGAAGTCATCGGAAGGGGGTGTTTCTAATCTAGTATGGCTGGTGTCCTTATACAACAGGGAAATTTGGGCACAGAGACAGAAATGCATAGAGGGAAGAACATGTGGAGAGACAGGGAGAAGATTGTCATCAGCAAGCCAGGGAGAGAGGTCTGGAGGGGACCCTTCCCTCAGAGCCTCTGAAAGAACCAACCCTGCCAACACCTTCATATTAGACTTGTAGGTTTCATAACTGTGTAGGACAGTAAATTCTGTTGGCTAAGCCACCAGTTTGTGGTACTCTGGCATGGCAACACCCTGGAGTTGAACATGTCCTCCTTAGGGTCATTTTGTTCTGAAAACTTGGAGTATCTTTTTTTTTTTTTTTTTAAGATTTTATTTATTTATTCGACAGAGACAGAGACAGCCAGTGAGAGAGGGAACACAAGCAGGGGAGTGGGAGAGGAAGAAGCAGGCTCATAGCAGAGGAGCCTGATGGGGCTCGATCCCATAACGCCGGGATCACGCCCTAAGCCGAAGGCAGACGCTTAACCGCTGTGCCACCCAGGCGCCCTGAAAACTTGGAAGTATCTTACCTGCC
The DNA here is from genome assembly GCF_002007445.2 of Ailuropoda melanoleuca. NCBI lineage: Eukaryota > Metazoa > Chordata > Mammalia > Carnivora > Ursidae > Ailuropoda > Ailuropoda melanoleuca. The sequence goes on along the minus strand of NC_048221.1, from coordinate 83,765,788 downwards.
TTTCAGACAAGCATAAATGAGATCACACAGCCCTTTATGCCATTTCTCCTTCATGTACACTTTGGGATTCCAGAAAACTACCCAGATTTCTTTGTCTGCCTCCCTTTTACTTTCTTAGGGAACACCCCAGTCTGCCGAGTCATTGCTGTGTGAGGAGCTCTCCTGGGGTGTGAATTAAGGAGCAGCATTCAGCTCTATGTCTATGAGGCAGCAAAAAAGCTGCCGCAGATTTATTTATTCCCCCCAATTTTCATTTTTTGCCCAAAGAGCAGTAAAAGAGAATGAAGAAATTAACATTAGCTGGAGGGTTTTTGTTGTTGTTTGTTTGTTTGTTTGTTTTAAGGAGTTGTGGAATGGAACCAGAATGTTAGAAGTTAGAAGGTTCTTCTTTAACCAGACATTTAGAGGAAGGTCCCAGAGAGAGGGCGGTTCAGTGCTGATATTCTGGAGAGCATAAGACAGAAAAAATGTTCTTGTGTCCTGTTCAGGCCTACCACATAGTTTCAGGTCTGGAACTATTCTGGTATCTCAGATAACAGTGATAATTACTCTGGAAAGAGATACATATAGATGGCAGATAAAATGATTCTTAAAACTCAGGAAGGCATTTTTATCACTCCTTTTTTATGCTTATCCCCTTTCTCTCTCTCTCTCTCTCTCTCTCTTTCCTTTCTCTCCCCCCTCAGATACATAAACACACACACACACACACACACACACACACACACAAACACACAGAGAGGCATACATGTAAATGCCAAATGGAGGATTTTGCATCTTTTTGGGGGTGGGAGGTAGATTTGCAAAATCTGCAAAAATGCGTTTTCCAAGTGTCTGTAACCAGGTAGTTGCTACCTAAGTAATTTCCCTCAGGGGAGTTTTTTTGATTCTCTGTCCTCTGAAGACCCGGGACCTGTTAACCACACTAGTTCGTACTCATGAGCCCCTGTGTGGTCTCTTTGCTGGTGCACTTTGCTTAATCTTTCCTTCCATTTACAAATAAATTTCTTGTGAAGTCTAATGTAAAAATCCCCGACACTGCCCAATAAATCACCAAACTGACCTTTTGTAGAAACACTGAAGGTTGGTGGTGAAACCGATTTAAAGATGGGAGGGAAATTCCTTGTTCCCCCCTCACCCCCTCACGGCCCCCAAAGTCCTGCACACTGTGCTGCCCGTTGGCCTGGGCTGTTTGGCCTATGTGTCTGGAAAAATTCACTTCCTCCTCCTTCATCTTCTACCTGCCCGACTCGTTACAGAACCAGACAGTTTACATATGTGATCCTTCCTATTTAGAAAATTAATGGTGTTTTCTGGCTCCAAATCACAGCTTGTGGTGCTCTGCAGGCGATGAAAAACTTGGCCAGCTTCAGCAGCAAGGCAGCCATTAGAAAATTAACCCTTGGTGACCAAGGAGCAAAGGTAGGCGAGTGGGGTCCTGGCGACGTGGCAGGCTGTAGCTTTCAGGTGTCGATACATATGTTAGGCGTGTAGGAACAGCACACACGGGGCCCCCTGAGAGCTTCTAGCTAGCATGTTTGTGGTTGGCCACTGTGGAGAGGGCACGGACATAGCACTTGGCAGCCAGAGCAACCAATATGCCATGCTTTTTATTAGAGCTCAGGAGAAAGCCCGGAGCCCAGCTTTGGAATCCCAGCCATCACGGTCTTGGCTCTACCTGATTAAAAGATGTGCCATTCATTGCCGTCCCTGCACACCTCCGTCTCACACCCCCGTGCTGTGTTCGCCCTGCCTGCCTCAGGAGATGGCTGACCTCAGAAAGCCAAGCATAAAAGCCAGGGTGGGAGAAAACTTTCAAGTGGTTAATTCCACATTAATTTAAGTCTCCCCTGCTTGCTTTCTTTTAGGGTTTTTTGTTTGTTTGGTTATTGCACACGGTAGCCAGAAGGGGCTATTTTCTCGTGTAGCTTGGAAACTCCTGTGCATGTTCGTGTTGTGTGAAGGTGTGTAGGGGAGAACAGGGGCTGGGTATGGGGCTTGCAAGGGTCAAGTCTAACTTTGGGAATTTGATATTTTTTGAGACCGATACCTTTAGACCACTGTTAGAGTTTTCTCTTTTTACCAGTAAAGACTGAGCCAATGTGTTGCGAAGGTTCTGCTTTAGTCCTGGATTTATCCGTGGTGAATGTAAAATCATTTTCCCTGCCCTGTCCCAATGGAACCGGCATCGATGACCCCCAGGATCAAAAGCATTGAGGCGTGCTTTTCTATATTTATTTCTCCAACTGATAAGATGCAAGGACTCTAGATTCTGAGCGGTCATGGATCCCTGAGCCTACCAGTGAGGGGAGGAAAAGGGCAGCCTAGAGTAGCAGCATGGGCGAGCGTAGTCTCGAGACTTCCTCTCTTCCTCTCCTGCACACCTATCCTGCATCCTGAAGTTGATTTTATTTTTAGGTTCGAGTACAGGAAAACACAGCTGCTTATTTTACTGCTTCTGAATGCTGTGCTCCGTGGTATTCAGTGAAATCAGGCTATATTCATCTCTAACATTGTGTAACACCAGCTTTAATACAAACAGGGGTAAATAACAGTGGCACATTAATTACTCCTTTCTAGTTTACTCTGACAAAAATGTACTAAAATGAAGACTAATATAATTATAGATGATGCATTTTCAATTAGCCTTTGTTAATACTATTAATAAGATTAATAATATATACTAAAAATGTCAATATGCTTATCTAAATAAATTTTTTAAATCACCCTTTCAAGTCCCAGCACCAAACATTAAGGCACAGCTTCTTAATTACATGTGCTCATCAACAAAGTTAAATGGATAACATCCCTCAACTGTCGCAGAGGCAGACCAGACAGAGGCGGGCTCCGAAGCCGCCTGCGCATTCACCTTTCTCAGCCCCATTTTACATGGCTGCAAACGGTCAGCGTTTGTGGAAAGAACATACCCAGATCAGCACAGGGCTTTGCAAAGTTCTTACACAGTGAGGGCTACACATGGAGCAGCTTATTCTCTAATACACACACGTATAAATGACCGCTTTCTGAACTGAATGATAAAATGTGGGGTTTTGCCTTTATAATTTTAATAATATACAGCACAACTGTGACGGGTGTTAATGTATAGAATTAATTGCCCCAGTGAGACATTTCTTCCAAAAAAGCAATAATAGCTGGATTCTCCTTGAGAATGTGAAAACCCTCTGGTATACTAATAAAAAGAAAAAGGTTCACAAAATTATATCCTAAATAATTGGGTTCCCTGTACCGAAGACCCCATGTAGTTTCTCTTAAGTGATCTAAAAAAAATTGTGATTATTCCTTTGGACTTAATAAAACATAATTGAAAAAATATCAGTGAGGATAACATAGAGATATCTATGTCCCCTTAATATTTTTAAAGGTGAAATTCTAACACTTTTTCATTTTTAAGGAGAAAAGATGTTTTGCAAGTAAATAATGATGTTTACTTGGCTGATAGCATATTGGTAAAATGCCCAGTTCCCCCACCCCGTGTGTGTGTGTGTGTGTGTGTGTGTGTGTGTGTGTTGTGTGTACTTGATCATTAAAACTTTTCAACAGCTCCAGTTTGTAAATCCACTGGCCCTTTCCTCCCCAGAAACTGGGAAACTGAGTACTCCTACTGTGCTGTATTCATAAACAAATTAGTGTCCTTTGAATAGATTGAGAGAGAGGGAGAGAGAGAGAAAAAGAGAGAGAGAGAGAGAGAGAGTGTGTGTGTGTGTGTGTGTGTGTGTGTGTGTGTTTGTAGGGGGGTTAGGGGCATAAACTGTTCTCCTGCTTGGATGGATGTTTTCATCCCGGTAGCTTTTCTTTCTTCGCTTCAGACAGAAAGGTTACCCAGACTGAAAATCTCACCCCTCGTTCCTTTTTTCTACTTATTTTAACCTGTTTATTCACTTGTCTTTATGCTAAACAACCAGGGGGAAAAAAGTGGCTGGAAATGAACATAATTTTCCATGAAGAAAGAGGAGCTATGGAGAGTGTTGGGGACCTGGAGGGAGACAGGAAATGCAAAGGGGACTTGGGACAGAGCCGGGGATGCTAGAGCGGCAGAATGCTGAAGATAGTTGTCCCAGCTACGAGATAAAAGCTACATTACATGAAATTAATGGAGGCTGTCTGCAACATACATGAATCACTGTTTCAACACTAAGAAACCAGCACAAAAGAATAAAGAAATCTGAGTACTAACTACATCTTCAAAGGTCTCCTATTTACCCAGCTATACTGGGTACTGACACAAGTGGGGGGAAATATAAGAAAAAAGCACTGCTGTGATCGAATGAATGCGACCATATGAGCTATATTGGAGCCGTATGCATCCTATTTAGCTGATATCAAACACAGTTTAATGAAAGTTAAATAGTTTCTGAGGAGTGCATGAGCTGGAACAGATTAGATTCCACTGAGGGGTCTCTCAGCATATTGTTGCTCACATGTATTCCCTGCTCAGGGCTGCTACAATTCCAGCACTCCATTAGCAATACACAAAAGACTTATGCAGATAGCGGGCATAAGCTCCTACCGCCATGTTGGGAAATAAAAACACACACACACAGACATACGCACACACGGATGAAGGTTTTGTTCAATGTGTTCATCTCAAAATAGATCTCTGTAATTCAAAACTGATAAGAGCATATTTGTAGGAAGAAGGAAGTAGCTGCCTATATTTTTAAATAGAGAAATATGTAAACTGCCTCACATAGAAGATACTGCATCAGGCATATAATGAGAGTTTGATCTTTCAAAGGACAATGACATGGGTGAACGTGATGCCCTTTTGATCCATAAGCTACATCTGGTCTAAAGGTACGGCAGCTTCTCTGTTACGGCCCCATGAAGTTAGTGAGGTGTACGCTTCTGCAAATCCTTGCACACACAGTATTCTTCCAGCAACGCCTCATTTTTAAAATGTACAAGTCCTTCCAGAAATACTGCTGAACAGCCTGTCCATCGATTCACATGGCTGTCGCAAAAACTGACATGAATTGCAATTAATAATTTCATTACTTGGCAAAGATTTTTTTTTAACTTCCTCACAATTAAATTGCCTGTGTGCTTTTTTCCCTTCCTTCTGTCCCAGCACCCCCTGCTCTGTCTTATTGAGCTGACTTTTCAGGGACAGTGACAGTGGTGTTTTAATTTAAATAAACAGGAGAGATCTTTCATGTCGGTCTTTCTATGAAAGTGGCCAGAATGGTTGAAGAGAAAGCCACCCTTTGCTTCTTTCAGATGAAGAGTAAAAGAAGTCACTCCCAACCTTAGTCATGTTCGCTTCTCTACTCTTATGTAATTGCAGTCAAACTTCATTGAACATTTACGCTCTGTCCGGCATTTCCCCTCTGTTAGACACAGGGTTATAAAGATGAATCAGATATGCTCCCTATGTTCAAAGAGCTCAAAGAGTGTATAGTAGAGTTTCTCAGCTGGGGGGCAATTTTGACTCCACCCCTAGATGGCAATGTCTGGTGAAATTTTCGGTTGTCCCAGCTGGGGAAATGCTGCTGGCATCTAGAGGGTAGAGGCTTGGGGTGCTATTAAACACCCTACAGCATACAGGACAGTCCCCCCCACACACACAACAAAGACTTGTCTAGTCCACAATCTCAATAGCATCGATAGGTCTAGAGAGATGATTATTTCCTAGGAGGGAGCAAGGTGAAACTTTCAATAAGCATTGAGCTCTCTGGTATATCTTGCACCTAGTTCCTATTCCCGTAAGTCTGAACACTTTGGTGTGTTGTCACCTGGTGGCACCCAGGGACTGAACGAGGCTTCCATGACATGTAGCTTAAACTAAAGGAGTAAACTCTTAAAAGCTTTTTGCAGCCACGGAGGATGCTTCAAGTTTTGGGAAACCCCTTATAGTTTGTCAGCAGCACTTGAGAGTAGGGGTAGGGACTCTTCTGTAAATTCAGCCAAGGAAAAGGAAAGCAGAAAATCCACATATCTGTCCCACATTCTTTCTCAGCCATGGGGAGACTTTCCCATTAATATTATGCAAGCCCTTCTAGAAAGGATGGGATTTTCTCAGCCATCCTTCTTCTATGTTCTCGTATTATTTTTCTTCGGGATAAAAATGGCTCCACATTTGGGAGCTGAGTGTCCGTTGAAGGTGGCTTGTCAGGTGCGCTAAGGCGATTGGCTCTATTTCAATCAGCTCTGTGCTCGGGTAGAATAATTTCATTAAGAAGCAGAGCACATATTGAAGCTCTCACCAGCCGCCCGTTTGGGTCAAGAGGTATTTCCCCGCATTAGTCCTGCTGTCCCTGTCACCGCATTATGTCATCATCATATTCCATATGATGTCATGTCACAAGTCGTGCACACATTGAAAGTTGCCTCCATCTGGTGGTGACAAAATGGGGAGCTACTGTCCTGTTTGGCAACATTGAGTGGCCTAGAATATCTGTAAAAATATTGATGGATGTGTCCTTCACTTCCTCTTAGATTTGTGCTCCTCGGATAATTGGGAATATACCATCACTGTGGCTAGAAGCTGAAGCATAATTTATAATGAACTGATAGCAAAGTTTATCTACTATGACTAATAATCATAATGTAGTAACGGTAATGTCAGTCATAATAAGGAAGAACTAATTAGAGTGGAAAACAATATCTCTCCTTAAGAAACCTTACCTAGCTGAGAAAATAAGACATGTAGATGGCAAGTGTGTGCTAATTTATTTAGCACGGTGAACCCAAGTAACAGCACTTGCGTGGAATGATTGATTGACCCAGGAAATAATTCACACAGAAACTAATTGATTGAGGATAGCTCTCATACCACCTTTACCTGTGACATGAGGCGCTTTACAACGGCGCTGGGATACTGTTGCATGAAGTAGCCCAAAGCAATTATTTCCTAGGCAATGACTCTATATGTGTTCCTGGCTGTAAGCATCAGCCGGCCTGAGTGTTGAGTGAGGAGAGAAAGCTGGCTGCAATGGTGATTGCAAAGGCATATTTTTGATAAAGAACGTCGTCAATGAAATGAGACTGCGTTCCTGCTGATTGGCAAGGTTTGGGGAATATTTTGGAGGTGCATATTACAGTGTGCTGTGAGGATTTCAAGAATCTTGCAACAGTTTCTCTTTAACCTGCAGGTGGCATTAGTAGTAAAAAATGTATTTCCTATCATTCTTGAAAAAAATATTCAGCAACGAAGTGAGGGAAACAGTAAAGGGCTTCACAGCATGACTCAATTAGAGGAGCAAGCCCGATTCATTGCAGATGGCTTTTTGCTATGTTTAATAATCCAGGGAACTCAATGATCCAAATCCAGAAATAGTAAACTACAATCCTTACAGGAATTGAAAAATCTGGGGAAGTTTTTTCTTTCTCTTGAGTTTGGAATACAAGCATACGTCTATATGCATACACACACACATGTCTTTGTGATTCTGTTTCCATGTGGGAGGCCAAGAATCTGAGCACTGGGAGCAAACTTGGTTCTTTACTTACAGAGCGAGAATGGAAACTCAACAAAGTGTGATGGAAACTCTCTTTCTGCAACCAATCCTTAGTCTAAGATTCTCTTGCATTGATGCTGGCCCTGGGTCTAGCCCAGAGAAACTGTGCATTGCTAGCATAGCAGTTCCTATAGCGACACTACGTATTTTTCACTTCTTCATGGCACAGAGGCGACTTTCTAACTGCACTGACCAAGCAAATCCTTTGACGTGATGAAATCCCTGGACTAGCGCCCATTTGGTAAAGTCTTCCCTCCCAACCTCTCCAGATAGCTTCCAGTCCAACTACTTATACCTGGCATGGGAATGAGAAGCCAAGACAAACTCCTTTAGAAACAACAAAGCTTACAAAAAAAAAAAAAAAAAGAAAGAAAGAAAGGAAGAGAAAGAAAGGAACTTCAAGGCATCAAAGAGATTACAAACTCAGGAACACAGAGAGAGCAGGTACCAACAACCCTATTGGAACTGGGATCTGCGATCTTATTTTGTGTTTCAATGGAACAGGATAACTGTGGGGGGCGGGGGAGATGGTAAATAGGGTGGCCCAGCACATAACATACAAGCAGTCCCTAAGCATCCTCCAATGAAAGCACAGTCTTCCAGCAGAAAGAGGCTATAAAAAAATGACAAGCACTAATTGGGGTTCTTAGAAACACAAAACTCAGATTGACGCATAAAGTTTCTTCAAAAACAGGCCACTAACCTCTAACCAGTAAAATGAGAGGTTCTGAAGTGAATGTTTTCTTCTCTGATGTTTCTCACATTTGAATGTTTTATTGTTCATGCCTCTGCTTCCGTCCCAGTGGACATTTGTGTATTTTGTTGATATCAAGCAGTACTGATCGATATGCCAGAAGTAGATCTCTCGCCATGGGATCTATTTCTCAGAGTTCTTTTTTAGATAAACTGATATGAAGACCAATATCTTTTTTTAAATCTCAGTATATTTGACATACAGTGTTGTATTAGTTTCAGGTGTACAATATAACTATTCAACAATTCTGTACATTTCTCAGTGCTCATCATGATAAGTGCACTCTATCTAATCCCTTTATCTATTTCACCCCTCTCCTCACACACCTCCCCTCTGGCAACCACCAGTTTTTTCCCTGTATTTAAGAGTCTGGTTTTTTTGTTTCTTTGTTTGTCTCTCATTTGTTTGTTCCTTAAATTCCATGTATGAGTGAAATCATATTTGTCTTTCTCTGACTGACTCATTTCACTTGGCATTATACCCCATAGGTCCATCCATGTTGTTGCAAATGGCAAGATTTCATCCTTTTTTATGGCTGAATAATATTCCATTGAGAGTGTGTGTGTGTGTGTGTGTGTGTGTGTATGTGTGTGTGTGTGTGTGTGTGTGTGTGTGTATCTCATGTCTTCTTTATCCATTTACCTCTGGATGGACACTTCGGTTGCTTCCATATCTTGGCCATTGTAAATAATGCTGCAACAAACATAAGGGGGTGTATTCTTTATTATTTCCTTCCTCCTACTGGCTTTATTCAATATTTAGCACAGAGATGTTAGTCTTATCAGTGAATTAGTTAAATCACTAACTTTCATTGATCTTGCATGTTATAATGTAAATTTCCCCATTTCTCATTAGTCTCTGTCTAGCATCACAACTTCTCTGGCTCCAGTACACAGGCTTTCTGCCTTCCAGGAAGCATACCAGCCCGCATTCCACCAGTATTGGTAGGAGTTTCCATCAAGAAGTCCATTTCTACTGGAAGTTCCTACTCTCTACATCTCTCACTGCAACCTTGGCTTTGCCTGGATATTGCTGTGTCTTTGAGCACTGCTTTTCACTGAAGTGAGGGAGACCATGGAGCCCAGAGAGCCCACAGGCTGAGCAGCTAGCTGGTCTGTGGAGAAGTGGCCAAGAAGCCCTTCCTCTCCATTGGTGCTATCTGCTATTAGAGGGTCTTCAGGCAGTGTTGTCTATGCCCAAAGATTTAGAGAGTATTTAGCTTTTAAAGGGCTTCTACAGTAATAACTTGTATCTTCCAAGCTCTCCACAAAACTAAGAGACCACTATCATGGAGGCTAGGCTGGGACAGAGAACCACCAAACCCAAGGCATAGACAACCCCATACCAGGCTGGGACTTCCTACCTTATACATGCTATGTATCAATATCTATATTCCTCTCTATAACCTGACACATTATGCTCAGCTCACACTGCATCTACTCAAAGTAGACTTCTTATTCCAGTGCCCTGTTGTCCATTCCTTTTATTCCTACTGGATCTTGTGGGAGACATAAAGCCCTCATTTCTTCCATCTAGTCCCCTTACCTCCAAATCTTGGACATTTTTAAAAGAGATCCACTAGTCTCCTTATTCAGATTAAAATATTATCTGCTAAACTTAGGATATGAGGTCTGCTAAAGAATTTTTCTTTCTAATTTGAAAAGTTACTATTTGAAAAGACTTACCTGGTGTTGTGGACTAAAGATATGTGTTTCCCCAGAATTCATATGGTGAAACCCCAGTCCCCGAAGTGTTGATGACTTTTGGAGATGGGGCCTTAGAATGATAATCAGGTCGTGAGGGTGGAGCTGTCATGATGGGATTAGCACCCTTAAAAGAAGAGACACTAGAGAGCTTGCTTCCTCTTTCTCTCTCTTGGCCACGTGGGGACATGGCAAGAGGATGGCCATCTGCAAAGCGGGAAGAGGGTTCTTGCCATAACCCAACCAGACTGGCACCCTCAAGACCTCCAGATCCATGGGAGATGTATTTCTGTTGTTTAAGCCACCCAATATATGGTATTTTGTTACAGCAGACAGAACAGACTAGTACACATGGTTATAAAATTATTCACAATTGGTTTTCTGTTTAGCAAATAACTTTTTACAAATGACATCAAACCAGGGCAGTCTTAGAAAATCTGAACGTATGATTATGTCTGCTTCAGTATGAACAATAGTCATGATCTTCAGCAGCTGAAAAAACCATTGTACTTAGTCACCTCTACTAGGAATTCTCTTATTAATCAGTTCATTCTGTCAGAGTTTCACTCCTGTTATGTTATATAACATATGGGATCTATATGGCAATTTATGAGAACACTGCAACGTAATTACATTATGTAATGATAATCTGTTGTATGTGCTTCAACTCATTTGCATTTCAACAGCTTTGGTGATACATTATTTTACTTTTATCACATTCTCTTCAAAAATCCTTTCTAGATAAGGTGCCTTGGTTTTATGATGACTTAAAAATATGCCTCCCACCTCTGACCATTTGGAAGATGGAAACTACCACTCTGTAAATCCACTAACGTGTTTACCTTTTCTTCTCTTGGATTTGTTACCATATCTGTTCTAGAAGTGTACACTGGACTAGCTCCAGATTGCCCCCCAACCCTACGCTCCACAATTTCTCCAACACGCACACACATACACACTCCCTATCCTAGGCACAATTCTAAAGAGAGTTCATGATTACAAAACAGTGGGCACTTCAGGTTTTTGGAGTAGAGAGGTTAAACTACTAGTGAAGATAGGATATGGAAGGTATAATAGGATGTGGGAGATAGGAAATCTAGAGATTAAGTTCTGGCTTTATGACTGAACCACTCTCTGTCTCAACTTACTCATCTTGGAAATAGCACTTTTTCTATGCATTTTATACTGTAATCAAAGGAAATACTTTGAAAAACATAAAATGGTGCCCAAACATGAAGATGGGTGGTGGTAGATTTATGGCTACTTAGAATATCTAGATTACCTGCAGGATACACAGCAATGCCCAGGAGTCCCACTCGGCATGGAACTGCTATAATACCTGCACTTGCTAAGGCAGACCCATATCCCTAGGAGGCACATATCCATGGATGTGGACCTTATGGGTAGTGGTATGTTATGTTTTGCCTTTATGAAAATTCTCCTTCATCCATTCATTTCATGGAGAAAATTGAAGTATGGGAGATGGAATGATTGTGTCAAAAGAGAAGTGGGGTGTGCAGAGTGGGTGAAGCAAGGGGAGATGCCTCTGTCAGAAGAGAATACAGAGGGAGAGACTATGGAAAGTGCTTTGGATTCTGCAGCTGGAAAGTACAGTGAAAGAAGTGAAGGAGGAAGCAGTTTTTAGAGTGCTCGCTCCTCAAAGAAGGGGACACTGACCCAGTGACTCTCAAGCATTTTTATAAAGGACTTTAAGACTTATTGGTTTTGACTTAGGTGTGCATATTTCTAAATTTCTGCCCCCTTACAAAGACATTTGTTCTTACCATATTGCAATGGATCTGCATTCCTAGCCAATTCCCTTGAATTCTTAATTCTTGTTAACAACTCTGGCAATTAACCAATTACTCCTTCCACTGAAGGGCTCAGGGAGGAAGGGACTGATGATTTATAGCAGCACAGCATCCGTGCTTGTTGAATTGAACTCAATTGCTGGAGTACTTCATTTAGAGAATAGATGGGCAGGTGAGTAGCCAACAGGCTGAAGCCAATCAAAAGATGACAACGGCCAACAGGTGACGGGTTGGAAGTGCTGCCTCCTCTGACTCTTGTGCTGTTTCTCACTGCCTCTCCCTCTTTGCACAACTCACACAAAAACCTGATGCTGCCTGTGGAGGTCAGCCAGCTAATCTAGTGCTGATGGTTTTACGGAAATGGTGGAATCAAGTGGTTAAGGCCTCTCAGAAGCTGTCTAGCATAAAGGTGCAGGAAGCCGTTCTACGATGCCCTTTGGACCCTTTCCAAATAGTATCGGGAACGACTTGGGAAGGCTGCTCATTCCACAGCTGGACAACACCATTTGTTGGAGGGTCTCCTTTCAAGTGAAAAGGGAATCTTCCTCTTTGTGACTTAGCGGACCATGGATTGTACTTTTGTCCTGCAAAGCAATCCAAAGTAACTCTGCTCTGCCTCCTGGATAATGTACCTCCAAAACTTGAGAAAAGTTTCGTGTCTCCATCCTACTTCTTCGCTGCCGTTCCTCTAGTGCTCATGGAGCATGGTTTCTTATCTCTTCTCAGCACCTTCCAAAGACACCCTTTTATTTTTCAAGGCTCCGCTTAAATTGTGGCACCAAAATTGTAATGTAACTGCCCATATTGCATTTCATTTGAGCCCGGTTCCTGCCATTTAACATTTCCATATTATCTTTGGTCCCGGTAAACCGTAGATTCTGGGGGAACTATTCAATTAAAGCCAATAAAATGACCAGGAACATTCTGATGACATTTGCTAGTTCTTACCTGAAATAACTTTGGAGTCATCATTTCTGTTTCAAGAACTGTTTCTAGGGCTGTGTGGCATGGCTTGAACTTTTGATGTGCTCTTTAAGAGAATCTAAATTTACTGAGTTAATAAAACTATAGACACTGGTAAAGGCAATAATAGAGCCAAGGAAGGTGAACAATGGTATCAGCTAGAGGGAGGAAAGAGAAGGTCACTTGGGGGAGAGAAAGGCAAATGGTTCCTACAGAAAAAAAATCTCTTTGGTGGTAGATATGGAATCACCCCAAAGGGCAAGACTGACCAGATGTGTAGACATGTCAGTGTGCACCTGATGTGAATTGAGGAGTGCTAAAATACCATCAGTTCCCACATATTTGTTGCACACCTATGCCAGACATCCCCATGTGTTTAACACCTTTTGCTTGAGGCCACCATAAAAATGTTAATGTTCTTTGGGACAATAAAATATTAATCCATTATCAACCAGTAACATCTTAGCTATACTTGACCAAATTAGTACCAGCTGGTCATTGAGTGGACCCCTAAGGGAATAGGCTACAATGCTGATATGTTTTAATTGGGGGAGAATAAAGAAGAATATAAAAAGATGAAGTTTCATGAATTTGTGGTGCAAGGGAGTGAATAGGAGGAACAGGGCAGGGATAAAGTTTTGGTGGGCAGTAAGCTGCTTGAAACAAGTGGGGTACCGTTTTGGAGGCCTATTGGATATGCAGCTGTGTGGATACTGGGAGCTGGATGAATACAGGGAGGATGCTAAAAAGGAATATTAGTAAATCTCTTAGGTTGAAATGCTATGGAGGAAATATCTATAGAGTTTGAGCTCAGGAACTATGAATCGGCTGGGTAGGCATGATGCCCTAGTCCTTTGATTTTTAATTATCGTTTCCCACTTCTGAATGGACTTAAATGACTTCAGAGCTATAAACCATAAGGGGAAATATCATTTAGTTCTCTGCTTTTTTCTCTTTTTATTTTATTCTCTTTGATTTCCCCCATTTTATTCCTGCTATTTTCCTGGCCAAGCCCCAAAAGAGTGGTGAATTAACAAATGGAAGGGAGGTCAGAAAGCAGATCATAAATGGGAAAGAAAGATAAGGAAGAATAATTTTCATATTCTTTATAATTGTAAACTAGAAGGACTCTTCGACTTTTAATGACAGAGAAACAAAATAAATTTGGCACAAAAGGAAAATGTATTTATTTCCATAAACAAAGAATGGAAAGGAGAGGGTAATCTCAGGGATGCCTTGATCCTGAGACTTTAGTGCTGTCATCTCTTTCTCTTTCTCTCCTTCTTCTCCATCCCCCTATTTCTTATGTGTATTTCTTTCTGCCTACTGGGTTTATTCTTTCCTACCATGATGGGACGTTTTCTCCATATTGTAGGCTTAAATCTTCACACCCTCTTGACCATATGAGAAACAGTTCCTTTTTCTGTTTTTCTTTTTGTGTGTGTGTGTTTTAATTCAGTTTTAGGAAAAATATAAAACAGAGAGGGGCTCTGATTTGTTCAGTGTGGGTCATGTGCTTATTCCCAGAATGATCACCAGCCAAGGTGAAGGGTGCTATAATTCGTTTATTCTGGATCCCATGTTATTCCTGTGGACAGGCGGCTGATATCTGTTTTCAGACTAGGAGAGTAGGATGTTGGAAAAACAAATTAAGAATCCTCTGGAAGGACGAGTGGGGAAGTCATTAGACAGAAGCATCCCTGCACTCCTAAAGAGCATGGAGATCTTGGTGGGTTTTTTACAACTTGCAAACTACTTAGAAAATTTTGAAATGGACTGTATTAGTCTGCTAAGACTACCATAACAAACACCACAGAGTAGGTGGCTGAAATACTGAAATTTCCTCTCATAGCTCTGGAGGCTGGAAGTCCAAGATCAAGGTGCTCTCAGGGTTGGTTTCTCCTGAGGCCTCTCTTCTTGGCTTACAAATGGCCTACTTCTCACTGTGTCTTCCCAAGGTCTTTACATTGTGTGCACACACTCCTGGTGTGTGTCTCTTTTTGTAGGCACAGCAGCCATATTGGATGCAAACATCATCCTTGGAACCTCATTTAACATAATTACTCCCTTAGGTGCTCTATCTCCAAATACAGTCACATTCGGGATTAGAGCTTCAACATAAGGATTTCGAGGGGACACAGTTCAGTCTCTAACATGGATTAATCTAGGTTTCACTAAGGAAATGGGCGCAGCTGAAGAATGGCATTTGAGTTCAGTTTTTTCCCCTAAATCTTAGAGGGCAGGTATAAATCAGGAAGAATAAACCTACTTGAAACACATATATGGAAACTTTGCAGTGTGATGGTTAAGGATGAGATGTGGTTATGACTGATAAGGCACTGAAGACCAGATGTAGCAAAAAGGTAAAAGACGTTAGACTAGTATAAGCTGGGAATTCTGCCTAACAGAAAGACTGATGTTAAGTTCTTGAAAGGTCTCCCCAAAGAGGAGAGCCCTAATGGGAGAGGTCATATTTTTGGCAGTGTCATCATCTGAGAACTAAGTTTTTTAAAATGTCTAGAAAAATGTAATAATTATCTGTGAATATGAATGTTAATGGAACCCTAATGCTGGCTAACTTCCATCAGAGGATATTGTTACATATTCAAAATATCTATGGATGGACCCCTAAAATTATCATTGCTATTAAAAGGCAGTTTGTACACAAGTTCTTGTTTGAACTGAAGTGAAAATCCAGTCTCTATCCCGAGAGAAGAATACTCTAGTAGGCTGCCTGTTTAGTAGGAAGAAATGAGGTTTGGGAGAACAAAAGTAAAAGCATTTTTAGAAATCAACCATGTCTGGGTAGTAATTACTATTGTGATCCATTGAATGGAATCTGTGTGTTTTTTCTCTTGGTATGTAGTTCATTTATAATCTTCCTACCTATGTACATAGATCACATTTAGGGTGTGTGTGTGTGTTATGTGTGAGAGAGAGAGGCAGAGAGAGAAAGAGAGAGGTGGGAGAGAGAGAACAAGTGAAAGATAATGCAATCAATGTATGAGTAACATAATTAAGAAATTTATCTTTTTTTTTAAAGATTTTATTTATTTATTTGACAGAGATAGAGACAGCTAACGAGAGAGGGAACGCAACCAGGGGGAGTGGGAGAGGAAGAAGCAGGCTCATAGCAGAGGAGCCTGATGTGGGGCTCGAACCCATAATGCCGGGATCACGCCCTGAGCCGAAGGCAGACGCTTAACCGCTGTGCCACCCAGGTGCCCCCCAAAATTTATCTTTTTTAAATAATATAGTTGAAAAGTAAGATAAGCCTGCCGCGAGGTTTGTGTGAGCTTGCGCATGCGTGCGTGTGTGTTGTGTGTGTGGACAGGTTTGTGTAAAAAAAGGAAAAACTTTTTCATATACAAATGGAAATCCATGTATCATGCCCCCTGCAAATATAAGCAAGAATGTGCACATATGTCCCAAATTAATTCTGAAGCAATTTCAGGCCCAGATTTGTGTTAAGGCACTTAGCAAATGATTAGTTGTCCGTTCATTCATTAACAGCATATTTTTCAACTTCCTAAAAAACCCCACTCCCCCTTCAACAAAGTGGCACTTCTAAGAGACAGAAGGGATATAAAATATGTTGAATAAGATGGGAAAACAAATCAAAAAATAAAACTACATGTTAGTTGTAGAAGAATCTTAGTCATAGAAATGGGACTTATAAAGAAACACTTTGCTTCCCTTTACCTTTCGTACAAAAAAGGTGAAGTTGTGAATTGGAGCTGCATCAGTGAATAGTTTAGCATTTTATGGTTTCAGTTTGTATAATGTTTTTCTCTCTTGGACATTAGAATTTTTCTTCCATTTGTAAAGTCCTTTATAGTTTTCTAAGCAGTTTCACATAGAGTAGTTCATTTGTGGAACTAATGGCATTTACATGGGGTAACAATATTCTAATAGAATTGTGCAATTCACATAATGAGTTTAACTTGTTATTAACATAAATGTCACTTGGATAAGATTGAGGGAGGAACCAGACTGGTCTGTAGTCTTGAGGTAGATGTTGACCATTCCTGATTTGTAAGAGGCAGGGATCCATGTGTCTTTCTTCAGGCCTCTTGATTCTTCTCCTTTATTTGTGTATTGCCTGTCTTTTGCCTGTCTCCATTTTCAGTTAGCATAGAGGATGACTCAGAGCAGAGAAAGTGGGAATAAAAGGGCTTAATATCCTGCTCTGTACCTTCTAAGAGTACAAAAAACATGTTTATTTTTTTATTTGTTTGCGGATATTTTGTAAAAAAAAAATGAGGGGCGACTGGATGGCTCGGTTGGTTAAACGTCCAACTCTTGGTTTCAGTTCAGGTCATGATCTCATGGGTTCTGGGGTAGAACCCCTCACCGGGCTCCCCGCTTAGAGGGGAGTCTGCTTGAAGAATGTCTCCCTCTGCCTTCCCCCCACTCTCTTTCTCTCTCATTCAAATAAATAAATAAATCTTTTTTAAAAAATTGAAATTGGGATCCAGGTGAGCATAGTTGGCTTCTTAGTAGCTGACATAAAGATTTGGAAGTATTTTATGCTGGGTGAACAGAAACCCAAAGCAGTGTTTAGGATGAGCTAATAGCATTGTGTCCCATCAAAATGCAGCTCTAGTCTTAACACAGAAAGGATACCTAGTGTTGAATCTCCTTGTCTCTTCTTCCTTTATCTCTATTTAAACATTGCCGAAGCCCGGATTTTCCACCTTGAGAGCTTCATTACCCCCTTAAAATCTTATTTTTTGGCAAAAAGCAAAATCATCTTAGATGGGATAATTAATTGGGAAGTTATCAATTTTGAGGTATTCTTAGAAGAAGGAATTTGAGGGTCTGGGGCAAAAAAGAGGAAATGAGAGAGTGGGAGTTAAGAAATAAAATTACTTTGGGGGAATATGACCATGGATTAAATATTTTAACATTCAAAAAGGAAGGCTAAAGGCACAAAGGTACCCTGTTCCCACTTCACATCCCTTAAGTATTGTGACAGAAATCTCTGGTTTCCATTCTCATTTTTTCTCCCTATGGACACATGCCCTGCCTTGTTGGCTGTGGCAATGTGCCCAGCTAAAAAACTGCAGCCTCCCTTTCTCCTCCTTGTTTCTGTCAGTATATAGTTTTTGCAATTTAGTGACTTTCTTTGTTTTTTTTTTTCCTCAAGATTTATTTATTTGAGAGAGAAAAAAACAGAGAGAGTGAAGTGGGGGGAGGGAGAGAGAGAATCTCAAGCAGACTCCAGGCTGAGCACAGAACCTGATGCAGGGCTCGATCCCAGGATCTCGAGATCATGTCCTGGCCAAAATTAAGAGTTGGCCGCTTAACAGACTGAACCACCCACGCACCCTGAAATATGGTGACTTTCTGACCACACGGAGCTGTAGGGAATGAAGCTGTGTGCTCAGAGTGGAGAAAAGAAGGATGGAAGGAATCTGAGATACTGAGGTTATGTTGAACAACGCTTATGCATACCTATTGTTCCAAACACTGCTAAGGTGACAAGCTTCACTCAAGTACCTCTCCCTAATCCATAGAATCTCTAATTATTGCCTTCACATGGGACACTAGGAAGAACTTCTCTGACAGTGAAGGAAGTACTAACCCAGAACTGTTAATGGTGGTGCATAGTGAGAGTTAACACATCTTGGGACTACTAAGTACCCTTACCAGTGAGGGATGGGAGACAGTGGATCCATGCTTTCCTCTTTCTTTCTATCAGATAGTCCCTTACTGCAATAGCAGAAAATGATTACATTAGAAAATAGGAAAAGTCTCAAATCAATAATCTAAGCTTCCACCTCAAGAAAACAGAAAAAAAGAGAGCAAAATAAGTTAACAGCAAGAAGAAGGAAATAATGACAGAGATCAGATAAATTGAAAATGCTAAGACAATGGACAAAATCAAAAGAGCTGGGTTCTTGGAAAAGATCAATAAAATTGACAATCCTTTAACAATACTAACAGGAAAAAGAATGAAGACACAGTTTACCAATATCAAGGATGAAATAGGGTATAACAGACTCTGCAGACTTTAAAAGGATAATAAGGGAATAATATGGGCAATTCTATATACATAAATTTGACAATTTGGAGGAAGTAGATAAAGTTCTCAAAGAGCACAAATCACTACAAGTCAGTCAACATGCAGCAGATAATTTGAACAGTCCTATAACTACTGAGGAATTTGTAAGTTAAAATCTTCTGAAGAAGGGTTCTTCAGGCCCAGATGCCTTCACTGAAGGATACTACTAAATCTTTAAACAAGAATCAGTGAACGTTCTACACAATATCTTCTGGGAAGTAGGAGAGGAAGAAGCATTTATCAGCTCATTTTATAAAGATAGTCTCAGCCTGATACCCAAATTAGATAAGGTAGTACACAAAAAAGTAACAGAATTTGTCAATGATATTAATAACTGTTCCCATAAAAATACATATGTAAATCTATGTTATCCATATATCACAATTTGGCAAGTCTGATTAAGAAGAAAATACTATATAAATGTTTGATTTGTGAAAGCGGATATAACTACAGAGGTGAAGGATATTTACATAATAGCAAGAGAACATCTTGAGCATATTTCAGGCAACAATTATTAATTCTATTTATATGGATATTTTAATGAACATGTGTGTGTGTCCATGTGTGTGCAGGTATTTTAATGCATGTGTGTGTTTTTTCGTGTGTGTGTATATATATATATTCTTGACTAAATAACTGTAGAAGGATATTGAAAGTCAGACAACTCTGGATTTCCAGTCCCGTTAATGATGAGTAGCTAGTGTAAACCACTATCCTATTGTAAAAAGCCCTGCATAATGTAGATAAAATATCTTTTAAGTTCTTGAAGGCATTGGAGATCTAGTAAGACATTGGGAACTCATCAGACCAAAACATAGGAGAAGTCAGAAATGCAGAGAGGTAAGGCCGGTGTCTAGGGCCACTTTTATTCTAGTGCATTTACTGATACCTGATTCACTAAGCTGGGATGAGAACAAATAATGACAATAACTAGCAGCTAAAAATAACTGTTTTAAAACTTTTATGAAAATGTTAGAATTGAAGAGTATAATTACCACAAGAAAGCTCAATGTACAGATTTAGTAGCATATTAGGTACAGTTGAAAAGAGAAATAGGAAATTGTAAGAGAAACTGAAGGAAAATATAAGGGAGGAAAGACATAAAAAGGGGACTTTAACGTACATGCTAAGACATACCCAGAAGAAGAGTGTTTGAGGAGTAATAGTTGAAGAGACATTACCTAAAATATAAAAACAAATTACAAATGAATCCCCATGACCCCCAAGTAAAACAGATTACTAGAAAATCACACCTGTCATGGTAAAATTACTGAAAACTAAGGACAAAGAGTAAATCTCAAAAGCAGCTGAGCAAAGAGACAAATTACTTTCAAAGGCACCACAGCTTGACTGACAGCAGACCTTACAACAGAAACAATGGAAGCCAGAAAACATTAAAATGATATCTGCAGTGCTGAAAGACAAAAACATTAACCTAGAATTTTATAGCAAGTGAAATTTTCCTTCTGAAATAAACACATTTTCAGAAAAACAGTTTTTAAAAAAGTTTATATATAGCAGTAAGACACTAAAAGAAATTCCAAAGGGTATTTTTCAGAAGGAAGTGAAATAATTTAAATATGAAGAAGGAGAGAGAAGTACAAAAAGGTAAACATGGGTACATCTAAATGAATATTAACTCTAAAAATCGAATGCATAATATGTTTTAGGGTTTTATACACACACACACACACACACGCACACACAGAATCAAAATAGGCAATAGCAGCTTTTACAATATAAAACTGGGAAATGGAAATAAAGTGTCCTTGAAATGCCTGGGGGAAAAATGTACCATTTTATATCAACTTTTTATATGTTAAGAACTTATGCTCTAATCTCTAGTGTCATACTAAAAAAAAATTAAAAGTAAATAATGTCAGGTAATGTCAGGGAAGAAATAAAGTTTTTAAAAACTTCAGTTAATCCAAAATTAGGCAAAAAGGAGAAAAAGTTCAAAGAAGAAGTGAGACATACCTAGAGCAAATGGTAAGATTTTACATTTGAAAACAAATGACGTTAGCTATTACTTTAACTAACTAGACCTAATGCTCTAAAAAAACACAAAATTTTCAGCCCAAGTAAAAAGTAAAACCCACCTAAATGCAAATTAATAGAGTTTAAATGTAAGGACACAGAAAGGTAAAAGAATAGAATATACTTAAATAGATAGAATAGAATATACTTAACTAGAATATACTTAAAAGAATAGAAAATGCATACCATGCAATCATTAACCAAAAAGCAGGTTGTGTAACTATATTATTATCAAAGACTTCAAGGCAAAAATCATTAATAGAGATAAAGAAGAATGTTTCACAATGGCAAAAGGTTCGATTCCTCAGGAAGGAATAATAATCATAAATTTATATATTTACCTAACACATACTCAGGTATATAAGACAAAAATAACTGGCAAACTACTACCAAAATGTCTAATAAATCTGTGATCTTTGTGATACCTTTTAACATACTTCTCTAAATTAACTGATAAAACCAACCAGAGAATGAAAAAGAAAGAAGATAGAATATTTCAACAACACAATTAACAAACATGATGTGACTGATATCGAGTACTGCATCCAACACATGCAGAATATGAATACATGTGAAGTGCATATGGAACGTTAACCAAAATAGATTATCTGTTAATTCATATAGATAGTCTAAATAAATTTCAAAGGATTGTAGTTATGTTGAGTATGTTCTCTGACCACACAGCAAATTAAGCAGGAAAACAAAAACAAAAAGATAACTAGTAAATTCCCATATGTTTGGAAATTAAGAAGTATACTTCTAAATAGATTTTGAGTCAAAAAAGAAATTACAAAGGAATTATAAATTTATGAGAGATAATGAAAATACAACTTGTAGATTGTGGCTTAGTAAATTTAGAGGGATAGTTATAGATTTAAATGCATATGTAAGAAGGCAATAAGGATCAAAAAATCATTTGACCACCCATCTAAAGAAAATAGGGCAAAAAAGAAGTGTGAAACCCAAAGAAAGGAGAAGGAAGAAAATTACAAATACAGCAGAATTTAAAGAAATAGAAAACAAACATTCAACAAAGCCAAATGTTAATTCTTTGTAATGTTTAATGGTAAATTTTAGTTTTTGAATGAAAGTGGTGAGAGAGAGGTCAAAATCAGGAATGGAAAAAAAGGCATTACTAAAGATCTTATAAATAATACATGCTTATGTTATGAACAACTTTATGCTAGACATTTAAAAATACAACATTCAGTGCACAAATTCTTATGGAAAACTCCTCTTACAAAAATGAAAACAAGAAGAAATAAAACACTTAAGTGTATATAACTGTTAAACAAAAATGACTTCCTTATTAGAAGTCTTCTAAGGAAAATAAAATACATTCCATGGGCCAGATAGCTTCTTGAGTGAATTTTACCATTTACTTAAAGAGAAAATCATGACAATCTTATGCATCCTCTTTCAGAGAAGAGAAAACGAACACAAAATTAGGGAACACATCCAACTCAATTTATGTGATGTACATGACCTCTATACCAAAACTGGCAAAGATTATGAAAAAGACTATTACAGGTCAATTTCTCTTATAAACATAGATGAAAACTTCTAAACAAAAAAGGAGCAAACTGTAGGAATAAATAAAAAAAGGTCATATTTCATGATCAGGTTGGTTTTATTCCAAAAATTCAGGTTTAGCATTAGAAAATTAATTAATGTAATTTACCACATCAACACAGTAAGAGAAAATAAACACATATTTTCTGATAAATTCAGAAAAGGCAATTTTAGAAACTTGCCCTTTATGATTAAAACAAACACATAAAACTTAGCAAAGTCGGAGTAGAAAGAAATTATTTCATCTGATAAAATATAACTATAAATAAATTGCAGCAAGTATCATACCATTAAGTATGATGAAATAGTGAAAGGTATTCAAGATTGGGAATGATTTGAAGATGACTACCAATACTATTCAGCATTTTATGGGAATTCCTTTTCAGGGCAATAAGATATAAAAAGAAACCAAAAAGATAAGAAATGAGAGAATTAGAGTCTTCTTTATTAAATATATGATTATAATCATAAACATCTAAAGAATATTTTAGATGAATAGTTGGAATTAAATGGGTGTAGCAAAAATTAAAAAATCAATTATATTTCTGTATACTAGCCTCAGAAAATTAAAAGAAAATGAAACATATCAGAAGATACCATTTTAATGCATAAAATTATAATTTATTTAAAGCAAAACTAATGGAAGATATGTGCACTGTCTACACAGAAAATGATAAAATAATATTAAGAGAAAATAAAGCGGTTCTAAATAGAGGAAATAGCACGTTTGTTGATTGGAAGACTCCAGATTATAAAAATATCAATTTTCCTCAAATTGATATTTAGACTCAGTACAATCCCAAACAAATTTTCTAATAGATTGCATCATCGAAATTGACAAGCTGATTCTAAAATTTATATGGGGGCGCCTGGGTAGCTCAGTTGGTTAATGGTCTGCCTTCGGCTCAGGTCATGACCCCAGAGTCCCGGGATCGAGTCATGCATCGGGCTCCCTGTTCAGTGGGGAGTTTGCTTCTCCCTCTGCCCTTCACCCTGCTTATGCTCTCTCTCTCTCAAATAAATGAATAAACATCTTTAAAAAAATAAAAAAATGAATAAAATAAAATTTATATGGAGAAGGGCCAGGAACACCTGCTAGGACTTGTCCTGTTAGACATCAGACTTATAGTGAAGCTATAGTAATTAAAACTATGTGATACTGATAAATATCCTTACAACATAAAACAGATTCAGGGCCAGATAAACACATATAAGGAGGCTTGATTTGTGGTGAAGATCACTGTAGAAAAGTTAAGAATGAGCAATCTTTTCAGTAAACTTTGTTATGTCAACTGGATATTCATACAAGGAAAAAAAGGGGTTTTGACCCTTACCTCACATCAATAACAAAATGAACATCATCTGCATTGTAGACTATATATTTTTTAGAAAACACACAACCTCCCATCTCCAAATAGATTGGGGACTTGACATTTCAAAAAGAGAATATCTAAATTACCAAAAAGCATATGAAAAGATGCTAAAAGAAAAGAAGATATAAATAGAAATAACTGAGATATTGGCATATATACTCTGGACTAATTAAAATTAAAAAGACATAATGGATGGGGTGCCTGGGTGGCACAGCAGTTAAGCATCTGCCTTCGGCTCAGGGCGTGATCCCGGCGTTATGGGATCGAGCCCCACATCAGGCTCCTCCGCTATAAGCCTGCTTCTTCCTCTCCCACTCCCCCTGCTTGTGTTCCCTCTCTCACTGGCTGTCTCTAACTCTGTCGAATAAATAAATAAAATCTTAAAAAATAAAAAAATTAAAAAAAAAGACATAATGGAAAGCTGTAGCAAAAATGAGATGACCACCACTGCTGGTCACTGCTGCTGGGAATGTCAATAATTATATCCGTTGGCATTATCTGCTAAAGCATTTCTATTCCTTGGGACACCCAATAGAAATGCATGCTCATATGTACCAAGACATATCAAGGGATGTTAGTAGTTTAAAATAGCCATTTTACAAAAAAAAAAAAAAAGCGCCATTTACAACATTAAATCAAACAACATTAGATGAGTAAATTGCAGTGTATCTGTATAATGAGATACCATACAGCAATGAAATGAATGTAGTTTGCTACACATTGAAACATGAATTGATTCACAAACGTACAATGTTGAGCAAAGAAAGTTACACATGAAAGGGGACACAAACTATATGATTCCACTTATATTTAGTTCAAAAGCAAGGAAAACTAACTATAATGTTCAAATGTAAGATACAGATTGCACATGAGAAGGGAGAAGAGTGCAGTAACTTGAAGGCATGAAAGATCATTTTGGGTCCTGGTAGTAGTCTGTCTCATGATCTGGATTCAAATTACATCCAGGTTCACTTTGTGATAATAATTGAGCTATAAAATTTATTTTGTGCACTTCTCTATTTCTCTAATATATGAATTACTTAAAAATTCTTAAATATTTTATTCTCCAAAGTCTCAAGAAAACCAAGCATTATAAAAATATTCCAGAACCGAGGAAAAAAAAAAAAAACGAAGGGAACTCTCTGAATCTGTTCTGTAGTATCAGTACATTTAATTCCCAAACAAGAGAAAACGATACAAAAAACAAACAAGAAACAAAACTAAAAGTCAACCTTATTATTAAGACTAGATGCAAATGTAAGCAAATATATCAAAGATAAGTATATCAAATACAAGCAAATTTTATCCACTAATAGATAATAGTAAATCCTGAACAAGGAAAGTATATCTCAGAAATGCAAAAATGGTTCAATGCAAGAAAAGTATATTGGTGTAATTAAGTAATTAATAGATTAAAAGAAGCAATATATGATCATCTCAATGGAGAAAAAATATCTTGCATATAAAGCAATACCCATTTTCAGTAAATACTTGAATGAAATAATGAAGGCATGAGGTTTTTTTTTAAGCATATAAAAAGGACAATAATGATTTTGAAGGAGTAGGACAGTTATTTTAAACTTGGTGTTGAGAAGGCTTTCTAGAATAGGAAAAAGAAAAAATACTCAGAATCTACAAAGGACAGATTGACAAGTTTTATGACATAAAAATTAATTCTGTATGACAAGATTACATAGGCTAAGAAAAAAAGACAAATGACACACTGAAAGAAAATAACTGAAATATGTAAAAATGAGCAGGAATTTGTCTATCTATCTATCTATCTATCTATCTATCTATCTATCTATCTATCTATATCTGTCTATCTGTTTCAGGGGAGGAACGGATGTGAGACTAAATAAGAATATATCTCAATATATTATCCAAAAAAAAAATCAATAGTCATTTGAACACTGGATCAAATGGAAATGACAGATAAATTTAAATAGACACTAAGCTTTTTTAAAAAAAAACAAGAACATTTAAATAAGAAACATTTTTTAAAGGATTAGAAGCACTTATATAGTGTTTGAGCATGTGTAGGGAAATGCAAACCACCAGTAGTAACATAAATGTGTATAGCCTTTTTAGAGAGGCAGTTTGTCAGTTTCTATCAAAATTCTCCAGAATTTGACCTAGAATTTCCACTTCTTGGTTTTTACTCTTGAGGAATGCTTGTGAAACACATAAAAAAGCAAGTAAAAAGGACGTTCACTGTGGCTTTTTTTTTTTTTGGTAATTGAAAAAAATTGGGGGTAAAAGATGCTAATAAATTGCAGTAGTCAAATATTTGTATGAATTAAGTTCATCCATGTTATGGAAAATTTTTCAGAAATCTAAAAGAACTAAGGTAGATTTATAAATACTGAAATAAAAGATCTTCAAAAAATTAAGTGGGAAACTTATAGAACAGAATTGAATAATGCTTTATTTATGCAAAGGTAAACCATTTATTTATATATTAAACACATATGTGAGTATGTATTTTGTACAAATGAACAGTATACAATCAGGAAGATACACTTAAATCATAACAGTTACAGTGACTAGTTCTTTGGAGAGGAATCAGGTTGGGGATACGTGAAGTGAGATTTTTACTTGTTCAGTCCATATTATTTCAATTTATGAAACATGTGTGTTTGGGCATTGCTTGTATAGTTGAAATATGAATTACAAATATGCTATAGCACTCAGGTGTGTTGAAGTATATGGGCTTGTGGTTTTATCAGCCCCCCCCCCCACCGTGAGTTTATTTTTCAGTAGTGCAAATCTATGTTTTGTGTCTCCCAACAAATCATCTCTGGTATCAAATGATAAGATTCCAACTCAAAATATCAATTATAAAAAAAGAATCTCATAGGAAAAAAATAGTGATAAAAAGTGGTAAAGAATAGTAAAAACACACTAAAAAATAAATCACAATAGGTTTTACCTATCAACTGAATCTAGCATTTGACAACATTTAGAATATCAAAATGTATAGATTACTCGTAGAAAGATCCCCACCTAATACTGGCTCTATATTCCATCTGCTTTTATTGCAGAATTGGGGAACTGCATGACAACATTCTCTCCTCCACCTCTTCATTCCCCACTTCCCTTATAATTCTGGCTACATGGAAAGAGTATTGACTTCTGTTCCAAGCATATGTCTTTCTTAGTGGGACTCCCCTTCTAGACCCTAGGGACCTTGAGAGACTAGTTTGTGTGCCAGCAGTTCTGTATTTTTGGATGATGAAAATTGATTTTCCTCCTTTTAGCAGGTGCAGTCTCCAAGCGAGCCTCTCCCCTCACGACCTGTGCAGATTATGTCATCAATAGTGGGAGAGGGGATGAGGACGAACATTTGGAGACTTCAGCACACAGCACCAAAGGGCCCACTGGAGCCTTGCAGCAATGAGGGTGCACTAGAATAAAAGGTAACAATAAACTCAGCTTAGAACTGTTTCCTTCTTGGCACTTCCTGGACACATTCAGTGTCTTTATATGCATTTTCTGGGATTATCTAAATGGACAGATCTTTATGTGGGTCTTATGGTCTGTACAGTTCTATATTGGTCATTCTTGTTAAACTTGAGTAATGGGAAGACTCCTTTTAAGGAGAAGAATATAAAGGAAATCAATGTGGCTTAAATTATGTTTATTATAATACAACCTACATTTTTTCAAACATAAGTAAGTCTTATTGTGCTTATAACTGTTTTGCAGCTAGGGTCGTCTAGCTAAAGAGATGAAACTTTTTTGATACACACTGGAAAAACTCAGAGATTTTGAGTCAGGAAATAAATACAAAAGTATATTTTACGCTTGCAAATAAGATAGATGGGCATTTTGATTGTAGGGGCAACTAAACTAGTTAGAAAGTTATTACAGGATTTTAGGTCTAAGTTGTTAAGTGTCTGAACAGTATGGTGGCAGTGGGAGCCAGGGACAGGGGGTAAATGCAGGTAGAAAAACAGGAGTCTTTCTACAGAAAATGAAAAATTTCAAGAGAAAAGCCTTTTAAAGTTCTTGGAATTTTTAGATGTTTTTTCAAAAGGTGAGACTGGCATTCAGTAGTAAAAGTTAGTGTCAACTTCTACAAGACCCTGGAAGGTGGAGAAAGAAAGAGTGTGGTTGGAGGGTAGAGTCACCAGGCTGACTTAAACAAAAATCAAGTCATTCAGGAGTGAATACACAAGACAAGCAGTCAGTCTACCATGACAACTTAGGATACAGTTTCTGGAAGAAGCCACCCAAAACAGTAGCTCCTCTGGACATTCGGAAAGTGTGGGCACTGCTGGAAACAGCCATGTACTCCCTGGTGCACTAGGTTAGTTTTCTTCCCTCAAGTACTCAGCTGTTGAGTGTGCTTAGAAGTAGTTTGTCTCCTTGCCAGAGGATTAGGTAAGTGAGGAAAAAATAAAGAAGGAACACTTCTTAATTCTTCAGATAATTGTATGATGTGGAGGAATTCTAGAAAGGCTGAAAAAATTTATAGGATTAAAGTCTAAAAGATTTCGCAAAGTTGTAAGAAAGCAAAACCAAGATCATATACGAGAGACAAAATGAGGAGGATGTAAGAAGTACCTCATGGACGTTGCCTTTCTAATTCATGTGGGACAAATGTACCCATGTACTGAGTTTGGTGAGATAACTGATGATCCATTTCAAAGAGCAGGACTTGTTTTGTTGCAAAAATGTGTAGGTCATTAAAATTATGCAAGGGTTGATAACTTAGTGATTTGACCAAGATCTCTGAAGATTACTGAAAATAGAGAAGCAAAATTGCCCACCAAAACTCTCAGGGAAAAATAGTAAGAGTGAGTACAGCCAATCTTGTGCCCAAGAGAATAGTATATAGGATCCCTAGTACTTTTCTTTAAGAATAACAATGGGCTTTCATATGTTAATACAACAGGTGGCTGAGTTTGGGTAATAAACAATTAAGTTAAAAATTTGATGCAGTGACTAAAAACATATACCTGGTGTGTGATTTGTGATTGGAGTGCAGAAATACGAAAACAAATCTGCCTGGCTATAGCTTATGTAAAAATGTCTTTTTGGTATTAATTGATGCCTCAGTAAATCAATGCAGGAAGAATTGTAAGTATATGTAAGTATGTGTGTGTGTGTGTGTGTGTGTGTGTGTGTGTATGACATAATGTATCAAATACAGAATATATTATATCTAAATAACATATGAAGCTCATGGTCCAACATCTGAAATATGGTTCACATTTCTGGATCTCACGTTTTAAGGTCACATAGAAAAAAATAGTAGTCATTCAGAGGAACCCAAATAGAAAAATGCCTTGCCAGGTAATCGTTTCATGTAAGAAGTGGAATAGTAAGCCAAGAGAAGAAAATACATCCATGTTGCATGATTACTTTAACAAATATTTAGAGATTATTGTGTTGAAAAAGGATTGTCCCTCTTTATCATACTAGAGGCCAAAACTTGAACCAACTGGTTACATTTACAAGGAAATGGATTTTAGTAAGTATAAGGTAAAGGGTTCTTTGTAACAATAAAACCTTCCCCCACCTCGGAACAGTTTTCCTGTGAGGTCACTAGGAGTGACCAACTTGAGGCTAGGTGACAAGCTGCCAAAATTTCTGCAGAGGCTTTATTTGGTGGATGGAAGTTTGCAGTGGGTTAGTCTCGAGGTTCCTTCCAAATTCAAAATTGGATTATCCTATGGAAATAAATTAAGATCTAACTATTTCAGACAGTGGCAGCTCTTCTTCATGTGTGATTTACAACTTGTCTATGAAAGTAAACTGAGGGGAGAAATTACCAAAAAAAAAAAAAGAAAAGAAAAGAAAAGAAAAGAAAGATCGACTAGAACAAGACTAAGATAATGGGATATACTTCCAAAGTGGACACTTTGAAAGTTACAGTCCTTGTTTAAACAAACAAGGTGATGGATAGATATACAGATATGCAAATGGATATAGATAAACATATGGATACAGATAGTTATTACTTTATAAACATATGTCATGTGCTCGAAAATATCCAGATATTATAAGGCATCTTCCAGTGAGCATTTCTTGAAGTGGCAAAGGATGAGTTAATCTTTTGTCCTCAAAGCCCACAGGAATGTTTATCAACCCCAGAGCAGGCCTCCTTTCTTTCTTTTGGTGAGTTAAGTCTGTCTCTGCTTTGTTTGACGATGCCCATTTGAGGAAAGCTTATCCCTGACCTTCTGCCAGAGAGACTGATGGCAAGGACGGTTTGCACTAACCTTGACATTCACCAGGGTAAATGGCTTTTTCCACAAGTAGTAGGCAAACAAGGAGAGCCAGTCAAGAGCTAATGAATCTGCACCTGAGAGAAACTGAACAACAATTGTGCTTTTAAAGAAAAAAAAGAGTCCTTGGAAGGTGTGGGCCCATCTGGTGCTTTAAGGTTAGGGGAAATTAACTCTTTTAGCCAATGCAGTTTGAAAATAAATAAATGAAAACAACCCCTGGTCTTAAAATCTGCCATGAGGGGTCCTTTTAAAGCTTGACCTTCTGGTCTTTCCAGCTTTAAATGAACTCTCAGTGCCATTCTGTGGAGCCTGGGGAAGGCAGAGTGATGTTCCAGAGTGACCAGGATGGCAAGGCACATTTTTTCAGCCACGATTTATGCCACTCAGCCAAAATTCTTCTTCACTGAGCTCAAGGGAAGTAAATCGTGAATTTTATTTTTTTAAAGAGTGGCAGTTTATCTGCTGTATATGCTGTAAAAAACCCACAAACAAGCAATGTGGAATGGAACATCCCTACTAGAGACAATCAGACAAACTAAATTCTCTAAGGGATCCTTGTGACCAGATGCAAATCCTACTGGTCAAACTAAAACTCATAGCCCTATGATATTTTTCATCCAGAGGCCCTTTCAATACCCTGTTAATTCTGCCCTTATTCCTCTGATATTGATCACTCTATTTTTGTGGTATCTGTATATTACCATCTCTTCTATATAATTATGTCTTTAATACAATCCTAGTAGGACTATACTTTGGGTGCGTATGTCTTGACTTTTTGCTAAGATTTGTGTAAAAATTATTCAGGTTATGAGACATTATTTAATTCACCACAACGTTACTCAATTCTGGGACACTTAATAAGAGTTTAGCATGGAAACGAATGCTGGTACCTTACAAAAGTTGACCAACTATATTTTCTCAAGTTTCCACATAGAGTCAGTTCTAGTGTTCTCACCCAGATGATTTTATCCACTACAGGAAAAGTACTTCTATATTTCTATTATCCTCTGTTATTTCTCACTTTCAATGATGGCATTATAGTATACATTAAAAAATGCATAAATTTCAAATGTACAAAGTAAAACATTTTTACAGCGTGACATATCCGTGCAGTCACCAGCCAGATAAAGAGTAACATCTTACCAATACAGCAGAAGTTTCCTTAGTGCCATGTATCGTCACCTCCTTTCAAGGTAACTCCCACGTGTCTAGAGTTTTTGCTTAGTGTTATCTTGGTGAAATTCATCCTGTGGCTGAGTATAGATGTAGTTTATTCATTCTCAATGCGACATAAAATTCCGTTGTATGAATATACTTCTATTTATTCAATCTCCTATTGACGAACGTTAGGATTATTTCCATTTTATTTATTGTTGCTGTTTGTTATTGGAAATAGCCACTGTGTACATTTTTATATGTGCATGCATTTTTGTTGGGAGTGAAATTGCTGGGTCATAAGTAATGCATATGTCAGCTTTGAAAGATATTATCAAATAGTATTTCTACTGTCTGAGAGTTTCTCTTTCTCCATATCCTCTCAATACTTGGTATTACAATATTTTTTTTCTTCCCTTGTCTTTATTTTTTTCTGTTTTAACCTCTTGGGGGGGGTGGAGGTATGGTTAACTTGTGGCTTTAATTTCCATTTCCTTAATGCTAATAGTGTCAAGCATCTTTTCAGAAGTTTATTGGTTTTTTAGACACACTGTTTTGTAAAGTGATGTTTCAAGTCTTTTGCCCATTTTTTTTAAACTGAGTTTTTTGTCTTTTCATTATATGTTCTAGATATAAGTCCTTTCCCAGATAAATGTATTATAAATATATTTTCCCAATATATGGCTTGCCTTTTCATTAACTTGTACTAGTGTCTTTTGATCATGAAGACTTCTTAAGTTTTTGTGTTTTTTGCTTTTTTTTATTTCCTATGCTATACTTTTCATCTCTGTGACTTATTTTTTAACTGGAAGCTTGTATCACTTAGTTAAGAAACATTAATTTTAATGAAATTCAGTTTACTAATATTTTCCTTTATGCTTAGTGCTTTTTATCTTCTACTTAGGAAATTTTGTCTTCTCTAAAGTCGTAAGGAAATTATCCTTTGTTGTATTCTATAAGTTTTATTGTCCTACCTTTACATTTTGTTCTAGAATCCAGCTGAAATTGATTTTTCTACATATGTGAAAGGACTAAGATTTATTTATTATTTATTTTTTAAAGGGTTATTTATTTGGGAAAGAGAGAGCAGGGGGTGGGGATGGCCAGAGGGAGAGAGAGAGAATTTCAATCAGACTCCCCACTGAGTGTGGAGCCTGATGTGGGGCTCAATCTGAAGACCCTGAGATCATGACCTGAGCTGAAATCAAGAGTCGGATGTTTAACTGACTGACCCACCCAGTGCCCCAACATTTATTTTTTTCATATGAATACTCTAGTGGCCCAGCATTTAGCCTTTTATTAAAGTAATCACACATGTGTGAGTGTCCTTGTGGATTCTCTTTTCTGTCCCACTAATAAGTCTATCTAAGCTGAGGTAGTTTTACACAGTATTATTTACTGTAATTATTGATAAATGGTTGTGCAAACTTATCTAAATTTGTTCTTCAAGATTATCTTGAGTGTTCTTGGTCTGTGCATTTCCATATGAATTTTAGTATTAGCTTATCACTATATGTACACATTAATACACACATAACCTTCTAGGATTTTGATTGGGATTATATTAATTATATAAATTAATTTGGAAAGAGTTGACATTTTTACAATATGTTCAATATAAGTAAATTACTTGGTTTATAAACATTTGGGCATTTTTCTCATCACTTATTGATCACTATCATGATTTTACTATTTTCAGGAAATAAAACCTGAACAATTTCAATATTTTAATTTTGTTGAGACTTGCTTTTGCTCTATATGTTAATGTTTAACTTTCTTTTAAAGAGAATTTTTATTCTTTAGTTGTGCATTTCCACATTTTAAAGATGTATTTATTTATTTGAGAGAGAGAAAGAAAGTGAGGGGTGGGTAGAAGGAGAGGGAGAGAAGTAGACTCCCCTGAGAGTGGACCCTGATGTGGGGCTTGATCTCATGACCCTGAGATCAAGACCTAACCTGAAATCAAGAGTCAGACACTTAACTGACTGAGCTACCTAGGCGTCCCTTGTGGTTCCACATTTTATATGTTAATTAGGTTAAGTTGGTCATTTATGTTGTTTAAATCTATATCTTTACTAATTTTTTGTCATTGTATGTGATCAGATGCTGAAAGTAATTTTTAAAGTCTAATGTGATTGACTTTGTATAATTCTCCTTTTAAATTTGGCAGGTTTGCCTTACATATTTAAGACTCTGTTATTAGGTGCATACAAATTTGGAACTCTTACATACTAGTCACTTGAGCTTTTTGTCATGAAGAATTTCTTTTTATCTTCAATAGTGCTTCTTAACTTAAAGCCTATTTAATCTGATATTCGAACAGTTAAATCAGGTTGCTTTTGGTTACTGCTTACATCGTATCAATCTTTCTATATCTTGATATTTAAAGCAAAATGCTATTGGATTTTTTTTCTAGCCAGGTAATTTTTGTTTCTTATCTGGAGTAGTGACTCTTTTTGTATTTAATGCAATTACCTTGAGGACTCAAATCTATCATTTTACAATAATTATCTATTTGCATATTACATTATGCATCTTTGACTTATTACAGTTTATTACAGATTAGTATTTTTCCTACTTTTCCTACTTTCCTACTTTTCTGACAATGCAAGGGATAATTTATCCCCATTTCCTACCTTCTGCAAATATATGCTTATATTGCCTTTAATTCTCTGTACATTCTAAACCACGCAAGACTGATTTTTATTTTTATTTTTTGGGGTTTTTTTTCCTTTCTTTATTCATTTTTAAGGGGACTAAGAGGACAAACTATTTGATTAATCTGAGGATGAAAAGTATCATTTTCTCAGATGTTCTGATGAGGCTTCTCATATCCCCGAAAGTTTATCAGCTAATGCAAAAATGTGGTCAAAATGCGAAGCTGCTCTTGTAGTGGCCAGAGTGGAAGTCTGCTGCTCCAAAGCACAGGCAAGACTGATTTTTAATATTTTATTCACTCAATATTCATGTAGGCTTACCCACATATTTATCATGGTTATTTCTTCATTCATTCTTGAATTTATAAGCTTCTCTCTGAGATCATTTTCCTTTTATTTGTAAAACATCTTTTGATAATTTATTTGCTAAAGTATATTGTTGATGATTTCTCTCAGTTTTTGTTTGTCTGAAAATGTCCTTTATCATTGATGTTTTTGAAAGAAATATTTACCAAATTTAGAATTATAGTTTGACAGTTATTTTCTGTCAGAACTTTCAGATTGCATTCTATTATTCTTTGGCTTCATTGTTTCTCTTGAGAAGTCAGCTGTATATTTTGATATTGCTCCTTGGAAGATAATTATCTGTAAACCATAATCTATTTCTGCTTTTTTAATATTTTACTTATCTTCTTGGTTATAAGCAGTTTTTCTTTTTTCATATATATATATGTATATATATACATATATATATATATACATACATATATATATGTATATATAACCGCAGTTTTCTATGTTGTGTCCAGATGTATTTTTCTTTGAATTTATCCTGTATGTGGCTCACACTGTTATTTACTTCTATGGCTTGATACTTTTTCTTATCTGGGGGCAAATTTGTTACTGTTTTCTCTAAAATCTTGCTTCTGTCCCTTCTGTGACTCTAATTACATTTTATATATATATATATATATATTCCTTTATGTGATGTCCTGTATATCTCTTATATTTTTCCAACCTGCCTCCTCCTTTCTGCTGCTGTGTCTGATGTATGCTAAATCTATTTACTGAGTTCTTCATTTAGTTATCACATTTTAAAAAAATACTATAATTTCTGTTTTATTATTTTTAGTAGGTTCATTTTGTCATCTACTTTCATAAATATATTAGGCCTGGTTGCTTTAGTAGCACTGAAATCCAAATTTCATCACCTAGATTCATGTGACTACTGAAAACTCTAAGCCACCATTTTCTTCTTTGCCATCCGTGGCCTTGGGCCGCTTACTTATGATGAAATGCCTCAAGGAGTAAGTAGGAAACAGTGCCAGTTCACCTGAATGTGTTTTTCTTTAATCCAAAAATTATGGTTGCTAAAGTCTTTGATGCCTGTGTTGCTCCCCACTACCTTCAAATAACTATATTTTGTCATTTGTCTACCTTTTGTAGTTCTCTATGGAAGGATTGCTCTGATACAGTATACTCCTTATGTCCAGGTGATTAGTAATGTTAGCATATTCAAATGCTAGTTCAAGGGAGGGTAGTAATGGAAACTGGGCATTTTCCTTAATTGAAAAGGCAAAGAAGAAGAATAAATAACAATGTGCAAAGTTTGCATAACACAGGCAACAGTAGATAGAGTGGGCAGATAGAATTTTCTTTTGACCTAAAATTTCGTATGTATTTAAGTAATTTTAAAATTTTGATCTAGAAATATTTAGCTCATTTTATTCATTAGGAAAAGGAGGAAACTGCATCCTAGAGCATCGTGGCATCTTACTGTGGGACCAGCTGATGAGAGCCAGAGTTGAGAGCACCTCCCGGGTTTCAAACTTCAGTAAAGTGGCTGTTATGAACTGAACTGTATTTCTACCAAGTTCGTATGTTGAAGCCGTAACCCCCAGTGTGTAGAAGTAGGACTTCTAGAGACGCTAAGGTTAAATGAAGTGATAAGGGTGGGACCCCCTAATATGATAGGTCTAGTGCACTCTATAAGAAGAGAGAGATCAGAGCCCTCTCTCTCTCTCTGTCTCTGTCTCTTTGGGCATGCACATAGAAAAGGTCACATGAGGACACAGTGTGAAGTTGATTGTCTATAATCCAGAAAGTGAGATCTCACCAGA
The DNA here is from genome assembly GCF_002007445.2 of Ailuropoda melanoleuca. Classification (NCBI taxonomy): domain Eukaryota; kingdom Metazoa; phylum Chordata; class Mammalia; order Carnivora; family Ursidae; genus Ailuropoda; species Ailuropoda melanoleuca. The sequence goes on along the minus strand of NC_048221.1, from coordinate 83,729,859 downwards.
CACCAACTCTAATGGTACATTGTTCTGGGAATTCCGGCCTCAGAACTGTGAGAAAATAAATTTCTGTTGTTTAGGTCACCAGCCTGTGGAATGTTGTTATGGCAGCCTGAGTGGACTAATACAGGGGCCTTTCCACTAAACTAGCTTCCACTTGTTCCTTAAAGCTCTGTTGATTACTAGAGATATCTAAAGGGAGTCAGACTATGTCCACTTCCACCTCAAAGAAAGTTCTATGTGTACCTTTTCTCAATATTGGGATTCTGCATAAGATTATTTTGGTATAAGGCTCTGCTAAAAATAATTTGAAAGTCAGTTATCCCATAATATATCAAGATTTGGAGTATTTCCATAAATGTGAATATATAAAATGAGATCAGGATTTCTTACCACGTTAGAGAGCTGAGATAGCTCTGTTGGGTATCAGAGAACAGTGTCACATGACACAATTCATTTTAATTTCTCCAAGTCTCAGTTTACCCATCTCTGTAGCAGGCAGTAATTCTAGTCCTTGTAAAAAGTCACCTGTGTGAGAAATATAAATTTATTTTTCTGTGATTCAACTTAATTTTTATTTTGTCATCTTGCGGAAATGTAATGCCATTTATTTTGAGATGCCCTCTTTTCCGTGGCTGTTTCTGAGTTCTAGAAGACTTATTTAGTGTCATGGCCTCATTGTGAAGAGGAGATGATTAGGGGGTATGTAACTGCTGATGATATGTATTTATAGTGGCACGATCCTTTTTCCCTTGTGGTCATCTGCAGACACTCTACACAGGTTGCAGCTAAAGCACCCCTTGCTTCTTTCTGCAAGTCTCTTCAGTTCCAGTGGCTTTCCCTGCTTTCATGTTATAATGCTCACTGGATGTGGTAAACTCTTGAAGGGGTGACCTAGGCTTTACCATTCTATATACAGCGTGAAGACATTCCTTTTGGTGATTTTTGTATTCCTTTAGCCCACTCTCCAATGTGGGAAACAAGTCATCCCTGCTTTCAGATGTTGCAAATCTCAGAGTTTTAGTAATTCTCCAGGCCTTGACCCAGGGAGCAGGGCATGGGACCCCACCTTCTTTTGGATTTACCAACATCTATGCATACATCATTTCCTCAACCCAGTCTGTAGGAGGTGGACTGCCTTAGGGTGTGAGTTCTGTTCTTTTATCATTAAGTTTATTCCCAAACCATAGTCTACACTGAGTCATTTCTGTTGCCTCGAGGGTCTTGGCTTTTGAAACTCAGAGCCAGAAAACTGCTGCCTATCTTTCTTTTCTACTGTCATATCTCTTCCCTGAGGCAGAAGCATAGAATGGTCTAGCTGCCACTTGAATAATGGAGAAAGTGGAGAAAGTTAAGGGGATAGATGGATGGATAGATAAAATAGATAAATTTCTCATAAAATATACAACTTCAGCTAGCTATCTAGATTTACTTATATTCCTACAATTCTAGTATATAATAGAAATAATAGTTTCAGAGTTCCTTTTGCTAAATTGTTGTTCTGCAGGTTACCATGCTTAATACATACATCAATCATTTTTAACCTGCCCAATAATGCTATAAGGCCATCTTATCTGTAATTCACAAGTAAGAAAACTAAGGCTTGCAAATGTTTAACTTAACTAAGATCATGGAGTTAGTAAGTGGCAAAGCCAGTATTCTAGTTCAGGTCTATCTTACCTTCACAGTTGTGTCCTTAATCACGTTGAGCTATTCCTCTTTAGGGCACCAAAGTCTTGCCATTCCATAACCAGTGTCAAAACATACTTATTGTGTTTAGGAGATTGGAAGCTTTGAAAGAAAGCATCGATGCGTTATTAGGTATGAACCAGGCCATCACTTCTCCTGTGTTAAGAAATTGGTTTATGCACATGTTCTTAAATAGTCACAAGAGAATTAAAAGATTGTCCTATCATTATATTTATTTTATAGGCAAGAAACTGATGCACAGAAAGGATTGAACCCAGGCAGTTGGGCTCTACAGTCCATGGTCTTAACCATCATATTTTCTGCCTCCTCCATAGAGGAGACAGAAGGGTGGTGGATACCCCTAGGCAGAGGTTGCCAGGTAGTAGATAAATGTACAACTTCAACTCTTCATGGGATCCCCATATCCATTTATGCTGCCTGAAGGCTTACCAAGCAAAATTGAGTACAGTGGGGAAGGTAGTATTTCATCTTCCTCCAATTCTGTTGGTTCTTAGCAGCATGCTTTCTGGTTTGAGATTTGAGGATCTCCAGACAGACAAATTCTACAGTCCAGCAAAGGGCAGTCCAAATATGAGCCATATAGACAGCACCTTAACCATAAGCACAAGGCTGATTTGTAGCTCTCAATTCATTCTTTCTTTTTCATGACAAGGCATAGCATGGATAACAGAGAAGGCAAGGAGTCAAGGAGCTCTTTAACTCTCTGAGGCTCTACTTACCTAAAAGTTGTTTCCTGGCTCTTTGCTCTTATATCCTCTGCAGCTTGAACATTTCTTAAGTTTACCATGTGTTGAGTCTTGCATCTTCTTTTATTTTTTTATGTTTTGTTGTGGTTATTGGAGCACATGTGTGTGCACGCACGTGTGTGTGTGTGTGTGTGTGAATATACATTTATGAAAACATGACACCTTTGTTGCAATTTGCAAAATAAAGACATAATGAATGGAAACATATTTTGATTTTCAGTGCATTGGTTTCAGGTTAATAAATGCATGTTGTTCATGATAAATAGGTCATTATTTGGAACTCCATCTCTGCAAACTTCTTTCTTCACCCATGCATGGCACCTGCATGTTGCAATCCTCCTCAAAAACCCACAGGAGATGGGCAGACATTTTTGAGCTTTCTCTCTGATGAATGTCTGTGATTGGACTCAATCGTAAACTGCCCTCACGATCTGTTTGACTGTTTACTCCCTGTCAAATATAGCAACGAAGAAAT